>NC_081325.1:14638247-14947909 GCF_026419965.1 Kogia breviceps
CAATTCTGGAGTTGAAAAATGCAATGCTTGGAAAGAAAATTCACAAGCAGGGTTCAACAGCAGATCTGAGTTAGCAGAATAAACAACTGAAGACAAGTCAAATGAGAACAATCTGCCTAACAGAAAGAAAAAAAAACAATGAACAAAAGTGAACAGGCCTCAGAGACATGTAGAACACTCTCAAGTGTACCAACATATACATAATATGAGTGCAAGAAAGGAGGAGATTGTGAAAGAGACAGAAATAATATTTGAAGAAAGTATAGCTGAAAACTTCCCAAATTTGATTTAAAAAATGTAATCTACACATTCAAGAAGCTCAAATAATGCCAATTAATATAAATTCAAGGAGTAATATAAACTCAAATAAAACAAAGTCAAAACAAGAATGTGTCTTGATCCACATCTAGACACATGATAGTCAAACTGTCAAAATCCAAGGATAATCTTCAAAGCAGCAAGAGAAAAATGACATCTCATGTACAACAGAGCCTCAATAAGACTCAAAGCTGTCTTTTCATCAGAAAAAAATGGAGACCCAAAGGCATGGGGATGATATATCCAAAGTCGTAAGGAAGAACAACCGTCAAGCAAGAATTCTAAATCCAGCAAAAAAATCCTTTGAAAATGAAAGAGAGAGTTGTTTAGGGAAACTGGAAGAATAGGGTGCTCAAAGAATCTGTGCCTCCACTGAAACAACCACTAAGTTGGCAAAAACAGATATAAAATTAACTATTTTGGAACTCTGGAATCTAATCAGAAACTTAAGAGCAATTGGAGGGGTACTTAATAAAGTCAGCCACATTTTGGTAAGATAATGCTGTAGCATTTTTCTTACCTACCTAACATCCATCACACCTCAATGTGGCTGTGATCATGGGAACACAAGCTCCAAAATTAGGTCAAATAACAACAACATGGTGCAAATGCAGCTTTTCCAAGGACCTGTGAGACTGGTCAAATACTGACAATGCTCTGGGAAAAGCTTCATTAGGAGCTCCAAACTCATCTTGCAGTTCTGGCATGCAGTTTGCAGTTCTGGCATGACTTGCTGCTGCCAGGAAACTAATATGGACCTTGTTCTTAAAATACTGTAGTTGTGTGCTTTGACCTGATAGTTCTCTGGGGGACTGACAAAGAAAATGAACTCTGCTTTGCCCATTTGGGGTGAAATGAAATGCACATACACAGGGTCAGACCTATGCTCAAGAAAGTTCTGATAGGACCCTGGGCTTGAATTTCTAATGGATCTATGGGCTTCATGCAAGCAGGAGGTGAAGGCTAAGGTAGAATTATAGGTAGCCTGGCTGATCATTGAAGAAGTGCCTCAGCTCAGAGTCAAGATATAAGGCCAATAAAGTATTATTTTTCTCTTTCTGGCTATGTGTTTAAGGAAATCTGTCAGATCACTGACTACTGAAGTAATGGAACAGAGATTTCAGTGGCAACACAATACAAAGAATACATTTTTGCAAAGATAGTTTAGAAAAGTCAATACATAACCTTTTTTAGAAAACTCAATACACAAATGGATTACTGCAGTCCTTAACAATTAACAACAGGAAAACATAGTAGAAAGGAGAACCTGATTTCCAGAGTTACCACATAATATTATTCAGAATGTTCAGTTTCTAACAAATATTACAAGGCACACAAAGAAACAAGATGGTATGGCCCATTCATGAGGGAAAAAAAACTTGCAGAATCCAAGACTGAAGAAATCCAGACATTGAACTCAGTAAATAAAGACTTTTAAAAATTGTCTTAAATATACCCAAAAAACTAAAGGAAACCATAGAAAAAAGAACAAATGTATAAACAAATAGGCACTATCAATAAGGACATAGAAACTGTTGCAAGAAACCAAATAAAAATTCTCAAGCTGAAAGTGCAATAACCAAAAAAAAAAAAAAAAGTTACCAGAGTGATTCAATAGCAGATTTGAGGAAACAGAAGAACAAATCAGTGATCCTGAAGATAGGACAGTTGAAATTATACTGTTGTAGGAGTAGAAAGAAAAAAATATTGAAGGAAATGAAGAGAACCTAAGGGACCTAAGGGACACTAACATTGTACCAACATACACATAATAGGATTCACAACAGGAAATAAGAGAAAGAGTTAGAAATAAAATTTGAAGAAATAATAGCCAAAAAAAACTTCCTAAATTTGATGAAATACATGAATCTATACAACTAAGAAGGTGAAGAACTCAAATTATGATAAACTCAAAGATGTCTAGACCAATACATATTCATAATCAAACTGTCTGAAACCAAAGCTAAAGAATCTTGCAAGCAGCAAGAGAGAAGTAAATTGCAATATACAAGGAATCTTTAATAAGATTAATGGCTGGTTTCTCATTAAAAATGTGGAGACTAAGGCAATTCCCTGGTGGTCCAGGGGTTAGGACTCTGTGCTCTCACTGCCAAGGGCCCAGGTTCAATCCCTGGTTGGGGAACTATGATCCCACAAACCGTGCAGCCAAAAAAAAAGAAAGAAAGAAAAATGTGGAGGCCAGAATGCACTGGAATGGCATATTTAAATGTTAAAAAAAAAACCTGTCACATAAGAACTATATATCCAGAAAAACTGCCCTTCAAAAATGAAAGAGAAATTAAAATATTCCCAGATAAACAACAATTGAGTGAGATTGTCTCTAGTAGACCTGACCTAAAAGAAATGCTAAATGGAGAGTCACTTGAAACCATTTGAAGAAATAAAGAATACTAGTGAAGGTAAATTCATAGGTAAATACAAGCATACCTCAATGATATTATTGGTTCAGTTCCAGACAACCACAATATAGTCACACAAATATTTTTTCCCCAGTGCATATGAAAGTTACATTTACACTATACTATAGTGTATTAAGGGTACAATAGCATTGTGTCTGAAAAAAACAATGCACATAATTTAAAAATTTATTAGTAACAAATGCTAACCATCATCTGAGCCTTCAGTGGGTCATAGCAGTAACTCATAGATCACTGATCACAGATCACCGTAACAAATACAGTGATAATAAAATGTATGAAATACTAAGATAATTATCAAAATGTGAGACAGAGACATGAAGTGAGAAAATGCTGTTGGAAAAATGGTGCTAATAAAATTGCTCAATGCATGCTTGCACAAACTGTCAATTTGTGAAAAACACAGTATCTGTGAAGTCTAATAAAACAAAGTACAGTAAAAAGAGGTAAGCCTGTATAAAATCCAGTGTTATTTTATTTTTGGTTTATAACTCCACTTTTTATTTCCTACATGATTTAAAAGACACATGCGTCAAGCAATTATTTTTAATCTATGTTAAAGGGAACAGCATGCACAAATGTGGGTGAGGATTTGTTGACATTGGAACTCATGTGCTGAAGGAATTTAAATGGGTGTAGCTGCTATGGAAAACAGTTTGGCAGTTCCTCAAAAGACTAAACAGAATTATCATATGATCCAACAATTCTGTTATTAGCTATATATCCAAAGGAATTTAAAACAAAGTCTCAAACAGAAACTTGTATGCCAGTGTTAATAAGAGGATTATTCACAGTAGCCAAAAGGTGGAAATGACCCAAATGTCCATGAACTGATGAATGCATAAACAATATGTGGTATATACATACAATGGAATATTATTCAGCCATAAAAGAGTGAAATTCTGACACATGCTATCACATGAAAGAGCCTTAAAGACATGATATTAGATGAAATAATCCAGACATAAAAGATAAATATTGTATGATTTTGCTTATATGCATTACCTAGAATGAGCAAATTCATAGAGAGAGAATGTAGATGTTACCAGGGACTTAGGGGAGAAGTAGTGCAGAATTATTGCTTAATGGGTACAGAGTTTCTCTTAAGGTAATGAAAAAGTTTGGAAATAGACAGTGGTGATGTTTACATAACATCGTGAATAGAATTAATTCTACAGAATTGTTCACTTAAAAATGGTTAAAATGGTAAATGTTATGTATATTTTAATGCAATAGAAAAAATACAAAAAAGCCCCAGCTCCCAACTCTTCTGAGCCTTTCCAGCATCATTCACTTAGTAATATTTAACAGCTATCCTTTCTGTCTTAAATAACTAAGGTTGCCCTTTAAAGTTATTTACATTTGTTTGACCTTTGTAGAAGATGAAATTATAATCTCCATCTTCTTATAACCTTTCTCATACTTAAAGTGTATTGCAAATATCGACTCTCTCTCATACAAAATCAGCACAAAATGTTTTAATCACTTCTAAAACATTTTGTATTTCAATCTTTTTCTTATATCAGGCTTTCTTTGTCTATGTTTGAACTTTTCCTGGTCTCTCTCAGGTTGGAGAAAAACTAGAAAATGCACTTCAGGTGGACTGTATCAAACACTAAATATATTGCAAAGCTAAATTTTTGCCTTATGAAAATCTGATATCTGTCTAACTTAAAAAAATAAGTGTGTATGGTTTTTTCTTTTTTGTCTTTCACTTACAACTTCCATTTCTCATTTTGTTTTTTGTTCCCAATTTGCAGTACACGTTTATTCTTGTTACTGCACAGAAGTAATCTCTCTAAAGTTCCATTCTGTAGCATCTAGTCACTTCTATAAAATGTCTTTTAATTTTTAATTCCATCAGGATAAGTGCTGGCCACCTCCCTCAGTGTCTGCCACGAACTTAATGAAAATGCTCACTAATCCATCTCACAGGTCAGATTTGCCATTTAGCTCTCAGGGCTCTGAGAGAAATGAGTGAGATCATTGATCTAGTGCTCTTTGAATACTGGCATTTTAGAAAAGCTATGCCAAAAGTCTCCAAAGATTTGTATTATGAACTAGTTCATGAAAGATAAATTTTATGATTTTTACTAAATGTTAAGAGATTTAGGTATTCAAAGGCATGGACTCAGCTTTTGGAAACTTGAAAGGCATTAGCTAAAATCAATACTCTTACTGATATAACTGTACAGATAATGTAAGGGTTGATGAAGAATTTAAATCAAAATATCTATATGATATAAATATCTAAAAAACAAGTTTACCATATCATTTATCATATCGTGGGGAAAACAAAATGAAAATGATACAAGAGGAATATTACTCATTTATTGTGTTTGAATAATATTCATTTTTATTGTAATAATATTATCTAATCATTCTTAGAAAGTTTTGAAAACACATATTAAGAAAATTATCCATAATTCGCAGCAGAGTTCCTTCAACATTTTGCCATGTTTCCCTTGATTCTTTGGCTATATATGTATTATTAATGATGCTGAATAAATGCTATATTTCTAGGAGTATGTGTTAATTTTAAAGGTATTATTTCATTACACCATACTACAGTATTTTATACTATATGGAAATATCAAAAGATAAACATAAACATGAAATTAACCAGATTTCTACCACTGATAATAATTTGATATAATTCAAAACTACAGTTTTAATGCATTTCAAAATTTTCAGTTCACTTTTTAACAGAACTGCCTATTTTAATAATTTTATTACATGAGAATGAATGTTCATCACATAAAAATCGGGTAATAAAATATGTAAAAGAAAAAATTTAAAAATCATGACTAACCCCATCATGTTGAGACATTACCACTAATATTTTGGATTATAGTTACTCCTCATTTAGATATAAATGTGTATACCTGTATGAATGAATATAGATACACAGATATAGGCATAAGTTATAGACTGAATTTTGTGTCCTCCCAAAATTCATATGTTGCTACTAATTCCCAATGTGATGGGGAGGTGGGACCTTTGGAAGGATATTAGGTTATGAGAATGGAGCCTTCATGAACCAGACTAGTGCCCTTATAAGGGAGGCCCTGGACAGCTTCCTTATTCCTTCCACGATACAAGGATATAGTGAAAAGACAACTGCCTTTGAACTAGGAAGCAGGTCCTCACGAGACACAGAATCTACCAGCACCTTAATCATCTTAACTGTGTACTTCCCAGCCTCCAGAGCTGTGAGAAATAAATTTTTGTCATTTATAAATCTCTCAGTTTATGGTATTTTTGTTATAGCAGCTGAATGGACCATACAACATAGGTAGATACACAGGTAGACATTTAGATATACAGATATATGCATAGTGTTTTATAATCACATTTATGTATCAATAAATAAATACAATATAAAATATCATGCTTAAAGCCTGCGTAATATTCCAATACAGGGAATGTGGATGTGGAAAGACAATACATAAAATGTATAGGACACATGTTCTGATGTCAAAATGCCTGAATCGTCTCATTACTGCTGACAACATGTTATGGACTAGTTTTTTGTAAAACTATATCTGTAAAATGACAGAAAAGATAAAATTATAACAGAATGTATAGTATATCACAAGAATTAAATGAAAGTTTCCATATGATAGGTGCTAGTATTTGCTCATTGTCGTCAATTAGCATTTATTAAGTACCTATTAAGTGCAGTCTTGTTACGTGTATTATCCCTTATCTTCCTGCAACTCTGAAAGGTATGTAGTACCATCATTTTACAGATAAGAAACTTGTGTCTTAGATTAAGTAACTTGCATATTGTTATGCATACATCTATTAAGAAGAGTTGTGATTAAAATTATACCAGGTACCTCATTTGTTCCCACTTAAGTAATTACTTTTTGTCACATTTAGTCTAAAGGAGTTTACATCAGAATATAAGTTATTTACAGAGACTTAACAGAAATTCATCATCTATGGGAATATATAATCATAATTGAACAAGATAAAGAATTAAAATGTACTCTTTGATTAATAAGTTCTACAGAATGTGAAAAGGTGATGATAAAACTATTCCACCTGAGGTAATGGCAGATATGTTATACTTAGGGACACGGAGAAAGTTGGTCTTGCTAGAGCATGGTGTTTATTTCCAGGAAAATGTCTTTGTAGGGTCATATTGTTTCCAAAATGGTAACTGAGACTTAAGAGAACCACACCTCTGACTCTAGAATGACTGGATATTTTGAATGCCTTAAACACCAAAATTTATTCTGTAGAAAATCTGAGCATCAATCATTTTTTTCAATAAATGAATAGTATTTAAAAATGAATTGCATATTCATCTCTTTAAAGATATTTAAAGATATTATTCTATGCAATTTCTTTTAAAGATTAAACAAAAAAAAAGATTTTCTAAACATTGTATTCCCAGGCCATATCAAATTCCTTGTCTTGAAATACATTTTGAGAAAAAGTACAAGATACCAGTATTTCAAAATATTTCTGACCTTGAATGTATAAAAATTGATTGTTGACAAAATATAGATTTCCCACTACTTCTTTCTTACTGTTAAAATATATTTCATGGTGGGTTTCTTTGATTTATTTTATTACCTTAATTAGACATTTCAAAGTTCTCAACTGCAACAAACTTTTACTTAGAGTTTCTCAGGGGCTTATCCCAAGAGGGGACAGTGAAAAATCAAAAGAAGTATAAATGCTCAATCCTCAGAGAGAAAATAAAATAACATTCTGCATACCAGACTCTGTGCTATAGAGATGCTTTCACATAAAGAATCTTAGTTATTTTACATATTCAGTAAATGTTCTCATTTTAATTTATGTGTTAATTAAACGACCTGAGTTTATATAGTCAGTAAGAGTCAGGATTCAAACCTTATGTTAGTAGCCCACCTAAAGATCTTTCCATACGTCTGTTAGCGTGCAAAGCATAGCATGCATATTACATGTATTACATCTACTAGCAGACACAGAAGATTCACATGTAAAGATTAGTAGCAATATAAAGTAGTAATTGTTAAGAGCTGGGGAATAGTGATACAGAGGGTAACTTAATATGTAGCTCTATAAATGTTAAGATATATGTAACATACATTCTTTTCTGTTTCCCATAATCCCATTTAATTTTGACCTTTCTTCCAACAACGTCTCCAACCTCAGGGATGGTTCCATAGTATAAAACTGTAATCAAGTTTATAGGCAATAAACAGAAGAATAATGGTTATATAATGGTTATATTGAAGGATTAATACTATATTATTTACAGTATTTTTAGGATTCCAATTATGTTTTATAAAAAGATTAGCATGATTTTTAATTTAGTAATGAAAAGATTATGTGTATTACTTAATGGTACAATGGGTTTTATATTAATGGATGTGTTTAAATGAATAGTTTTATGCCACCAGTGATAAAATGTTGCCTGGAATAAACTTATTATTGTTAATCCTCACAAAACTCCCCCAAGATTAGGTTTTATAATCATTGTTATACAGTTAGAATATTAAAACTACAAAAGATTACGGAACTTGCCCGTAGGCGCCTATTGCTAATTTTCCTATTAGCCTAAGTGTCCGGGTCTCTGTGACAGGGCATCAGCTTCAAAAGGACTTGTTACCTATTTGTAAAAAGTTACTCAAATTAAAAACTAATAATAGACAGTGAAAAGCTTATGTATGACTAGATGACCAGAGTCCTAGAATAGTCACTGTATTAGTTTCCTATCTCTGTTGTAACAAATTACTACAGCTTGCTATCTTAAAACAATGCAAATTTATTATCTTACAGTTCTGGAAGTCGGAAGTTCAAAATGATTTTATGGAAGGAAAATCGAGGTGTTGGTAGGGCTGTATTCCTTCTGTAGGTTTAGATCTCAATCCATTTCTTTCCCTCTTCCAGCTTCTAGAGGCTTCTCCTAGTCCTTGGTTCATGGTCCCCTTCCACCTTCAAACACAGCAATAGCCGGTCAAGTCTTTCTCATGTCACATCATTCTGACACTCCTTCTTCTGCCTCACTCGTCCACATTTAAAGGACTCATGTGAGTACATGAGGCCCAGCCAGAAAATCCAGGATCTTCTCCTAATCTCTAGATCCTTACCTAGATCACATCTTCAAAGTGTCTTCTGCCTTGTTAAGTAACATTTTCACAGGTTCTGGAGATTTTGACATGAACATCTTCGGAGTTCATTACCCTGCCTACCACAGTCAGGAAAGGCTTTCTTGAAGAAAATGATATATAGAGTTTGAGCTTGAATGTTAGAGTTTGGATCAGAACAGTATAATCTGAGGAAATACTGTAAGACAAGATATGGTGAGGGATTGTTTATAGTGGCCCATGTGTAGAGCCAAGACTACTGTACCATTCGCTAACTAGTTTTGTGATTTCAGTTGTCACATAAACTTTCAGGGTCTCCATTTTTTCAAGTATGAAATGAAGTTATTGGGCTATGTGAGTGCTACAGCACTCTTTTACCAACCACATAATACATATATACATTTTTAACTTTTTTTTTTTTTTTTTTTTGCGGTACGCGGGCCTCTCACTGCTGTGGCCTCTCCCGTTGCGGAGCACAGGCTCCGGACGCGCAGGCTCAGCGGCCATGGCTCACGGGCCCAGCCGCTCCGCGGCACATGGGATCTTCCTGGACCGGGGCACGAACCCGTGTCCCCTGCATCGGCAGGCGGACTCTCAACCACTGCGCCACCAGGGAAGCCCACATTTTTAACTTTTATCATATAATCATATATAATGACTATATTTTTTAAATTGAAGTATAATTGATGTATACATTATTTTAGTTTCAGTTTACAACACAGTGATTTGATATTTGTATATATTGCAAAATATTCGCCACAATAAGTCTAGTTAACATTCATCAAAATACATAGCTACAAAAAACCTTTTTCTCATTATGAAAATTAAATGAGTGCATTTTAAAAAGGTCGATTGGTTGTTAAGTTCAAACAATATTTATCAAGCCTCCGGAAGGTGCATGGCAATGTCTAAGCACGAGATAGTCATTGTACACCTTGTGTTTAGCTTAAGCAAAGCCTTACATTTCTCTTTTGATAGGGTCATGCATTTTTTTTTCCACCTTACTCATTCTGAAACAAAATGAAAAATTATGTTGTATGTCTGCTTTTCTTTCTTCTTCCATACTTGCTAATTTTACGGCACTTTTATTCAGTCTTTCATAACTTTTTCATTTAATTAAATTCTTACTAAAATATATTATTTTCAATACTTTAGGTTTGTCATTATGCATTGTTTGTATTTATTAGTACTTTCTAGGATTATTTGTCATCTTTCCGAGATTTATTGTGCTATTCTCTTTATGTCATACCATTCCTTTATGTGAAATAATTCCTACACCAGAGCTTACTTCATAAAAGCAAATAGACATCATGATCTAAATTCAATATCAGCTCCCAGACTTGCCACAAGGCTTGCATTTCTACTACTATTATCACTCTTCTGGATTAAAAAAAAATCTTCTTCTAAGCTCCTACTAAAGGCAATAATTCTGCCCTGAAAGAAGTACTTTGATTGGATATCATCATAATACATTAGCAAAGCACAGAGAGCAGGTCCTGAGTAGACAGGTTGAAGAACTTCTGCATTTTGGATAATGAAGTAGAGGAGGGAAGGCCCAGGTGTGGGATCCTGCTGTAACTCCATAATGTCCCTCCCACAGACTTCATTCTTGCTCTCTAGACAATACCCTAGTTGGGTCTTTATACCTCCTACCTGATGCTTATATCATGATACTATATCACTTATATCACCTACATCCAAAACCACCCCTTCAATCTACTCTACATACATACGCTATCACCCTGCTCTGAAGCCTCTGTAAAATAGAATAGATAAAATTCAAAGGCTTCCACAGCATGGCCTGCACTTATCTTTATAATGTTATTGCACTTTTCACACATAATTCACTCTTGCCAAATATGTCTACTGTTCCTTGAATATACATACATCAATACCCATTTCTACCTCTACCCTTCAAAATAGTTTTCTTGCCAAGTAAGCTTGGACCCTCCTTCTTCTTTCTAAAGTTATCTTTCTAGCTCTGCAAGAAGACCTTATCTTATTTCCTTAGTTGACTTAATTAGACAAACTTAATTAGAAAACACTGTCCAGTTTTTTTTTTTTTTAAAAAAAAAACCACTCAGGTACTCAGGAACATTGCTTATTTTCCTAACAAGCCAAAAAATAAAAAATTAAATCAAATTTAAAAATAAAATTAAAAAACTTAAAAGAACATATGGAAGTTTGAAACTTCTATCCCTGATTCTGGAGGTTTATTCCCTCAGAGGCACCTGTCAAGCTTGAAGCAAACGGAAGTCCATAGAGCTGATAAAGGAAGTGATCAGGAACAATAGTACGACTGAAGCAAACTCCTTAAAGGTGGAATCACACTTTGCTTGACTTTATAACTCTCACTGTGGCTAAAAGAGTTCTTGGTACATTTTACATGTTCAAAGAAGATTTACTAAATGGATTTTAAATCCTACACTGACTGTGATAATTTCAAAGCTAAAGAAGAATTAGCATCAAATAGCAGGTACTCCCTTGCCATTGAAGACAGCCTAAAAAATAGAGCTTATATTTCTATCATTTATTCCAGCTGTCTTGAATTTCTTATACTCTTTTCCGTTTTCAGTTGCTGAAACTATTAGAATGAACAACCCATAAAAGTTTTTGAGGACCCACTCAACTCCTGAACCTTTTTCTGGTAACAATACCACAGGTTGTACTCAAACCCATGATTTCTATGAAGGGATATAAATTTATATGTTGTAATACAATATGATGAGCATATTACAAAATATGTGGAAGCCAGATTTCAATGAAACTGTGGATGTTTAAAGTACCATCTCATTTATAACATCTATGTGTTCATGAATGTGGACAGTAATAATTGACACAACCTCTTACTGGGAACATCAGCATCTATTTCCCTTATGGGGGAACTTTTTCAGATTTACTAATTACAAATCTGTGGTATCAGTTTACTCTCCAATAGCAAAAATGGCTTTCTATGTAACAGAATCATGAATAATTGCAAAGCTCCTTGTACTTAACTGTACCAGATGGCTTAACTATAGAGAGATTCAAATGAATGGTATTATATTTCTCAGACATCTGGAAAACTTCTAACAACATATGGAACTCAAGACTAGCACTCCCAGTATTTTTTAATGGCAAAGTCATTAACATTTGCAAAAGTAAAATTCTGATATGGCAGCATTTTCCCACATCCATTGCTGTTTAGATTCCTACAGTTTTCTTAATATCAACTTATGCAAAACATTTATGTACATGAAGTGACTAGCAATCTATAGATGGTCTGAATTTTTGTGACACAGGAAGAACTGTGAGAATTGAAAAGGAAAGATAAGCAAAAGAGAGAAAAGTATAATTTAACCTTGTTAGGAAAATAAGCAATGTTCCTGAGTACCTGAGTGGTTTAAAAAAAAAAAAAAAAAAAAACTGGACAGTGTTTTCTCCTCCAATTCTCAGCAACTGACAATTTAACTCATATTTGATTTATTATTTCCAAATTTAGTATTTAAGAAAGTGGTTTGGGATATACGCAGATCTGATACTTCCTTCCTCTAGTGCTACCCAGTTCATCTGGGTTTTTTGAGTCCCAGAATTCACTTATTTAGGAACAGTGAAAGGATCATGTCTCCAATATTCTTATGGATTGCTAAACAAATTTGTTATAAATAAAATTTATTTAAAGTTATATAAGCAGATTTTTTCAACTAACTCTAGTAAGAATTAAGTAAGTTTAAAAATAATCTGTGAGGTTAGGTGACAATCAGAGTTCAATTAAGACAGTATCTTAACAATTATCCAATCACTACATACTATATGACTAAATAAATGGATAAACAGAACTTTAACATTTTCAATCTATTTCAAATGATGAAGGTTGAGAAAGAAGGAAGGAAAGGAAGAAAGACATGGAGGGAAAGAGGGAGAATAGGGATCAGGGGAAGGTAGGTGTTAGAAAGGGGAAAAGTCAAATAGGACTTTAGGAAAATCATTTAGGTATAAATTCTATTCCTTAATAGGACATCAAGAAATATAGTTAATTTTTGTGTGTTGCCTTGGGTCCTATAACTACTTAATTCACTTAATAATGCTAATAATTTACTTGTAAATTCTTTTGGATATTCTAAATATACAATCATAAATCTTCTTAAATGTATGTTGATGATTTGTGGTATATTTTCAAATATGGTTTCTACCCAGTTTTTCTTTCTTCCTCTTCTGGACTCATTGCTCATATGTCAAAACTTTTCACCGTGACCTTATGTCTTTTAGGTTCTTTTATATATTTTGTTTGTCTCTCTTGGCATCATCTTGATACTTTTTTACTGACCTACCTTCCAGATCACTGATCCTGTCTTCTGATGTTTTTAACCTTCCATTACAACTTTTGAATTCTTAACTTTGGTTATTATTTTTTTTTTACTTTTACTATTTTACTCTTTGTGTGTGTGTATGAATTTTGGGTCTCTACTAAAATCTTCCATAATTTTCTCTATGATCTTGTACATATTAATCAAAATTATTTTATTGTCTCTGTATGGTAACCCAAAATATCAATCACTAGTTGGTCAGCTTCTTATAAATAAAATACTTTTTTTCCTCTTCATTTTCAGTCAGTGAGCCTATGTGTGTGTTTGTTTTGCTTTAATCATGCTATTTAATTTTGGATAAGAAGATGAACATTTTGTGTACAATATTTATGAGATTCTGGATGATGTTATCTACTTCCAAAGAACTTAAAATCTTCTCTTGGTAGGCAGATAAACAATAAATCACCTTGATATTTCCAAGCGTCAGTTTGGGCTTTATAATAGCTGTTATTCATCAGGTTTATATTTACCTATAGGCTGTCATACTCACTTGTAGACCATGGTACTTACTTTAAGACTCCTCTGCGGTCTAAGGTCAAAGTTGGACCACACAACTGCTAATATTTTGGTCTGGCTCTTGAGCCTCCCAGCTGTTTTTCTTTGCTGGGTTTCCTAGGGTTTTTCTCCATGCATGCACAGCTGAAGATCAGCAGCTAACTTACAAACAATTTGCATACAGATTTTGGGGTTTATTTCTCTGCAATCCCCTTCTCTCCAGAATTCTGTTGCTTTAATTTCAATCAATCTGGAAGCCTCAAACTCCAATCTCTTTCTTCTCAGCTAAGTAGGGTTGCTGATTGCTGCTTGGTGTTTCTTCCCCCAGTGGGTAAACTAGAAATTTCCCTAAGGAGAAAAAGCTAAGACAGATGTGGAAATGACATGGTACCCTGTCCTTCACTCAAGGACTCTAATCACTTCAGATCCTACTTTTTCTTGCTTTCCATAGCCCTTAAACCATTGTGGAGTTTTGTTTGTTTTTTTGCTTGTTTGTTTGTTTATTTATTTTTGGCTGCGTTGGGTCTTCGTTGCTGTGCACGGGCTTTCTCTAGTTGCAGCGAGTGGGGGCTACTCTTCATTGCGGTGCGCTGGCTTCTCATTGCAGTGGCTTCTCTTGTGGCGGAGCATGGGCTCTAGACGTGCAGGCTTCAGCAGTTGTGGCATGCAGGCTCAGTAGTTGTGGCTTGCGGGCTTAGTTGCTTGGCGACATGTGAGTTCTTCCCGGACCAGGGCTCGAACCCATATACCCAGCATTGGCAGGCAGATTCTTAACCACTGCGCCACCAGGGAGGTCCTAAACCATTATTTTAAAAATTATATTTTGTCCAGCTTTGATAATTTTTTCAGCAGTAAGGATAATACAATTTGAGTTTCTCTCGTTACCAAAAGCAGAATACCTTTCTTGCTTAAATTTTTTTTTTTTTACTGAAATATACCATAATTGTTACAGATTAAGCAACTTGACAAGTACTTAGGAAGAGTCAGAGTGTACAATTTGATCTTAAAGACCACTGAAGTTCATTAAGAGTTTACCTTAGGTTTGATAACATGGGTTGAATCTCATGGGCAAGGTACTCCACTGACTTCAGGATTGGGTTTCTATCTAAGAAAGTATAGCAGGCAAAGCAGAGGACAGATAATCCAGGTGTCGTACATTATAACATCAGGGAATAAGGAATTCTGAGATTTTAATAAATGTCAAACTGAACTATAATCATTGCCTACTAATATTAATTATATCATATGTACATTTGAAATCAATTGAAATTTCAGAAAATGCCAGCTGGGCAGAGAGCATGATAAAGCCAACCTAAGAAGTAAGAAGTCTTCAAGAGGAGAAAGAAGGAGCTGGAAAGTGAAAAATCTTAAGATCTTATGGTCAGAGATTGAGATACTCTAGGTGAAACACCTTCAGATGGTAATAAATATATTTATTTTTACCATATTGGAGGGTGAATGAAATCTAGAGGAGCTAGATGAGCTGATTAGGTTAAGAATCTATGAAGTCAGGTTTTTGGGTTTGTTTTTAATAAACAAAAGAAAAAAAAACTTCATCCCATAAGCAATATTTTGAAAAGAATATTTTTGATGATCTATCATAAATACTAGCTTATATTTAGAAAAATGTGAAATCACAGTTTAAAATTAGAAAATGGCATTAATGGTGACAAATTCCAAGTGTAAACTTGAACATCACACGTATGAGTATTCTGCCACTAGTCTGATGCTTTTTACTCAATTTTATCAAAACTCCTGTATATTTCAAATACAGTGTCTATTTCAGAGATTTGATACAATGTGTTCTTTTTCATCCATAATTCTAGTTTCTATTCTTCACTTACAAATGTTTTATAAATGTAAATTATCCAAATAATGTATTTCTTTTAATTTAGTATGACGTACTTATCCACATTACAAAAGTGTAGACATACACTTTTCTTAACTAGAACACTCACAAGACGACTTAAACAACACCTTCTGGATATCAGTCTAGTTCCAGTGAACCAATAAATAGCTCTCTAAATTTCTAATTTTCATTTCATCAACTTTAGTCTTATTTTTTCACTTTTCTTTCTCAGGCCGTGGTTCTCAGAATATTCAGTGGGGTCCCTGAGAACAATATTATCACACACTTTGAAGCATGAAAAATTTTCTTCCTATGTCTTGCATCCTAGCAAAAGCATTTAATTGGTACTTTTTTTACAAGTTATGGATATGATTAACAGACTATACTCTAAGTTCATTTCAATTGCATGACTACACAGATCATATAACAGAGGGATATCATCTGTTATACATTCATGAATTAGATCTCTAAGTCTTCTAGAGAAAATATCCTTTGTGGAAACTACAAATAACTTCAATAGAATAATTCAAAATAAGAAAAATGTGAAGTATTTATATTTTAAAGTTAAATCTGATATATGCAAAAATTTACAGTAGCTTTGTTTATAATCAATGAAAACTGGAACAGCCCAAAGGTTTTCAACTAGTCAAAACTAGTCAACAAATAAACACACTGTAGCACAACTACCTAATGGAATAATATTCAGCAATAAAAAGGAACAAACTAGTGATACACACAGCATGGATGAATCTACAATATGTGAAGTTAAAGAAGCAAAACTCAAAAGGCTACATGCTATATGAGTCTGTTTATATTACATTCTAGAAAACGCAAGAGAGGGACAGGGAACATATCAATGTTTGCTAGAGAACAGGGAGTGAGGTAGAGTGTTTGATGAAAAAGGGACACAGAGAATTTTTGAGAGATGACAAAACTGCTCCATATCTGGATAGTGGTGCTGGTTGTCCAACAGTAGACATTTATCCAAGCTCATAGAACTGTACACTGCTAAAGAGGGTGAATTTTATTTTGTGTGAATTATACTTCTATAAACCTGGCTAAAAAATGAAAAATCCTTTATTTTAAAATCATGCATTTCTTGGTATGATGCTCTAAAAAGGGTACAACATCACATCTGTAGCTTTCTTACCAAATGTGTTACCTCAATCTAATCATGAGAAAACATAACGACAAATTAATGGGTATTCAACAAAATAACTGGCCAATAGTCAGTCCTCAAACTATAAAGACCATGAAAGTCAGAGAAACTCTCAAGAATTATCACAGACTTGAGGAGACTAGGAGATTTGACAACAAAATGAACTTTGAAGGTGTCAATGCTGGACAAGAAAATGTATTAGTAGGACAACTTGCAAAATTTAAAGAAAGTTTATTGAGTAGCTAATAAAATTGTGTTCATGTTAATTCCATGGTTTAAATCATTTTACTGTGGTCATGTAAGATGTTACCATTAGAGAAGTTTAGGTGAAGGGTAGGGCAGCCTTGAACACCATTTTCAGCTATTTGTAAATCTAAAATTATTTTACATGAAAAGCTTAAAAAATGTAAATGGTCTAAGATTTCACCTTCTTGGTAGAATGTATTTGATAGCAGCAGCCTTCCCATTAGTAACAACAAACTTGTATACGTTTGAAAATAATATTTTAAAGCCATCAAAGAGGTGTGAAATCAAAAAGCACTAGATGACCTCCAATACCAAATAGGGAAAATACTTACCTATATGAACTGATAACTGCTGGCCCTTTTATTTCCTGAGCAAATTTGCCATTCTTGGACATGATCTGTGATCAAGCATTTTATAGACAGAGAAATGCTCTAAAAAGACGACAAATCAACAGAGATTTCGATGGCCATTTGGACTGAAATCTAGTGGATGCTCAAATACATTGCCTATGGCTCACGGGCCCAGCCGCTCCGCGGCACGTGGGATCCTCCCGGACCGGGGCACAAACCCACGTCCCCCGCATCGGCAGGCAGACCCTCAACCACTGGGCCACCAGGGAAGCCCTACATTGCCTATTTTATAAACTAGGACATTTACTAAGTCTGCGGTGACACAGGAGACTGGGAGTGTGAGCCTAAAATGTGAGGCCAAATCTCGCAGTCTTGAGGCATGACCCTTCAGCAGGATTCTAGGTGTCTATGCTGTAATTTTCCTTTAAGTATTTCCAGAGAGTCAATACTTTTTCTTTATATGCCACAGATCTCTCTAACAGCATGAAATATTACAGGTATTACAGCCAAAAAAGTAAGTCCTCTGTAAAGTCTGAACATGTAACTGAGACAAATTCACACCAGAGGGAATTGCAATAAATCCACGAGAGCTCTCTTCCTCAAGATATTTGTCACATTTTGAGTTCACATGAGTGGCTTAAAGCTAACTTAAAATATCCAGAGGGCATAACTTTCATGGTGGGAGAGGCAGGAACTACTGATTTTTCCATGAATGGGTTCAAACAGTCAGTGAATTGAAAGAACACAACAATAAGGTTCATTAGAGCAAAACACTTGCCAACAATAAAGAGAAAATCTTATTTATGACCACAGAAAAAAACACACTTTACCTTTAAAGAAGCAACAATGTCAAGTGTACAGATTTTCAATTGTGCATGAAGCATAGACCAAGATAGACCACAAGTTGGGCAATAAAGCAAGACTCAATAAATTTCAAACAACCACAATTTTTGACCAGAATGGAATTAATATAGAAGTAAAGAATAGAAATACAACTAGAAAATCCCAAAATATTTGTAAGATAGAAAACACATTTCTAAATAATTAATGGGCCAACAGAGTAATCACAGTAGCTATAAGAAAATATTTTAATTGTATAATAATAAAAATATAGCAAAGGAAATATTGTACAACGTAGCTAAAGGAGTACTCCAAAATATATGGATATATTATAAACTCAAAATATTGAAAACTAGTGATGTCAGCTTCCATTTTAAGAAGCACGGTAAAAGCATAGCAAATTCAACTCAAAGAAATCTAAAACAAGGAAATAGTATAGAGAATAGCAAAGCAAATTAATAAAAATAAGAACAAGCATACCATATAGGAAATAAATAAGAATAAGACATACTCAATATGAAAAAATGGCAAAAGACTTGAACTGGAGCTTCACAAAAGAAGATATCTAAATGGCCCATAAGCACAAAGAGTCCCTCAACTTCTTTAGTCTAGTGAAATTCAATTAAAACCACAATGTGATACAACTACACAATGATAAGAGTGACTAAAATTAAAACTGCAGACAATAGTACCTAATAGTACTGTGGAATACAGTACCGGAATTAGTGCAACAGCTTTGGAAAGTTGTTTGACAGCACCTACTAACGCTGAGTATGTACATGCCTATCATCCAGAAAATTCCACTCCAAAATAAGTACCAAGCAAAGATGCATATTTACATTACAAAGGCATGTACAAATGTCCATTACCGCACTTATTTATTATAGCCAAAACCCAGAAATAACTTCCAAATCCATCAATAGTAGACTCATAAATAAATTATGGCATATTCACACAATGGAATACTACAGAGCATTGAGAATGAATGAACACAGTTACATAGAACAGCATGAACATGTAGAAGGATGAACCTTAAAAACATAATATTGAACAGAGGAACCCAACATAAGGGAGTACTTATTACATGATTGCATATATGCGTTGCAAAATCCAGCAAAACGAAACACTATATATTTACATGTTCATACATAGAAACTAAAATTTTAAAGAAAATTCAATGAAATATTACAAAATCCAAGACTGGTCAAGGAGAGAGACTCAGTGTGCTCAAAAGTACAAGTATTATGTCAATTATCAATCTTGGTGGTGGTTTTGTTAGCATTCTAATTGTCCTTTAAAGTGGTCAATTATATTTACTCTTTCACAAATATGGTATGTTTCACAGTTAGAAACAATGTTAAGAAAGTGAACAATTTTCTACAAAAATAGTCGTATTTTATACATTTTCAAAGTAAATATCACGGGCTTCCCTGGTGGCGCAGTGGTTGAGAGTCCGCCTGCCGATGCAGGGGATACGGATTCGTGCCCCGGTCCGGGAAGATCCCACATGCCGCGGAGCGGCTGGGCCCGTGAGCCATGGCCGCTGAGCCTGCGCGTCCGGAGCCTGTGCTCCGCAACGGGAGAGGCCACAACAGTGAGAGGCCCTCGTACCGCTAAAAAAAAAAAACAAAAAAACAAAAGTAAATATCACATCTTACTTGTATATAAAAGAAAATTTTGAATGCCTTTTGAAGCTTTTCCAAATTCTCTGATATCTTTATAAAAGATCTTCCTACTACCAAAGTTACTATTTAGAGAAGGACTGTATTGAAGTTTTGACCAGAAGGAAATATTGATTTTCCATAGATTTTACCAGAGCTATCATCCCTGGAAAAGTAGATGGGAATCAGCAAGCTCCAGCTTGCAAACTACAAGAAATTAGTATTTCCCGGTGAATAGAGTTTGAGGCATGAAATGATACGAGGGAAGACTCAACAGATAAGAAAGAGGCTGATTATGGAGATCAAGAACCTCTTCTCAACTCAGGAATTCACACTTCTCCTGGCACGTGCTGTGAAGTCACTGCATCCTTTTCAACAGAAAACTGCCATGGTTGGATGCGCATTTTAGGTAAATTAAGCTGGCAGCAATGTGGAAGCCTAAATATGAAATGCTAAACAGCAGCAGATTTTCTCATTCTAAAAGAAGCTATAAAAACTAGAGTGATAATTTCTCCTTATATTTTTTGAATCTCTGTGTAGTTTAACTTTCAAAGACTTACTAGTGCCAACAGAATAACATTCAAAAAAAAAAAAAAATCCTTGCCATCTCTAAGTCCTCCATTCTCTTTTCCGGGATCATTTATTTGCAGGTGCAGTTTCTCAAGCCTGAGTCTAAGCACCACAAGACTCCTTTTCTTGTCTAGGCAAAGTCCATTTTCTTATCTGTTGAAATCCTACTCATCTACCTTTCCTTCCATTGGGCATTTCCTTATTCTTCTGAGTCAATCACTTCTTCCCCTTTGGTCCCTCAGAACTGTTTCAGCTTCTATTGTGCACTTACTTTATACTATCGTGTATTCCACTCAGTTGCTTGTGCACTCTTATCTCCTACAAAATTTCTACCTCACTATCTGCATCCCTGCACGATTCCTCAGTACTTTGTACATTATAAATGTTCAATAATGCTTTCATGAATAATCCTCTATACATTTGCTTTGGAAATGGGGGTTTTCTTCTCTCAAGGGAGTATTTTTAAAAATTAATTAAAACGTATTATATATATACAATACATAAATTTTTTATATATAAAACATGTAAATATGTATATGTGTTTATATATAAAGTATAGTTAGTAAGTACATACTATATATAGTTGGTATATACTATATATACATATATATGTATATATATATACACCAAGCACATATTAGACATTCCTCTAGATCACACATGCTCAAGGAAGGAAACATTGCCCCCAAGGAGACAAATTTGGTCTGGAGGAGGGGGGAAACTTAAGTGCTATGTGATTTGTAAACCTCCAAAGGGCCATAATACATTGTAGTATTAAAATTTCATAGGGTGTGGATGACTAAGAAAAATATCTTTAAAGACTCTACATGAAGTGCAACTTTTTTAAAGTTAAGAGACGTTATACTAGACACATAGTAGAGAACAGACAGATAAAATACCTACTCCAACAGAGGTTATGTTGTAGAGAGGAAAGGCAGACCAACACATGACTATACAAGCAACATGAGAGAGTGGAAAATGTCCTGAATAGGACAGAGTGAGGGTTTTGTGATAGATTAACCGAAAAGGTGCTTTAAATTGGAAGGTTTGATTGGCCTCTCTACTGATAGAACCTTCAAAATGATGGATTATTGGAACCTTCAAATAATCTACAAGGTTCTACTGATAGAACCTTCAAATGGATTTCTAGATATCTAAATGATAAGACGCAACCATTCTAAACTGTAGGGGAAGAGAATTCAAGGCAGAGAGAACAGTTAGTACAAAAGCCCTAGTTTAAAGATTAGCTTGTTATGTCTGAGGAACAGAAAACCTGTGTGGCTATAGCTTATGAGGCAATAACTGGTACGAGAAGTGAGCTCAGGAGAAGCTTCTGTTTAACATGGAGAGATAACCGCTTGTTTTTATGCTAAAGGGACTAATCCAACCTTACAGAATTAAAACTAGGAGAAAGATGGGGAAATTGCTGGATTGATGTCCTTGGATGCAATAGGGGACTAGACCTCAGTGCAAAAGGTGAGGATTGATTTTAAATAGAACCATGAATATTTTCACCTCCAGTACAGGAGGCAGGAAGGCAGAGAGTATATGTGCAAATGTTAATAGGTGGGTGTTCGCTTCTGATTTTCTGGGTAAAGTAAGAAGCAAGATCATCAGCTTAGTGAAGACTGGGGAGATGGTAATGTATGACGGGTGGTTTTAAAATAGTTCTCTAGGAAAAGAAGAGGGTCAGTGGATTAAGAAATGTGGAATAATTGTCTGGGACTTAAAGGACCCATTAGAAATTTATAGTGATGAATTTGACCTGTGAATGGTCATTCTGGTTGTGTGGTTATCTCCAGTCACATTCAGTTGCATGGTGGCAAATGCAAAATAAGCAGACATTTGCTTTTAACTAGGGTTGTGGTTTTGACAAGCAAGCCAATGAAGGGGAAGAAGGACCAGGAAATTGAGTATTAATGCAATGGAATGATGGTAATGATTGACTGTGGGATTTAAGTCAGACAGGAAGGCAAAGAATATATCAAAGAAGTGAGATGGATTGAAAAGATAATAAGATCATTGAATGGCCCTTTAGACTATGAAGCAGATGCATTTATTTATAATGACAAGGTCCATGCAAGAATATTGCTGTGGGGTGAATGGTTGAGACGGTGTGAAGGAGGGCACAGTAATTGAAGAGGAGGAGTTCAAGGAATTTATTTCTAGCATTAGTGTCTTTAATGCATCCTCTACATGTTTATTGAGGTCATTGAGAAGATGAATCAGGTTGAAGAGATTGAATGTGAGCCTTAAAAACAATCACTCTAATACATATTCTGTTAAAGATGGAAACATCACTAGAAAGAGCAAATTTTGGCTACTGTTGGAATGTTATGAATTCAGATAGAGTGCAGAGTGGGGAGATGGGAGCAAGGTCAAAGGACAGGACTGACTTAATGACATTCAACTGCCTGACTAGAGTGTGCACCAATATTGAAAGAAAGGAAAACTCCATGAGTGCAAAACAAAGAGAATATGGGTGAAATCATTGAACATTAAAACCAATTTTTAAAAAACATTTAAACATCAGAAATCATTTTCAGCTATTCTGACTACTCTTCATATTTGATGTGTATTACTCAAGGAGACAGTTAAAACCAATTTTTAAAAAATCATATTATGAAGTATTGATTCCACTGCAGTCAAGTCTAATCTTATTTTTTATAAAATGTTTATAAATTTTCTATAAATTTATAACAAAAGTAAAGTTACATTATAGTTTATGGATCAGTTGGTCTCAGTAACAATATATCCATATGCATATATATGTAATATATATGTAATATATATATGTATGTATATTACATATATATGTAATATGTGTAAGTGTGTATATATGTTTATATATATACCTTTCATTAAACACTTAGGGAAATTTATCATAATGTTTAAAAAAATGTTATAGTTATTCATAATTTTAACACATAATAATTGTTTCCATTATTCCCAAAGGCAGAACAACATAATTTTACACACACACACACACACACACACACACACACACACACACACACTCACTCACTCATGCATGCTATGGAAGTAATATATGCCTTTTATCATGCCATTTGCTTTATCAATAACTAATAATTTTTAGATACACATTATATAATACTAAACATTAAATAATAAGAAAAAACATATGAATTTATATTTTAAAGCTTACTAAATGGGTAACAGAGCATATAAAACCTGGAAAATTTTAATCCCAGCTGCTTTTGGTAAAGTCTCCTACGAAACACTTATATTAACTTAGTTTTCAGTGTTTTTATAATACTTATTGAAATTGTATGAACACTTTTATTTGTGTTGGTAACTGCAGTTACCTTTTTATTTCAGAAAAATAATTACTTTTTGCCTGCTTATATTATATTACAGATATTTTCTATAAATAAAATGAGGGTATGTCTGTAGGCTCTGAGGTTTTATTATAGATGTATTTAAAGTATGAGGTAAAAGTAAATATTTTAATGACAAAGATGTATTGAAAATATCAACACTTTTATTTTTATTCTTTCTCAGTGCATTGGATTATACTAGATGGATTTAAGTAAAAACATAACAAATGAGTAGTGATATATTTGGTAATTTATATCATTATGGTTCCAAAAAATAAAAAAGTAAGTAACTCTAATATTTAAGAAATAAAGTTATCTGGCAATCAAATGGTTTCAAAGTTTTACTTTCTACAAAAGTAAAAATCACCTAATCAAGTTGTCAGCTGATAAATTATAATAAGTACATATGAGGAGAGATCACCATAAGATTTTTAGGTTTTAGCTCAGGAGAAGTTCAAGAAACTGGCTGAAGTGGTATTGCAAAACACCCTCTAACCCATCTCATGTTTATACAATAAACTTACTTGATGCTTACCTTTATGACAACAAAGAACAGAAATAAACTGCTGTTATTATTATTTTCTTCTAGCAATTGGTAATATGTATCCATGAATATGTAAATGAATAGAAAAGAAAGCCTCATTTATCTCATTAAAAAACATATATCTAACAAAACTTACTTTTACTTACTTTGTATTTATGAATTTTTTTATATCTCTATTATTCCCACCAGTTGTTTACTACTTGTATGAACTGAAAATTTTTTTCTCTGCCTTATGATTGCAGAGAAATTTAGAAAAGCCATTTATATATACATATATATATATATGCATATATATATGTACATGTTTTGTTATGCAGTTACTTAACAAGTGATCAATAAAAGACTTTCCAGCATAAACTTATATTACATTGGAAAGCATTCTAACATTCTGTGATATAAATAAAATGGAAATCAGAGTTCCAGCAAGTACAAGAAACACTTTAAATTTTCCAACTGCTAAAGAAGAAATTGTTCATGTACTCTAAGAATGGATGGTGGTTTATTTCAAATCACCCTGGTATTTAGCTATCACTGCATTCATTGAAAAGTTATATACAATAATTACTTTTTAAATAATAATACTTCTGATTCGATGGAAATTATATTTTTTGCAACTATTTAAACTTAAAATTATAATAAAACCTTTTAGATATTAACTTGAAAATCTGGGGGGAATACATGTTGATCAAAATTATTTTAGTGGGTACATGAATATTTGAAGCTTATTGCTGTTAGGAAACCCACATCTGACCTCTGGTCATAGATCTGGTAATTGCATTCATATCACGTTTCCCTCTGTTAACTAACTCTGATACCCTGACAAGTGTGACTTCCCGGTCAGTCATCACTGTCCCTATTCGTTGCCTCTTCAGTTCTCTTGAGTCTCAGATCTCAAGGATTTCTCTGACAGCTCTTCAGTCTTGGAACCAAATAACTCCTCTGGTCTATGAAAAACCTTTTTATTCTGTCTTTATCATTTCAGATACAAAAGAGTCATTAGAAAATCTCTATAGGAGCAACAGACACCTTTACCTCTTATCTTTTCCTGTTTCATCTTTCAATATATTTTTTGTTATTTTCCCACAGGGAAGAAAAAAGAAGAAAATTGATATACTAAATATTCACACACTGTGGCTTACCTTTAAGACTCTCAGTCTTTTGAAATCCTATCTTCTCTAATTATTGCCTGGTTGGTCACACTAAGACATAACTCATATTGTAAACATTTTATCTTTATCTGGACTCAAAAGAAAAGCATTCATACAGCTACTGTGCATATGATTGCATGGCCACAGATCATATACATGCAAACTTAAATCTTGCATCTGGAACTCATCTTGACTTAAAACCTGCAATCTGCCTAGAACAGACACCATGTTTTATCTCGACCTGATAATCTCAATTTGAGCTGCTCCTACTTTAATATTTGTTCACTTGGGTAAAATAGGCATATATTTTGAAGTGTCACTATAGCATAGAGTGCTATTAGCCATTTTCCCCTTTTTCATGGTAATAAAAATTTTAGCTGTATTTATTATTATCCTGTTAAGATATTATAATTCTCAGTAGTGACATCAGCAAGAATAGCAGAGAAAGGAACATAAAATACCCTCTCCTCCATAAAATCAATGAAAACACTGTTTAAAATGGTCAAAATAAACTTTTTCAGAACTCTAGAAATTAACCAGAGGCATAGAACAATCCAGAGAGCATTGTCCCCCCCCCAAAAAAAAACCAAACCATCCAATTAAAAAATAAGCAGAATATCTGAATAGACATCTTTCCAGAAAAGACATTTCTGATGGACAACAGGTGCATGAAAAAAGGTGCTCAATATCACTAATCACCAGAGAAATGAAAATCAAAACCACAGGGAGATATCACTGCAGCACCTGTTAGAATGGTTACTATCAAAGACAGGAAATAAATGTTGGCAAGGATGTGGAGAAAAGGGAACCTTTGTGCACTGTTGGTGAGAAAGAAAATCGGTGTAGCCACTATGGAAAATGGTATGGAGGTTCCTCAAAAATAAAACTAACCATATGGGAGTAATCCCACGTCTGGGTATTTAACCAAAGAAAATGAAAACACTAACTGGGAAAGATAACTGTACTCCCATGTTCACTGCAGCATTATTTACAATAGCCAAGATTTGGAAACAACTTAAGGGTCCATTGATGGATGAATGGATAAAGAAATTCTGGTATAAATATACAATGGAATATTATTCAGATATAAAGAAGAATGAAATCTTGCCATTTGTGACATGAATAGACCTTGAGGGCATTACACTAAGTGAAATAAGTCATATAGAGAAAGACAAATACCATATGCTCTCACTTATAAGTAAAAATCTTAAAAAAAAAAAACAAGCTCATAGACATGGAGAACAGATTGGTGGTTACCAGAGGCAGGAGGTGGAGGTGGGTGAAATGAGTGGAAGGGGTTAAAAGATAAATAAGTCATGGGATGTAACATACAGCATGATGACTATAGTTAATAATACTGTACTGCATATTTGAAAGTTGCTAAGGGAATAGATCTTAAAAGTTCTCATCGCAAGAAAAAAAATTTGAGCTATGTATGGGGACAGAAGTTAAGTAGACTTCTTGTGGTGATCATTTTGCAATATATGTAAATATTGAATCATTCCATTGCACATCTGAAACTAATATAATGTTATATGTCAATTATACTTCAGTTAAAAAAATTCATTCTGGCCTTTCCCTCCTTGCCTTTACTATATAACTTCAGAAGAACACAGAAAGAGACTTACATTTGTTCTTCACAGTGACAGCATCTGGGAAGGAAGAAAAGTCTACTAAAATAGGTTGTAACTGAAAAATATGAGGGTGCACACTGGTTTGTGTTTGATTTTCCACTGTAGCTTGTGTTCTTACTCATTCTAAAGTTTGTAACTCCTAGTTCTATAGCTGTACATATTGCACGGCCTACAAACACTAAATCCGACACACTCTACAATGCTTCCTGAATTTGAAGATTAACACATTTCTTCTTCCTACACTCAGCCAGCAATCCACTTCAGAATCTCTACGGGAGGACTTAATTGTCTTATTATGTAGTCTTTGGGGGGAGCTGAGGAATCAATCCACCCCCCATGTACATTTCATCATCATCCCTAAAATCAAAAGAAGAGGCAACAAAAATCCCAAATATCAAATAAAACAGGAAGGTAATCCATATTCTTTCCTGATCCCCTGTGCTATGTTGACATACCTCTTCTGCTATTCCCAACACTTAGCAATTCCAAATGTATTTATCAGTTCTGCCACTCAGCATGATTGAAATGAAAAGTGAAGATACCACTTATCTTTATTATGGATTGTGCTGGGGACTCTCTTTCATGGGAAAATATATTGAACCACCCTCATGTATATAAATATTAAAAAGATGAAGCAAAGGACAAATAAGAAATATAAGAAAGAAGAAGAAAAGGACAAGTGACTTTTTCTAATAGCTTGAGGTTAGAAAGAGACATTCTAGACCTTCTAGCTCAAGTTTCATCACCCTTATGAAGATCTCCAATAAGTACTGACATTGGTAATCTAGCGTCTGTCCTACATGATCTTGGTGGGAAATGATCCCAAGGAAAGTGAGATCTAAATATTAATGCTTCAAGTTATGACCCCAACCAAATATTTCATATACCACCCAGTTTTATTGCCAAGACATGAAGGGGTGGTAAAAATCAGTTATAAATATTGAATAGTTTTAAATTTTTGAAATGTTTTTCTAAGTCATTACTTTCAAATTTCTAAACTATATATTTATTTCCTCTTAAAAGTACTTGTTTTAATATTCTAAGGAAACAGGTGCATGCTTTCTTCCTCATGCCCTTTTTAAAAATTTATCCTCAGTAAGAGTTTGATGTTCTCAGTGTGCAATAATGAACAAAAATAATAAATAATAAATCTGTATTATGTGTGCTCACAAAACTTATTCATAGATGCAGCTAACAATTTTCTGAAGATTAGCTCTCTCGGGAAACCGTACAATCTCCCACATTTCTTAAGAGTGGGTATTTAGAGGAGTTCATGCTCAGTTTCACATGTCAGCTATAAAAGCAAGTGAGACCCTTAACACCATTGTCAAAGTAAGAAGTTAATAAATAAATCCCAAGGCACTCTAGAAAATAAAATTCATTTGCTTCAGGCTCCATCTACTTTGAGAGAAATGAACATCAATAAAGGAAATAAGTCTTAAGCTGAGACCTAGAACAAAACTAAAAATCTTCAGGGCAGGGAAGGAGAGAATGGGAAAATAAATAGCCTTGGAATATGACCAGCCAAGAGGCAAGCAGAAGAAAACAATACTTTTGGTTAACAAAGCACCTCAGGATATAATATCAGATAAATTCTTATCACTTATTTTTTGCATGCCCAACTTCATGGACTTAATTGCAGTATGTACTCTGGTGAATCCAAAATATATTTTCCCAACCCAGCTCTCTCTAAAAGACTCCAAAGGGATATATCCAAGTGCTAAGTGAATATTCTAACTGCAGATCTCACCAGGAATCTCAAATTCAGTATGTCAAATCTGGTATCCTTTACCTGATTCCTTCTCAAGTCTCTCTCCCAACAAATGTGCTTTTCATTTGTTTAGACTCTGATCATTTATTTCTTCTATTATGGTGACAGCCACCTAAATTGTCTCCTTGACTCTCAAAGTATTTCCCATAATCCAATGTGTCTTGACCTTTATTGCAAGCATAGAACTCTTTCTCAGATGAGAGGAAAGAACACGTTGTCTACAAAAAGGTACATATGCTCTTACACAGGACATTTTGCCTACAATTGTAAATTAATCACATATCCTTGAATCCCATTCTTAATCCTCTAAGCAGTTCTTGGACCACAGGTTAATAGTTCCTACACTAAACTATTCTCAAAACTTCTACCAAAATAATTACAAAGACGGAAATCTGTAGTGATCCTATCCTAGATGATAAAATTCAAAACTTTGGCATAGCATGTACGATGTGACGTGAACACTCTGTCCTCCAGCCTCTGATTTGCACTCATCCTCTTTTCTCTTCTGAACCACATTATGTTCCTGGAAAGTAACTTCCCTGATAATTCCACTGCCTTAGCCAAGTTGTTCTCCCTGCTTGAAATGCCCTTTACTTTCTTCACCTGGACCCCTTCTCGTGTTTAAATGTGAGCGTAGGCATCGCATTGCCCAGTTAAGTCTTAACAGATTTCCTTGTTCACCTCCACCCTCTGCCTGGATAAGCTGTCACTACTGTAAGCGCCCTCTGTTGCAGAGTGGACCTGCAGATTTTCATATGAATCTATGAATGATTAACTAGAAGCTTCCTGTGTTCACTTAGCTTTGCAAGGGGGTGGGGAATTGCTATAATGGAGAAAAGCATCCCTTTCTTTTTCCCTTCCCACAAGGAGATAAGAAAAATTTCTGACCATTTCTAACCGCAAATGCTGCTTTCCCAGTAAAGCCAATGGATGACTCACAGTGTTCCCTTCCTGCCTTCACCAATTTTCTAATAAAGAAGGGGAAAAAAGGTGTAACAGGGATAGTTCTACTGCCTCAAACTAACTCCTTCAAGGGTTGTCTCCCTCAGTTCTTAGTAACAGCCTTTAGCATGGGGGCTACCGATTGCCTTTATGTATTCAGCTATCTTTGTCGTTTGACCCCCGAAGTTTCCCTTCTTGGTCCCTGTGTCTCATTAAGTCCTTTGTTAATGTAGAGTTTTTCCTTCTGCTTACACCATGTCTCTCCATAAGGCTCATACCTAACTCATGAGGCTAACACACTAGGTCATTCCACTTCACTACTCTGTTCTTTCTTGCAGACACCCATGCACAAATATTTCTTTTCTCCCTAGGTCAAAATCCAAAACCTCTCATGCATATTAACTTCTGTCAGATTTGTTCTGTTTTCCCCAAATTTTCCAAACATTCATGAACCAGCCATGGAATATATTAAACTGAAACCCAGATCCTTGCTATAGAGAGCTATTAGTGTATTTACAGAACGCGAAGTAATTATCTGTCTTACAGAGCATGAGCTCATTAAAACTGACAACTTCATGTATCCTCGATATCCTAAAGAGTACAACACATGATTGGCACACAGGGATTACAATAATGCTTAAAACACAATGTTGGGCAATTTTAAAAGATAAGGATCATAAAACCTGCAACTTGTACATAGTGAACGTTCAGTAATGTTTGCTTATTATTATAGTTGGCAATGATTAAATGTTTGCTGATTGTCAAGGATAAACATAAAAGAAAAGCCTTAAAATATTTTGCATCTCTTACAATTATTATATAACTTTAACAATATCCAAAACATATTTTTTTCTGGCTCTAGTTTTCAGATTTGTTATATTTTTTCAGACTCCAGGTGTCCATGTGTCTTAAACAAAGACATTTCTCAGTTGGCATTCTTGTAAAATGGAAAAGTCTCACTAAGAATTACAAAAATTGTAATAGCCTACTCCTTTTTACAGCTGGGCACAATTTTCTGAAGCTATACAGTGTGTACTGCATACCAACATTCTTAAGATTATGTCACTAAAATATTAACAGCCTCAGGGAAGGGAACAAATGGAAATTTATAGTGCATCTAAGAAATAAAGTGAATTGGAGACTTTCAGAGCAATAATGACAAGAGTATGAGTGTTGTGGACCAACTTACCAAATATTCACATATCTGATCCAGGGAACAACTTAGACACCTATGGGAATGCATAGCAGGACACATTTGGGTGGACTGATCAATGTTTTTGTAATTTTTATAATGTTGACATAGACCAGAATTGTGATTTTTTGATCATTACTTTTTCTTTTGTAGCATAACCTTTCCAAAAATTTTTATGTAAAAATTTACATACTCTCCACTATATGACAGGTAAGTGTGTAAGACTTCTACAGGTCCTTTTTGCTTATATTCCTGCATCCCAAGAATTCATTCTCCACGTATCTCCTAGAGTAAAACATATTACTTTCTTTTTCTACTTAGAACTTCCCAATAGGTTTGTTATACAAATAGAAATAAAAAGTAGACATCTTACTCTGTCCTGCAGAGACCCATGAGATCTGTTCCCTGCCAATCTTTCTAATTTCATCTCATCCTATCTACCCACTCTCTGCAAGCTATGGGCACCTTCACTTACTTTCTCTGTCATTCCCAGCTCCAAAGTTTGCTCAGAATTTTGCACTGGTTCTTTGCCTGAAACACTCTTCTACCTAATTTGTGCACAGCTGAGTTATTCCTGTAAGTGCATTCTTCACTTAAATGTCACCTTCTCAGAGAAGCCTTTCATAACCACCAAAATAATGCAGTCATCCAGCCATATTCAATCACAAGAACTTATTTTACCTCTGCACATGGTACTTACCGCTGGCATCTTCTCATTTTTTGAATGTGTTTGTATTATGTCTTCCTCCACTAGAATGTTTATTCTATGAGAATAGGAACCTTATCTCTTTTTTCCACTGGTCAACAACAGTATCTTGTACAGTGCGTCACATAGTGAGTACTGGTGGAAGGAAGGAAGGAAGGAAGGAAGGAAGGAAGGAAGGAAGGAAGGAAGGAAGGAAGGAAGGAAGGAAGGAAGGAAAGAAGGAAGGAAGGAAGGAAGGAAGGAAGGAAGGAAGGAAGGAAGGAAGGAAGGAGGAAAGGAAGGAAGGAAGGGATGGAGGGAGGAAGGGAGGATGAGTGGGGCTCTTTATCTTTGTACATCTCGCCCTCCTTGCTTTTATTTTCCCACCTCTAAATTCTGCTGGACTGATTCTCTCAAGCACTCTGAAGAATTTGATAAGTACACATGTCTTTCAAATCCCTCCACATTCTCAGAAAGAGGCCCCCTAGCCCTCTACACAGAGAAATGCCAAGTTTACATGTTGAGAGGAATCAGTTCCCATATTAAGACACAGCAACCCACAGTCATGTATGCCCATTCCTTCTCTTCTACATGAAAACATTTTCTGTTATGTAAACACGAGTTTTCAACCAATCAGACAAAGACTGAGATCGCTGTCAGTAGTCTCGTCTTCACACATTAAGGATAATGAGAAATTGATTTGCTCCCGGCAGCTCAGTTTGTTCCTTTAGCTTTACTGAGAGAGCAGGATTTGGAAGGAAACCAGATGGCTGTGACTAGGGGGAGGGATGGCTCTGGAAAACAGAGTCAATGCAAATTGTGCAAGAAATACTGAATATTTGCAGATGACTTGTTTTTACTCCCGTCTCCAGTTACATAAATTTCAAGCTATACATGAAAAAGATATAATAGTGGAGCTATTACCATATTTTTAAAAATTATCTTAAACACATAATGCAACTTTCTTCTGAAAAGAGAATAAGGCGCTTTAACTGATTATAATATGTTTATATTTTTCAGCACTCCTGTAATGTAGACATGGAACTAGAATCATGCAGACATACATTTTTTTGTTCTTATTAGACTCCTTTTTAGCCCTATGACCTTGGGCAACTTATTGTCTCTTTACCTCATTTTATTCACCCATAAAATAAAGAGATCAATAGCTCTGCTTTATGGCTGCCATAAGCTGTAAGTAAACCAAAATAAATATAGCTATAACCCAAGACTGGGCATAGAGCAGAGGTTCAGAAAATACTAAAGAACTCCTGGTGTTTAGATGAAGTTGAATATAGAATATTGAAGTCCCAATGTAATAATAAATTTTAACTTTCTTGATTTCTAGTTCAGGAGCACAGCTTTTTCATTTACCTCTTATCGGATCCCTTACAACAATTTAGTCACCCTCCAACCTCCTTCCTTAAAGAATATAACTCTAAACTAGAAAGATATCGGTATAGACAATCTTAACAGAGCAGAAATAGAGACACAGACGTAGAGAACAAACATATGGATACCGGGGGGGTGGTAGGATGAGTTGGGAGATGGGGATTGACATATATACACTATTGATACTATGTATAAAATAGATAACTCATGAGAACCTACTGTATAGCAGGGAGCTCTACTCAATGCTCTGTGGTGACCTAAATGGGAAGGAAATACAAAAAAAGAGTGGATATATGTATATGTATAGCTGATTCACTTTGCTGTACAGTGGAAACTAATACAACAATGTAAAGCAACTATACTCCAATAAAAATTTCAAAAAAATATATACAGGACCCTGCAAACTGTGATTACTTCTGTTCAATTAATGATGATGTTTTTACGAGTATACTTTCTATCAAAAGAAAATCTCTCCACATGCATCTCTGGTTCCATTATCTCATGCCCTCTCAAAATCCACAAAGAGCTACACATTTTTGTCTTTCTTCTTTAAATTCTTGCTCTTTACTTGATCCTTTCCATTGTCATTCAAATATGCTATCATGATTCCCTTCCTCAAACAAAATTCATGAGCCTATATCCATTTCGCTCTATTTTCATATCTTTCTACTCCCCTTCACAAGAGAACTTTTTGACTTGGCTGCACAGTTACTGTTTTTTCTCCCTTTTCTCACATCTCACTTGCTCTTGAACCTGCTCTGATGACTCCTGATCCCCCCGTTCCACTTGAACACCTCTTGTTAGCTTCACCAATGAACTTCATGCTACCATTCAGTGAACCATTTACAAATCTCTTCTTGAATTTTGGCAATATTTGACATTTATCAATAATCTCTGGCCTTTATCTTGACTTCTGTGGCACCCAGCTTTAGACATCCTCCCACCACCTCTCTGAATATCTCTGCTCAGTACCTTAAGGCAGCTTCTTCTCTCTGATCTCTAAATGTAAGAGGTTGCATTGCTTTGTTCTAAGTCCTCTTCTCTCCACCTTTGCTCTTGTCCTAATGGAACTTATCCACCTCCTCGATTATAATACTATCCCTCTCGACTTCCAAATTTAGATCTGCCACACTCCCTCTTTTCTGAACTCTAAACACATGCAATTACTTGCCCATATGAGACCTTTACTTAAATGTCTTACAGGTATCTCAAACATAACATATTCAGAAGTAACCTATCTTTTTTGCTCCAAACCTGATTCTTCTATAGTCTTTTATTTTTGTAAATTGCACCCCCATCTATGCTCATTTGTGATTCTTACTCTTCCACAAACCTAACCATTATACTAAAAGAGTGGGACTTCATAGTGTGATGGCAAACAAATAAACTCTCTTCTTTTTCCTCCAGGGCCTGATCAAATCTGATATTTCTTCCAAGCCCTTTAGTTGAAGTCTCAGGTAGATGACATGACTATTCAGGTGACTTTCACTTAAAACTTCAATAATTTAATCTCATAAGGGTCTCATTTTGGTAACTGTATACCTAGTCTAATGAGATAGTAACACTAGACATTTCATCAAAATGAAACTATCCCTTCTTTCTCCTCAGATCTTATTTTAGTTGAAAATCTGTATTGGGAAGACACATACGGTAAGCTTTGCTCTACTCTCCTTATGTGAAGCTCCTCTCCCCTCAATCCCATGCTGACTTCTGGGTCCTCTGAGTTTGGAGGTTAAAATGGTCTAGAGGTAAAGGGCAGAAAATCTCTTACTTCACTGGTAGTCTCATCATACGTCTTTAATGTTTTCTGAAATTTCAGGTATACAAAAAGCAGTGTTCTTCTTAATAGTATCTTCAGATAAGACACTTTTTTCATGTGAGTATATTATAATAAATTCAAACATTTTGCAATGTATGTAGGAAAAAAAATTCTAAACATTACTACCCAGAAACAGCTATTGCTATCATTCCAAAAAGTTTCATTCCTATGCATGTACATAAAGGACAGAAAGCAGATTATATGTTCATGTTTACCTTTTCAGCATCCATTACTCTCTTATTCCCTTCTAAGAGTAGCCTGTGTTCAGATATCCACCCGACCTTTAGGCAAATAATATCTTTTATGAGCATAGTTTTTTCCACAGACCTCAGAACATACTTGATAACCCAGAGCATAACTTCATAACCCAGATATTTCAAGGATTATTGGAAACTTTGTCTAAGTTGGTACTTAAAGATCCAAAGCATCATTAGAATAGAGACAAATGAGGGCTATATAATAAATGGGGTCCTGAGGTTACTTGGTCTGAAGAACCACTCATCCAGTTAGAGTAACCCCTTCATTTGGGTCTTTGGCTTGTATTTTAAGAGCTATCATAGTGGGGAAGGCCGAGAAGAAACCTCTGAAAACGAATCACTCTTCCCCCATCCAGGCCAAGATATCACATTTAGGGGAAGATGGTAGATTAGGGTCACCTTTAAATATCTAATGTTTTCAGGAAGCAAGGTCTCTTGCATATCTCCATTTAATTTTCAGCATGGCCCCTAAAGAAACTAGATGGGTCCTTAGAAATGACTGTAGACTATCAGAAGCTCAACCAAGTAGCAGCCCTGATTGAAACTGCTGAGCTGGTATATCAGATAGGTCATATGACTACGCTAATACAGTGACCTGATATAATATTCTAATACGGGAGATTGCAGATTAGTTAGGGCCTCAGACATATGGCACACAGCTATTGATTTGGTCTTGTGTTCTTCTCTATCCCCATCAGGAAAGAGAAATAATTTGCTTTAACATGAAATTAACAGCAATATTCATTTGCTCTACATGTGTTAACTGTGTTGTCCTCTGTCATAATACAGTCTAGAGAGATCTTGGCAGTCTAGACAGCCCAAAGAACATCACATTGATCCATTGCATCAGTGGCATCATGTTGACAGGGCAGGAGAGCATGTCAGAGGCCTTAATGAGATACATGTATTCCAAAGAGTGAGAAATAAACTCTCTGCAGGCTCCAAGAGCTGCCATTAAGTAAAGATTTTAGATGTCCAGTGGTCAGTGTCATTCCCCAAAGTAAAAGGCAAATTGTTGCATCTTGCATCTTTTATTACCTGCCCCCACCCCACCCTCTAAAAAAGAAGAAAGTAAACAAGAAGCAAGCCCAACAGCTGCTAAATCCATCTGGGTTTTGTGGATTTTAGAGGTAACACATTCCATGATAGGAATATGGGCTTATTCTGGTCCATATACCAGGTGTATGGAAGACTGTCAGCTTTCAGTGGAACCTGGAGCAGGAAAGAGCCCAGAAGCAGGGCCAAGCTGTGGTCCAAGCTGCCTGCCTCTTTTACCAGACAAACCCTCAGTACTTCTAACATTAGAAGGATCATATGGGTGAAAAGATGCAGTGTGTAGTATGAAAGCTCTGGTATGAGAATCATCATGAGACCCTTAGGGTTCTGAAGCAAGGGCATGCCGTCTGTAGCAGAAATGTTTGCCGTATTCAAGAAACAGATCCCAACATGTTACTGGGCCCTAGGACAGATGTAACGTATAACTAAGAGGCACCAGGTGATAATACATCACATTATGAACTGAGTTCTCTTAGACCATGAAGTTGCCAAGTTGGGCAAACCTGGCTGTGGTCCATCATAGGATGGAAATGGTACATATGTGATGGAGTCCAAGCAGATTCAGGGTGCATAACTAAGCTGTATGTGTAGGTAGCCCAGACCTCCATATCACCCACCATGCTTACACAAGCTCATACCTGTGGTTATATGAGGAATCACAAGTGAAGTTTTTCCTTGAAGATAAGGAATAATAACAAGTTTGATTTATAAGTGAATCAGTCTGTCTGCAGACACAGCTGAAAATGGATGGTGGCTGCAATAAAATCATACCAAGGGGTGGTCTTGAATGAGAGTAGTGAAGGAAAATCTTCACAATGGGTGGGACTTCAAGCAATGCATCTTGTCCATTTTGTGCTGACCACTTCCTGTGGAAGGAAAAGTGGCCGCAGGTAATAATGTATGTGGATTTATGGACAGGGGCAGCTGGTCAGTTGCCCAAAGGAAAATGACTGGAAGATGAGAGACAAGGTGTGAAGTAGAGGCATGTGGTTTGATTAATGGAAGTGGGCATCAAGTGTGAGTATTTTTATATCAGATGTTAATCCCCACAAAAAGCATCTATCATAGTAGAGGCACTAAACCACTAGGTAGACAAAGTGATTTTGTAAGATGACATAACCCAGCCTTCATCATTAGTCATGCTACAATTAGTATAATGGGCAATAATTGAAGGTTATACATGGTCCAACAGAATAGACTTTCTAAGCCCATGCTAGTACCTAAGCCTCTGAATGTACCTAAACCTCTGACACACAATAGTTCCCAAGAGAACAACCAGTCACTTAATGACAGGTTGACAATATTATGTCCCTTTCATACCGGAAGAACCAGTGGTTGATCCATACAGGAAGAGAAACCTATTCCAACTATGACTGTCGACAGCAAATACTACTATCCAGAGTCTTATTGAGTGCCTGGTACACAGGCATAGAATCCTACACAATACAGCATCTAACCAGGGGACCTACTTCACTGTGAAGGGGGTTCGGGAGTGAGCCTATGATTATATACAACACTAACCAGACAGTGGAATTACTTTATCATGATACAATACTGCAGTGGGGATTCAGGAGAGGCCAAAAAAAAAAAAAAGATGACTGTTTCAACAAGTGTATATTCTTAAGTTTATCCAGATTTAGGGTCTTATTCAGAAATAATTATATTTTCTTTTAAAATCAGTTTTCTTACTTTGACAGATTTCAATGGTTATTTTGTTGCTGTTTATGTAGAAAAAAACCCTCAATCTCGAAGTTCAGAGAAGGGTTCATTGTCAAAATCTTTACTTTCTTCTTACACTTTCTAAGCTGACACAGAGTCCAAAACATGTTATTTATTCCTTTTTGGTGGTTTAAACCTAAGAAGAGAAGGAAAACATACTAAAAAAAAAAAAAAAGCAGTAATGTTAGTAGCCTTTAAATAACTACCCCTAAGTGGCTTTACTTAATCATTTAACTTAATGATTAACAAAAGCATTTTAAAAGATTTATCCTGTTAAATACATAGAATCAAACAAAGCAAATTTCACCTCAGAGTCTGCTGAAGTACAATTATAAAATCTGAATAGGAAATTAATAGAAACTAATTAAAATTAGGCCTTGGTAACAAGCAATGCAAAATAAAATCGGACAAACAAAAGCTAGAGAGTAAAGTAAGCTACAGTTTAATAGTAGTTACAATGTCTCAGATGGAAATATTCACGTACATACTTTAGACTTCAAGTCCAACCACCTTCATTTGTGATGCATGTCAAGGAGGTTGCCAAGGTAAAGGGTGGTATTGGCTGTCCAAATTATAATAACCGGAAAGAAGGTGGAAGAATAGTCTTAGGTTTATAACAATTTCTAAGGAAATTTTATCATAATTTGATCAATTTTGGTCACAGCAGCAGGAATATACAAGCAGAATCAGTCATTTTGTAGTCAAGTAAGTATCCTTGTCCTGATTCCAGAAAATCTATCTAGGTTGGAGAATAAACATTGGCAACCACTAGAGGTAATGTGATCAAGGAAGCAGCTTGAAGGAGCTTATTATAAGGATAGGATCCACCTAAAAGGACTGATTTCCAGAGAAAATGACATTAGGATTTTTAAGTGCACTCTGAGAACTGATGGACAGTTCTGGCCATAAGGCATAAGACAGAACAGAAGTTATAAAGAAAGCTCTAGACAGAGAGGTTTATGAAGAATGACTCCTTGTCACAGAAGAGAAATTTAGGATACTGGACCGAGAATAAGAAATGCCTGCTTATTGGGATCTAATCAGGGCATTAGATACATAACCTATCTCAAGTATACTAGCTTAGAGATGGTTGAAATCCAATATGGGAGATGAATATGGAGCAGAAACAAAGCTGTGACCTAGAAAGGCTAGGAGCTGGGAGAGAGAACTCTATTACTACAAATCAGAGGACAATGTAAGCTGGGAAAATCTCTACTAGGAAGTCACTATAGAGGAGAAGAAAACAGAATGAATATGGATAAATCCATTGCATGAGGCAGGTGACTGCCAACACAGAAAGCCTATTTTAGGCAACAGTTATGTAGATGTAAGATAGTTTGGTTCTTGTTTGAATAATATATTATTTTCTGTGTGTAAGCATTTGCTGCCAAAGATTTTTTTATCCTATTCATAGATCCTTCTTGTCCCTTCCCCACGGTTTTAAAATAAGTCTAGAAGTGACATCTCACAGCAATGCTCTCTAACCCACAACCTCAGAACCACCTGTTCTCCTCACCTTTCTCAACCTGGTGAGGACTTAATGATGAAAAGAGTGAAGTTACTTTACTGAGATGAAATTCTGCATGGCACTACAGAATTGATCGGTTATCTGACATACACACACTACTCTATATAAAACAGATAACTAATAAGGACCTACTGTATAGCACAGGGAACTCTACTCTATACCATGTAATGACCTATGTGAGAAAAGAATCTAAAAAAGAGTGGATATATGTATATGTATAACAGATTCACTTTGCTGTACAGCAGAAACTAACCAAACATTGTAAATTAACTATATTCCAATAAACATTTCTTTAAATGAAAAAAAAAAATTACAACCTTGTGGATGAAAAAATTCAGGCGGCTAGAACCTAGGAGAAAACTGATAACAAGGGAACGGCAAATCAGCTATCAACAAAATCTCCAAATTCTACAAAGATGGTGTTTTAAGTTGCCTGGAGAACTTCCACATCTAGAAGACATACTGAACTCATTTATGATGTATGCCAAGATGCCATCAAAATGGATAATGATGGCACTATAATCTAGGAAGCCCTCCTGAGGGAAGTTATATCAGGCAGCCTTTGCTGAAAAATCAAACCACCCTAAAAGATAGCGGTTTAAAACAGCAATGGTTTATTTATCTCATGTTTCTGTGGCTTTAAAATCTTACTCCTTAGTATGCAATTTCATAGGCAAGAGAATGATTAGAACAGAATATCTAAAAAAGGCTCCTTAGGAGGGTGATAATGAACAGAAGTTGAGGAACACTGCTGTAGCTCCTCTCCTCTGTAGTTTACAGTAACTATGGCCCGCTATGTGCCTGGCAAGCGCTGCCCTGAGGATACAGCAAAGAACAAAGCAGCAAAATCCTTGCCCTGGTAGAATCATCATATTCCATAAGACATCCAAGAATCTTTTAAATTTTAAGAAAAATTTTATTTTATCTTAAGCCAATTTCACTAGATACTGTTATTTGAAAACAAAGAATCCTTGACTAAAGCAGTGAACCATCCTTCCAGGCAACCAGGAAGATATTTAACCTGGTTTTACATGTAACTTCTTTGATTCTGATAATTATAGCTACAGTTTACTGAACAGTCTCTACATGTCAAATATGAATCACCTCCCATCTTTCCCCAAAGTCATAAGATTAGGTATGATTTTTCACCATTTTAAAGATAAGAAAATTGAGCTTACTCACTCGAGACCTAACAGCTAGCAAATGAAAGAACTGGAAATTTTCATTCATACTGCCTGGCTCCAAAATATGCCTTTTCTACTATAACAGGCTGCTTTTTGCCTGTCTCAGCTCTGCACTGAAAGATAAAACATCAAAGTTGTTTCCATATCTTAGCTATTGTGAATAATGCTACAGTAAACATGGGAGTGTATATGAAAGATGCAGTATATGTGTATAATGAAATATTGTTCAGCCATGAGAAAGAAGGAAATCTTGCTGTTTGCAGCAACTTGGAGGAAGCTTGAAGGCATTATGCTAAGTGAAATAAATCAGACAGAGAAAGACAAATGCTGTGTGATAGTCCTTAAATGTGGAATATTGAAAAAAGCCTAATATATAAATACAGAGAGTAGAATGGTGGTTACCAGGGGCGGGAGTTTGGGGGGAGGGTGTAGGGGAGATGTTGTTTAAGGGTAAAAACTTGCATCTAGTATATAAATAATTCCTAGAGATCCAATGCACGACATAGTGATTATAGACAACAATACTGTATTAAAAACTTCAAAGTTGCTAAGAAACTAGATCTTAACTGTTCTCACCACAAAAAAAAAAAGAAATAATTATGTGAAGTGATAGGGTGTGAGCTAATGCTATGGTGGTAATCATACTACAATACATAAATGTATCTAATCAACCGGTGTACACTTAAAATTATACAATGTTATATGACAATTATATCTCAATTTTTAAAAAATTAAAATGTCAATCCAGCTGTTTACAAAAGATATCTAGGTTTCCTCATCTCCTGTGAAATTGTGACAAGTCATCAAATTTCTCCAAGTTTTATTTATCTCATATATAAAATCTAGGAATTAATGTAAACATACGGGAGATGATTTCTTAACCTAAAATTGTTATTAGTTATTTCTTATAAGTCTATGATATGACTAAACAATCAAAGCGTAAAGGACCTCATCCACAATTCTTCAGTGTAATACCACTCACATGAATGGCACCTTGCAAATTAGGAAATTTCTCCTCTGAAAAGCAGACCAACATGCAGAAGTTGATTACTAGTACATTTTATCTGCTGTTCAATGAATAAAAATAGGACTCAGCTTCTGTATGGTGTAGAAAATTATCTCATAAACCTTCTATAGTTACACATTTTTTCCATGAGATAATACTACACGTCATTTGCTATTGTACCTGTATTTAATTTTTTTAATTACAGAAATAAAAACAGAACAGACCATCCAAGATCAAAGATCTGTGGGACACTTTCAAAAGGTGTGCGTACCATAGTTGTAGTTGGAATACCAGAATACCAGGAGGAGAAGAAAGAGAGCATAATGTGGAACAAATGGTTGGAGTAATAATGGCTGAGAACTTTCCCAAATTAGTGGCAAACATCAAACCACAAGGCTAAGAAATTCAGAAAACACCAAGCAAGATAAATACAACATAAGCAAAAAAATATTTTAATATACCTATACATATCATATTCCAACTGTAGAAAATCAAAAGCAAGGTAAAATTTTGAACAAAACTAGAGGAGAAAAATACTTTATATACAGAAGAATAAGAATTAAAAATTACAGCCAACTTCTCATCCAAAACCAAACCAACAAGAAGAAAATGAATGAAATATTTAAAGCATTGAAAGAAAAAAATCAATTTCCTAGAATTCTGTACCTAGTGAAATTATTCTTCTAAAATGAAGGAGATATAGATGCTTTCTTGGAAAAGCAAAACTGAGGGAATTCATTACCCACAAACCTGCTCCACAAGAAATGTTAAAAGAAATCCTTCAGGCAGAAGGAAAACTTGGTCAGAAACTTGGGTCTATATAAAAAAAGGAAGCACATTGGCAAAGGCAAAAATAAAAATAAAATAGTATCTTTTATTTTTATTATTCTTCACTGATTTAAAAATAACTGTAAAGTAATAATTACAAATAACAATGTATTAGGTAATTATGGCATAAAGATAGGTTAAGTGAATGAGAGAAATGTCCCACAGGATGGGAGGGAGTAATTGGGAATAATTCTCTGCTATAAGATATCCTAAGAAACAAAAACTAAATAGCATCCTTTTTATAACATTCTTCCTCCGCTGCCTGCAGAATAAAGCTCAACCTCTTTAGCGTGGCAGACATGGTTCATCAGAGTTCAGCTCCATGCCTACCTTTTTGGCCTCAACCACTAAAGCAACATATGCTTTAGCCCTATGAAGTAACTGTGATTCTCTGAACATAATGAATAATTCAATATCTTTATTCATGCTGATTAGTTTGCCCAGAATATCCTCTACATTGCCAGACTTCTTGTCACAAATGACTTTGTATGCTTTTAAAACGACTTATTCTTCTATTAAAAAGCTCATATAACCGTGTGAGGCAACATTAATCTTTCCCTCCTCAATCAGATGGGTAAGGGAAGGTTGATGACCTCAAAGTAAAGGAGGAGTATTCCTAAGACAGCTTGAAAATTTCTTACTGAATGTCAGACAATTCTTCTCAATAAGCTAAGAAAATATAGAAAAGAGGCAAACATTACAAGAGGAAGATTCCAAATTTTGTTTTGATAATTCTGGGTTTGGAGAGCCTACTAGACTCTCCAAATGACTCAAATGAAGAGGTCAAGCTCTTGGCAAATACACAATTGTTAAAACTTTGCAGTTAATGGCATTGAGTTGATAATAGAAATTTGATGCAGATAACTTTAGATAGAGATTAAAAGAAAATATAAAATGTACAAGAATAAACCCTTAGATATTTTCTATGTGTTAAAGAGAAAGAAAAAAAAAAGAAGAGGCAGTCAAAGAGGTAGTGATGAAAACGAAAAATCATCTTGTCATGGAAATTAATGGAGAATGTTTCCAAGAAGGTGAATTTGGTCACTGGATTGAAGGAGAGGCTGAGAGGAAGCTTTTGGCCTGGGCTCACAGTAGGAATATTAGACATAAATTCCCACCCCTACCGTGTGTCTCTTTCTTTGGTGACCCACAGTTCCCATGTGCTACAGTAATTCTGATCAATCCATGTGGTTATAAGTAGGACTTACTCTATCTCTCAGTTCAGCCCTAAAAGTATGACACTGGCCACAGGGATTGATTCAGAAACACACACAACCTAAGCTGAACCAATGGGATTCTCCCTTTCACATGATAGCAGTAGCTATCAGGAATAAGACATCATTCTCTGGGATTTAAAAATTGTGAAAGTCTTGTAAATTGTGATGTGTCAGGAGTCACCCTGCCACAGCATAAAGATTTTTCTGAGAGGGAACACATTTTAACCCTGGTGGTAGCTTCAGCTTTGTAGGTTTGTGTTGTTTTGGTTTTTAGTTTTAGTTTTGTTTTGTTTTGTTAGGTGAATATAGTTGTTGTCACTTGTAACTGAAGTGAATATAGTTTCTGTCTAGGATGAGTATAGTTTCTCTCACTTGTAACTGAGGAAGTCATAAGTAAAAGAGATCATTGTTGTCCTTCAAGAAAAGAGTTTCAACAGTAATGAAATTCACTAGAATGAAATTCAAACGCTTGTTGAAGAATTAATCAAGGAAGAAAAAATGAAAGCAGCAAGAATATGGCACTCCTTAAAGACTGAGGGCAGTAAATGGGAGAAATTGCAAGAAGAAAGCAAGCAAAAAGCATGTTCTGAGAATTTTTTTAAGAACAAAGTTTTTCTTAGGAACAAAAAAATGAAATGAATGAAAGGGATCTGAGAACATTTGCAGGCTGGGGATAGGGACTGGAAAAAATGAGATTTGAAGGTGTAAGAAAGAAAGGGAGACGGATGCACTTACATTTATATTGTCGAGAAATGCTTTTTTTGGAGGCAGCAACTTCTGCTAGAAAGTACTAGAACCGTTTTCAGAGTGACAGTCACCTTTCTCAAATTGATTGACGGAAACGATTTCACAAGTAAATGTGAGCAGAAAAGAGAGAAGGCAATTCAGGAAGAGAGAAAAGGTGAGAAAGATCCTTTGTAATATCAAACTATGGTAACTAGTCCATCATTTTAAAAAACACATTCTATTCTATATTTTAAGGTGTATGTTTTGAATCTCTTAACTAATAGTAATTTTTAAGGCCAGGAATTTTATCTAACACTTCATGGTTTTCATTCCAGAACAATGTTATTAAGCAGACGTTTAATATATAGTTTTGGGTAGGAGGAAGGCTTAAGAGGGAGGGGATATGGGGATATATGTGTGCATATAGCTGATTCACTTTGTTGTACAGCAGAAATTAACACATTGTAAAGCAATTATACTCCAATAAAGATGTAAAAAAATAATTTATTTACATATATAGTTTTAACATGTTTTTTAGGGTCCATGATCTGAACAACTAGAAACTATACCGTAACAGTAGATATACTCTATCAAATACAATTATATTAACAAGTGAATAGTTAATAAAATCCCTACATTCAGTGTAATAATGAAAACATCAACGCTTCTGTACATAAGTTTCTTTCTCCATCAAACTTTTTCTTTTCTCCCCACGCTCATCTCTTATAAAACTCTTTCATTGGGCTTCCCTGGTGGCGCAGTGGTTGAGAGTCCGCCTGCCGATGCAGGGGACACGGGTTCGTGCCCCGGTCCGGGAGGATCCCACGTGCCGCGGAGCAGCTGGGCCCATGAGCCATGGCCGCTGAGCCTGCGCGTCCGGAGCCTGTGATCCGCAATGGGAGAGGCCACAACAGTGAGAGGCCCGCCTAGCGCAAAAAAAAAAAAAAAAAAAAAAAAAAAAAAATTTCCAAAAGAGAGAGAGAAAATAAAATCACAGAAGACATCTAAAATATTTAAAGTTTTCTAAGTTCTTATACTTTCTTGAAGAATGAAAAATGAAATAAGAACTACATTGGTGATAACATTTGCAATATGAGATAAAACAATCATACGTGTTTTTTGAACTGTGATTATTTCCTTTTTAATGTTCTATTATTCCAAACATTTTGTTCAAATTTAAACACTAAAACGTTACATAGCAAAACACCTAGTTAGTGAAAGTGTTTTAATAATAAAAGTGTCATCTTCTTACATTGTTATCACTTTGCACTGAATGAAAAGAATTCACAGAGAAAGGAAAGCTGTCAGTTTTAGTGTTGAAAAAAGATGTACTTAAATTTACTCATATATGGCAACTGTACAGGTGATGATCAGCTATCAAAGCTTTTTATTTCATTTTTAGTTTTCTTTTATTCAAGGGTATGAAAACTGAGACTGACTTACAGAATTATTTTTAAAATTTTCTCTTAACAAAGTAATATGTGTGTCTATATATTATGTACACATATAAATATGTTTCAAGTCCATATGTCTATGTCTGCTTACCAAGAAAGCCAAAGTGTTTCCTTTTTAATGAAAAATTCCAAAAACTTCTACTTGAAACTTATTACTAAAAATAATTGTTATCGGAAATCACATTTGTTAGAATGTTTGTTGCAGAAAACTGGGTTGTTCATCCAAAATCGAATAGTATGTTTTTATAGAGGTTGATTTTACCCAAAAACCTTGTGATAATTAACTAATTATGATCTTATTCTAATAAACCCAAGCATTAATAAAAGCATGGTAAATTTTCTTAAAATTAAGAACTTGGTTAAAGGCATAATAAGTTGTAAAATTTACACTTTAAAAAAAAAGACTCTAAGAAATGCATTTTAAAACATGGAAGGCTCATTTTGCCTGGTGTCCTGTGTGCTATGCTGCCCTAAAGGGGTTAGCGGAGTATAATACCAATTGTGGCAAGAACGACACTTCTTTGATATGTAGTTACCCATACCTACATAATGGCTGGCAATGATAAGAGATAAAAAAAATATTTAAAAGGTAAATATGGCACTTCGTTACAAAAGCAGGAAACAACTTGTTGAAAGCTTATGAACAAGTCAAGAACCGTAGTCTCATTCCTCTGAAAATTGTGAGTCATTTTAGGATTCCAAAATGGAGAGAAACTTCATTAAAATTTTGAGAAGGAAAATTTGGAATTGTGATTATATCCACATTAAAATTTTTCAGGGCAGAAGAAATTAAATTTTGTAACATTCAGGAAAGATGAAAATTTTAAAAAAGAAAATATGAAAGTGTTAGAAGGCAAGGCAATTAATATGTTTATAGCCAAAGAACTTCAGTGATTTTGGCTTGCATTCCTAATCTCAGACTGCTAGACCACACTTCCATAGCTCCTAGAATATAAAATAAATTAAAATTCATTTTGTGTCACATATATTCTGTCTAAATTATACTATTAAGCCAAATGTTTAAATCTGTTTGCTACCAAAAAAAAAAAAAAAGTCCTTCAGAAAATCTTTAAATCTTTGAATTTATCACCCATTAGCTACCAAGCAGCTGGTCAAGAAATGCTAAGTCCAAAAAATTTCAATTTTAGAAGCTTTTCTCAATCAACAGACTTGCCTCGGGTATTCAACATATCTGGAAAGTATCCCAACAATGGAACAGATGAACTATTTCTTTTTTCTCCTGCTTAGCTACAGGCAAAATCTAAAACTGTAAAAGTGATCACCACCCAATTCTTAACAGATTATGATGCTGAAAATCACAACAAAACAAAACAACAATTGCATTCCTTCCAAGTTTTCAGATTTCTCATTCTTTAACGTTTGTGTAAATTCCTCCCCCCAAAAAGCTTAAACCATATTCATGAGCTAACTGGCATTGTATTAGGGCTATATAGTCTTACACATGAATTTAGCAATTCCTTTACATGAAGAAATATATACTCTCTTAAGCAGGTTTCTATAGAGTTATCCCAAATGTTCCCATTTTATTCTATTTGGAGGTTTATCTTAATCTCTGCATCATTATTGTTGTGTTTAGAACATTTACATTCAATGTAATTATCAACATGGTAAAATGGGTAAATCTGCCATCTTATTGTTTTCCATTGATCACTTCTTTATTTCTTATTTCCTTTTTTCCTACCTCCTTTGGGACAGATTGAATTTTTATGATTTTATTTATATCCATTACTGGTTTATTACTAAAATTATTTTATGTTTTAGTGGCTACTCTATTGTTTGCAATATACATCTTTTATTTATAGTCTACTTTCAAATAATACTGTATCATTCATTTCTATGGAAAGAGACTTAACAAGGTTACACTTCTACTCCCCACCTACTTAAAGTTCAATGTCCTAGTGATGTCACACATTCTGTTTCTGCATATGTTGAACCACAAGACATTTTTATTATTTTTGCTTTGAACAATTATCTTTTAAAGAGCTTTAAAAAATTAGACAAACTCTCTTGTATTTTTATCTACATAACCACCATTGCTAGCACTTTTTGTTCTTTTGTGTAGATCCAAATTTCATTCTGGTATCTGGTATTTTTTTACTTCTGCCATAGAACTTTCTTTAGTATTTCTTATAATGCAGGACTGTTGGCCATGAAAGCTCTTTTGTTTATCCAAGAAAAATCTTTATTTCATCTTCATTTTTGAAAGATATTTTTTGTAGTTATAGAATTCCAGATTGACAGGTTTTTATTCCAGTACATTAAAGATTTCACTCTATTATTGCCTGACTTGCAAACTGTTTGGCAAAAAAATGGACCGTTTTTCTCGTTCTTGTTCCTATGTGAATAATGTGCTTTTTTCCCTCTGATTTCTTTTAAGATTTTTTTTTCTTTATTAGTGGTTTTCAGCAATTTGATTTTTATGTACCTCGTTGAAATTGGTTTTTTTGTTTTTAATATTTCTTTTACTTAGGTTGGTTGAACTTCTTGAATTTCTGTACTTAAAATTTTCATCAGATTTGGCATATTTTTTAGCCATGATTTCTTCAAATACATTTTTGTACCCATAACCTTCTGGATATCGCCCTTTCTCTAAAATATAAAATATATTTGATGTTTTCCCATAGGTCATTGATGTTTCATTCATTTTTCTTCTGTGTTTCATTTTGGATAGTTTTTATTGCTAAATTTTCTGCAGTGTCTAATCAGTTAACCATTACTGGTAAGATTTTCATTTTAGATAGTGTCATTTTCACACAGATGTTCCATCTGGGTCTTTTTTATATATTCCATGTCTCTTCTCATCATGTTCAATTTTCCTCTATCTTCTTGTACTTACAGAGGTAATTATAACAACTGTTTAAGATCATTATCTGCCAAATCGTTTATCTCTGTCATTTTGGTCTGTTTTTAATGACTGATTTTTCTCCAGCTTCTTCGAATGCCTGTTAGTTTTTTATTGGATGCTGAGCCTGCTGGGTGCAGATTTTGTTGTACTCCTTTAAATAGTACAGGGTTATGTTATGACATGTAATTACATTACTTGGAATCAGTTTGAATTTTTGAGGCTTGCTTTTAAGGCTTGTTGGTGTGGGTAAAGTACACCATCTAGCCTATAGTTAATTTAGAACTACTACTACTACTACTAAAGTAAGTAAGTAAGTAACCATAACCCTAACTCTAACCCTTTAGAAGATTCTAATTAATGGCCTGTGTATTAAGGTCTTTTCAGTTGCTGAGTAGAAACAAATTATCTCCAGTTCTTTGCGAGTACTGGTAGTTGTTAGGCTTACTGCTTTTCAGTTACAACCCCCTCTGCATCTATACTTAGCCTTGAGGAATTTCCTCTCATGCATATGCAAAAGAAAACTCAATGAAAGACCCTCTGAATATCTTACAGACTTTATCTTCAGCTCTCTGATTTCTGCCCTGAAATTTCTATCCATCTTTGACTCCTTAAATTCTAATCTCTGGTCTCCTGAACACATTGAGACAACAGGGCTCTGCTTGAGTTTCTCTCCTGTGCTGTGGTCCATAAGCAGTAAGCTGTGCCATTCATAGAACTCACCTTGTTTGTTTTTGTAATATTTGAAGATATTGTCTCATATGTTTTATCTCGTCTTCTAGTCATTTAACGCAGGGGAGTAGATCTGGTTTCTGTTGTTCTATTATGCTCAGAAGTTTTATTGGGTGGGTTGAAATGTTCATTTGGTTTTTTTCCATAAGATGGCTCTAGTAGCACATAGTTGTCTTTAACTTCATTTGAAACAATTTTGTTAGATTGTATGTGACAGCTGTCATATCAGCGTGCATTTTAAAAAAAACTTCAAAATTGGTGAACTTTTGTGTAGCCATTTTAATATTAAAGATGGAAGAAAAAAAGCAACATTTTCGACATATCATGCTTTATTATTTCAAGAAAGGTAAAAACACAACTGAAATGCACGAGAAGATTTGTGCAGTGTATAGAGAAGGTACTGTGACTGATCGAATGTGTCTAAAGTGGTTTGTGAAGTTTCATGCTGGAGGTTTCTGGCTGGACGATGAGCCACGGTCGGGTAGACCAGTTGAAGTTGATAGTGATCAAATTGAAACAATAATTGAGAACAATCAACGTTATACCATGTGGGAGATAGCCGACAAACTCAAAATATCCAAATCAAGCGGTGAAAATCATTTGCACCAGCTTGGTTATGTGAATCATTTTAATGTTTGGGTTACACGTAAGTTAAGCAAAAATAAACCCTTCTTGACCATATTTCCACATGAGATTCTCTACTGAAACGTAATGAAAACGTTCCATTTTTAAAACAAATTGTGACGGGCGATGAAAAGTGGATACTGTACAACAATGTGGAATGGAAGAGATCGTGGGGCAAGTGAAATGAACCACCACCAACCACACCAAAGGCCAGTCTTCATCCAAAGAAGGTGATGTTGTGTATATGGTGGGATTGGAAGGGAGTCCTCTATTATGAGCTCCTTCTGGAAAACGAAACGATTAATTCCAAGTACTGCTCCCAATTAGACCAACTGAAAGTGGCACTTCACAAAAAGCGTCCAGAATTAGTCAACAGAAAACACATAATCTTCCATCAGGATAACGCAAGACCGTATGTTTCTTTGATGACCAGGCAAAAACTGTTACAGCTTGGCTGGGAAGTTCTGATTCATCTGCCGTATTCACCAGACATTGCACCTTTGGTTTCCATTTATTTTGGTCTTTACAAAACTCTCTTAATGGAAAAAATTTCAATTCCCTGGAAGATTGTAAAAGGTACTTGGAAAAGTTCTTTGCTCAAGAGATAAAAAGTTTTGGCAAGATGGAATTATGAAGTTGCCTGAAAAATGGCAGAAGGTAGTGGAACAAAAGGGTGAATACGCTGTTCAATAAAGTTCATGGTGAAAATGAAAAATGTGTCTTTTACTTTTACTTAAAAAACTGAAGGCACTTTTTGGCCCACCCAATAGCTTACTCATTACAATTTCAACTTATTTTATTTCTATTTTTCATTGCCCTTTAAAAGTTCAGTTTAATCACTATAGTTTTATTTTCAGAATTTATCAGTTTTCTTTTTCAAAGTTTCCTCTTTTCATAATGCATCATTTTCTTTTAAGGTTAAAATGATGTTTTTGTTTAATCTAATTCTTCAAATTCTTGGGAGGCTAAGTTTGTTTATCCCTATTGCTATGCAGTCATTTTTCATGTTTTGTTTAATGCCTTCATCAGTGTTTTCAAAGGGATCTTAGAAAGGCTGCATTAGAGATTATTGGCATTATACTTTCTGAACCCAGAAATCCGTTTTGGTAATTTTACCAGATAATCAATTATGTTATTCCTTTACTAAAGACAATGTACATTCACTCATTTATCACGTAGTGTACCAATTATTGTACTCATGGGATTTTCATTTATAGAGGTGACTGAGTGATAACACAAAGAGGTTAATGCCATTAAAAAGTTTTCAATTCACATTTCCCAAGAGAAGGGGGCACACCAACCACACAGGGCCTAATGGAAATCACCAGGTTTGGGGTAAGAGGCAGAAGCAGGAGTGCAGGGGAAAGCCTAGGTCAGAGCCTTTATTGGAATTTCTGCAGGAAAGGCAAGGCAGGGCCAGGTAAACAGCTTAGGTAGGGTTGGCTAGTTGGAATAATTCTGGTGCGCTTTGGGCTGTAGGGGTGGTCTCTAGTTGCCTGACACCTGGGTTGTTTTCCCTAAATCATATCATTTACACCGAGGGTCATAAGCACACATGACTGCAGGGGATCAATAGAAAACATGGAAGTGTGATTAGGACGACAGGTATCTATGCCAAATGTTAATACTCACTTAGCTGTACTATACAGACCAAGCCCCAAACTCTCCTGGGCCGTTTGCTACCAGCTCACCACCTCTGCTTTCCCACCACAACCATACAAGAAAGGTTAATATCAATGAGCAATTCCTCATCTCTAAGAAGTATACAGTCCTAGAAAAATCAGTAATGAGATTTCTAGCACAGGGTCTCTGATTCAGAATAAACATGTCACACAAAGTAATGGTGTGGGAACATGTGAGGATATTCACATAATCTTTTATTCAAATGGCTTCTTTATTTAATAATATTTGATAAGAATCTTTAATTAGCCTTTACTAACCTCTGCTTTCACCAGGAGCAGTGAATTGAGTGAGTAGACTGTCCTTTGAGCAGATAAGCCTTAAAATAAGAACAAAGCAAGAATCAAAGTGTATAATCTACTGCATTAAGAACATTTATGACTGCAGTTAATGGAATGTGAAAACATTACTGCAATTAGGAAGCATTACCAATCTACAACATTTTTAAAGTAACATTAATTAATTCAACAAATACTGATTGAATAGCTGCTATATGCCAGATACTCTTCTAGGTGCTGGGACAGAAAAATTGAGTAAGAACTCCTTGAGAAGCTCATCAAGTGAAGTTGCCATTCAACTATTTGTATTTTAAACAGTAACTCTAAAAATAAACTTGTATAGGGTCAAATTAGGTGAATTTCGTAAAGAAACATCAATAAATACGTTTTGTCACTATCCTCTCACAAAACGTGTGTGACCTTAGGCCTGTTCATAACCTCTTTTGTCCACTTTTTCATTTTAAAAAAGATAATAGTACACATCCTGACTGCTTTGTATATTTTATTTTAGACACTGAATAAGACAGTGAATGTAAAACATTTCAAAGGAACAAAATGCTGTATAAATATGAGAGTATTATCAATGACTATTTCTTGCTCTGTTTAGGCAAGAGAGTCATAAATAATTTTAAAATATATTTAAGACCAACAATATCAAATTAACATAATACTAATAATATTAATATTTAATGGTAATCAGTTGTGTGACCTCGAAAAAATTATTTAGTGCCTTTGTGTCTTAACTTCCTTATTTGTAAAATAAGGATAACAATATTTCCTACCTCAAAGAGTTGTTTGCCACTAGTTAAGGATATGACTTAGATCCTTAACCTCTTGCAGTGATTAAAACCCAGTTTTTAATATCAGATATCTGAGTTCAATCTCCTTTCAGCCACTTACTTAAACTTAGGATAAACTATTTAATTTCTCTGTGCTACTTTCCTGTCCTGAAAATAGAATACTACTAGTACTGACCTCATAGAGCTACTGGAAGGATAAAAGTGAGTAAATATGTATGTAGAAGAAACACAATCTTGTGGTTGGAATAGATCTGTGAGAGGTGACTTTAATTTCTCCAACAAGTATATTCCCATTAAACAAATAATTCACACAGTATTTAGGGAGAAAATTTAATTATGCAGGACTGGTAAATTCCTACTTCATACAATTTAAAATGCTTTTTTGTAATAAAGGTATTTAATAATTTCTGTATTTAAAATATTGCAAGTTTTGTGATTCTCAAATCCACAAGGCTTATAGTAAAACAATGACCTTTCTAGAAAACCCTTGTTCATTTTATTTTCCTTTCTTTTCTCATTAAATTTCAGGAAATATTTGGGAAGGGTATGTAATCATAATAATCAGATGCAGCACATTTTAAGCTGTATCACCTCTAAGGCCATTGTCTAGCCTTGCTAGGCTCTAATCTTACCTATATTTCTTTGTTCTCGGGCATACAAGGATGTAAACACTCCTTAACCTTATAGTAGTTACCTTAGGATCAACACAGCATTTACATATTTTCACATACTTCTGTCTACCACATCATTCTCCTCTCTGCATAAGGCTTCTTGTCATTGAATTATAACTTACAGCCAAGGTCTATGAAAGTTTAAAGTCTATATTTTGTGATTCCACTTATACTAAATGCTTAACATAATACCCAGCACACAGTAAATCTTGATGAATTTTGAGCTACTATTATTATCATTGCCCCAATGATACTAAGACCTGCCAGAGGATTGCAGGGTGAAGAAAAATAACAGGAAAAAAATGACCAAATTAAACCTCTCTAAAAATATCCATTTATGATTAATTGGTCAGCCTACAATTTGTCTCCTGTAATATAAAGTGTTTGGAGTAGAAGACCCTAAGTTTTATCCCAGTGTAAACCTTCCAGGATTAAAAACCTTGACTATCAGGTGATTTTAGTCATAATTATAAATACAGTCAAATTAGGGTGAAAAAGTTAGAAAGACCAAAAAAAAAAAAAAAAAAGACCTCTAAATCTGACATGTTGGACTTCCCTGGTGGCGCAGTGGTTAAGAATCCGCCTGTCAATGCAGGGGACAAGGGTTCAAGCCCTGGTCTGGGAAGACCCCACATGCCGCGGAGCAACTAAGCCCGTGCACCTCAACTACTGAGCCTGCGCTCTAGAGCCTGTGAGCCACACTACTGAGCCCGCGTGCCACAACTACTGAAGCCCACGTGCCTAGAGCCCATGCTCTGCCACAAGAGAAGCCACCGCAATGAGAAGCCCGCGCGCCGCAACGAAGAGTAGCCCGCGCTCGCCACAACTAGAGAAAGCCCGCGAGTAGCAACGAAGACCCCAACGCAGCCAAAAGTAAATAAATAAAATAGATAGATTTATTTTAAAATAATAATAATAATAAATCCGACATGTTTTCTATTTTATTTAAACCTGGCTACAAAAATAACTGTAAGAAGAATTTTATGGCTGTTAGCAAATTTCTTTTGTCCTTAAGTAAATTTAATTTCCCTCCAATTCCTTTCTAGTAATGAGAACTTTTCATGCTTTTGCAAACAGAATATTGACATGTTTCATTGACATTTAATGAGTTCTAATATGGGCACACTGTGCACGTCTACAATCATTTCTGCCTCTACATGATACTAATTGGGCCCCTTCCAAAACACATTAGTCCACTTATGCTTTTTGTCTTAAAATGTTACATTTGCCAATAACCTCCTAAAATCCAGAGTTTGCTTTTCTTTACAGTCATTAAATATATTTTAACACTTTAACTTTTCAGTAAATAAGGTCCTTCTTTTGTTAAAATATTTGCCAAATTTTGCTAAATGTCTTACCAACGTTAGAACAAGAGTAAATATTGAGTATTAATGGATTCATTTACCATTTTTATGCATGAAATAAACAAATTATGCTATGACTCTGAGAAGACAAACTTATGGGGAGGAGGGTTAGAGGACTGAGGTGAGAAAGAATTCTAAACATTTAGGAACATGTATTTTTCAATGTCTTTTGGGAACACAATGTTTTTCCAGTGTACTCTTGATATAATATATTAACATATATTCTGAAGAGGCAGCTAAATGTGAACTGAAGTCACACTGCCTGAGGTTGAATCCTGTCTTCACTATTTTTACACATACAATAAAAATGCTGATCAAAATATGTTTGTCTTTTCAGGATTTTGCCCCATGTTTTTATATGTGAGCAGAAACAAAACTATAAATATCAAGATGCAAATATTGTTTAAAAACATATGACATGTATTCCTAGAAACAGAGACTGTACGTATGTACTCTAATTCTTCATTGCTGTTTGTCCAGCAGACACCAGGTAGACACAATCAGTAGTTTTCTCCCTACTGCTATTCTCAAAAATCTTAGTCATACTGACAAGGCCCATAGTTTCAGCTATTAATGCTATAACTGTTGATCCCCAAATCTATCAATCGACATTTGCCTCCACCCCTCTACATATATGGCAAGACCTACATTTTTAAAAGTGAAGAAGACAATGACTGTCATGAGAATATTGAGGGCTTACTTTCCCACAGTCAGAATCATCTCTCTCTGCATGGGGAGATACCACCATAGAAAAGAAGTCTGCTACAAAATTATGGCAAAGATGAAATTGGTTTTCAGCACTCCCACTACAGTTGCTTCCCTATGCCTCTCTTAGATATCTCTCCTTAAGAATCTAACATAATATACTAAATATTAACAATTTTTTCTATTATATTAGTGCCTACATGTTTCCCATTTTGTCTATGTATTGCAATGTTTCTTAAAGAGGGAATCACAGACATCGTAAGAGAATGTTTGTCTTCTAGACACAGATGCTTAGATTTGTAATAAAATTTAGAGGACATACAGTCGTCTTCCCTCACTATATAAGAACCTGTGACTATTCGATCCTAGAGGGTTGGCACCTACTTACCTTACTCATCTCGGCATACCCAGCGTATAGTGTTAGTGCCTGACACATAGAAAGGATTCAAATTTCTTATTAAGCTGAATAAATGTGACCGGTGATAGGCAACCTAGTTCCCTGGTTTAATCCTATTAGACCCACATAACAAACTATTGAAATCTGTTCATGGATTAATCTTCTCAACTGGACTCAAGTGCAGGGATCTTGTCTTTCTCTCACCAGCTTGATAAGTCCCTTAGCTGTTGAAATTTAAAATGTAAAAGAAAAAAATACGAGAAATGTACAAGATATAACATGATTAGGTTGCTGGACAGGCATAAAATACTAATATTAAAGCTAGGTGAGGATTCTCCGCGCTTAGGTTGCCTCGGCAACTTGGGAGAGCGCCCGCCTCCGGCCCCACCCACCGCTCCGCTCTTCACCCGCCTCCCGGGACCCTTACTTCCGACCCAACCGGCAAGCTGGGACCTGGAGTCCTGCTGTCTCTGCCTGTGCCTGTCTGCCTGACTGAAAATACAGAAGAAAATAACTGCAATTAGAAGAATAGTCTTTCCATACGATCCGCAATTTTATTTCAGAGATATACATGCAAAAGCAGTAGCTATCTGGAACTTGTAGGCTCCGCCCAGCGTGAGCATCTGGGCCCGATTTTTCAGGCAGTGCCTTGGACAACAGCAACCTTGGAGGACCCCAGCTTGCAGACGGAGACGTGGACCTGACTGGGGCTAGACGCCGCAGAGGAAGTAGGGCTGTTGGACGGAGTTGGCGTGCGGTTTGTGTCCAGACCGGCTGCACCATGTAAGTGTTTGCTTTCCACCTACCCCAGTCCCCGGTCCCGCTGCATGACCTTAACTCTCCCGCTCTCTTTCTCAGGTCGAAGGTTTCCTTTAAGATCACACTGACGTCGGACCCGCGGCTGCCTTACAAAGTGTGAGTAGCTCGGTCGCGGGTGGGCGTCGCTGTGGGCTGGGCGATATGAGCCTTCCCCTCAGCTTCCACACCAGCGGTCCGCGTTCCTTTCCTGTCTCCCCAGAGCTTCCCACATCCCACTCGAACTGAAATATCCTATAAGTGTCAGCTTGCCCAGGCGCGGGGCTGTGCGGGTGTGTGTGATGGGAACGTTGCTGGCGATTTGCGATCTGTCTTTGGGGGGTGATGGAGCGGGAGGACGTCTGGACGGGGCTCTGGTGATTTGCTGGCGTCCTTAAAACAGTCTCAATCTGCTCGTGAGGCGAAAACCCTTTCACCACTTTGACCAGCTGTTAGAGGAAGTAAGGGAAAGCATCCCAGTCCAGGTTCCGAAATTACTAGAACAGTCGGGCTCGTGATACTCGTTGAGTGTGACTCACTCGATAGTTGGGCTTCACAAAGTAGAGAGATTACTCCCTCTCTCATCTTTGATTTCGCCCTTTACATTGGATTATTTTCATCAACGTGTAAGTTGGCTCTAGAAAAAAAGAATAAGAAGGAGGGAGGGAGAAAGATGAAGGAGTAGAGCAGCATCGGTATCTATAAGAGTGCTTGGAACGTGGTACCAGTGCACTCAGTATGTGTTGACTGAATGAATTTAGCAGCACACTTCTAGTTCAGTGTGTGTATAGTTGTATGTATGTCTAGTTTGTGTATGGGTATGTGTATATAAATTAGACATAACACATGCATGGGTTTGTCAGGGTACTTATGTTTCCTATTCAAAGAAATGGTATCTAGTATTTGAATACTAGTAAAAGCAGCTCTGAGATTTGTGGGAAAACATGCTTTAACTTTTTAAGGCCACTTTTCACTTGTCAGTCAGGTAAATACATACTTCGATAGAGAAATGTTCCTTGAGTTGCTAATAGTTGAATTCTAGAAAAGGTGTTTCAGTCCTGGATTTATTCGGGGGAATGTCCGAGTTTTTATTGTTTGTTTTGTTTTTTTGTTTGTCGATAGATTCCCTGTTGGTATTGCTACTTGGTTATAGAAATGTTGAAATCAAACATTCTCTTTAATATACAGGATACGTTAAAAAACACCTTTGACTCTCTCAGTCTAATTCCAGTGTTTCCAGTCTTATTTCCCACCTCTTCCCCCTCACCCCACCCCCGGCTCCTTAACTACCGCCATCACTTAATCAGAGTGTCAGCCATCCTGTTCCCAAATTGACAAGCAAGTCTTTTTGCATCCTCCCTGTCTGGCACACGTTCTCTTGTGTGCTTCTAATGTAGTTTCGTGACTACCACTTCCTGACAACATCCTTTAATGATCAAAATTTCACCTCTGAGACAATTTCTGTGATGATCTAGGGAGTTCATTCCACCCTTCCCTAGTGTCCTATAGAAACTTTGTTTTTATTCTTTATAATAACACTTGTCAAGTTATGCCATAGTTCTGTTTATGTGAAATATTTATTAAAAAAACAAATTTTGCCAGTAATTTACTTTAAAAGTTCATTTTAATATGCAGGGTAGTTCCTATTTTTTCAAAACACCAATATAATGTAAGCATAAGTTTTTCCAAAATGATGTGACTGGCAAACACAAGAGCTTCAAATCTAGGTAAGGTTTCTGGAGTTGCAGTAACTCCCAGTCCCTGTGCAACTTTCTGCCAATTAGAACATGCACTAAAATATGTTTTTATTTTCTGTTTTATTGGATTTTCTTTGGACAGTCTCACCAATTTAATATGCAGATAGAATCTTACGTTAATGAATATCAACGTGGCGTTTAATTATATGATACAAGGACATTTCCAGTCTCTAGTCCAAAAGTGAATTGAAACTACAGACTTTTAGAAGTTCTCCTCTAGAGTTTTAAGACAGTGAGACTCAGGTTCTAAACAATAAACTACAGAAATAATTGCAAAGTACTGTTCCCAGGTTTGTAAACTTTTACATTGCCAGTTTATTAGATACTTCTTACTCAAATGGCTATCCTTTAGAATTTTGTTTTTCTCTCTATTTATTCCATATAAAAAAGGAAAGGGAAAAAAATGACATCCATTTTCACTCTTTAGCAGTATTTGGGGGGAGTGGACTAGGGCAGCTGGGAAATCTATTAACACTTTACTTAGTGAAAGTCACTGTAATGCGCTGTGTCAGATGTAATGACTTTTATATTCAGCAATAGATCTGTAGACTAAGTGAGGGGATGGTACATGTACCTGAGGGTGTTACACAGTAGTAGTTGGTATTAAGTCGTTAGAGAACAATACAGTGGTGACAAATAGAGAAGTTTCAAAGAGAAATGTTAGCTTTCCCTACTTTGAAAGAGGATTTGGTCTTTAATCATTGTAATTTATTTTACATTAGGACTCTTATTTATCTTATTTAACTGATTTCTGTGTCTTTGAGTGCTTTCTTAAGGTGTAATGTCAATTATTTTTTAGTGTTTAAGTTGGCAGATCGATGCGGATTGACGGTTTATACTTGCCACTGTACAGGTCAGGTAACAAAATCACACATCACTCTCTGAAATGTTTGTATTGAGTGAGCCCATCTTCAAGTGACATAAAGGTGGAAAATCACTTAACAGTTTGCCATAGTAAACATACTCATGTTCATCAACTTGGACTACTATTTTAGACTTGCTTCATGAAAAGACTTATGGTCTGATGATGCTTCCCAGGTAGCCTCTTCTTCTAATGAAAATGCTCACATTCTTGCATGGGATGTACTGGAGGCGGCAAAGTGTACTGAAGACTGAGGAGAGATTCAACTTTTTGAAATCCATCTCTAGAACCAAGAAGCAACCTATATGCTAGACCTGTTTGTATCAAAGTATGAAGCGTGTACAAATCCACACCTATATAGCTTATTCATTTTCAAGTGGAGCTGAGGGCACCATCTCAGCAATAAGGTTAATAATTGCTTTCTTTTTTCGTAGAGTTAATGAGCATAGTGTGCAGTCACAATAGCCAACCTCAGACTCAAAAGACAGCTTTGTCAATAGCCAAAATAAGTAACAAAGGACCTAAAAAAAACCCTCAGCCTTTTAAAAGATTCTTTTTAATTCTTGCAGACTCAGTGTTCCTGAAAGTACACCTTTTACAGCAGTCTTAAAGTTTGCAGCAGAAGAAGTAAGTATAGAAATTGGAACAACCTGTAGAGAGTGCAGTTTAGTGATGTGTCTCACAAATCTGCATGCATCTTGACCCACCACTGCCGCATGGGCTCATTACTAGGTTTACGCTGTCAAAAAGTTAAGCCTCACTTACAGATAAAAGTAGAGTGAAAGTTTGAGACTCACCGATAAAAGAATGACTTAAACAAATTGACACATGTATTTAATGTAACCATTGAAAATTATAAGGAGAATTTTTATTGAAATTGAAAAGATAGTGATGATATGTCAATTTTTAAAAATAACATCACACTGTAATCTGTACGCCTGTGTTTTTACTAGCTTTGATTCTAGAAGTACAATTTTATTATATATTTATCTTATTTTTCAAATTTTCTCTATAAAGCATGTGGACTGTTAGTAAAATTTGTTGTTTTTAAAAGTGTTTTTAAAGATATGTTTGGGTTTCTGTTTTTAAGAAATAAAATTTTTTCATCAGAATTTTTTATCAGAGGCATCTGTAAAGTAACTCTTCGAACTTGACAATTAGAAGAGAAACTTGGTCTGGTGGAAGTGACCTGCACATGTGATTTAGGAGACTTAGCATTCCTCTTTTAACTGTGTCGTTAATTATCTGTTTGACATGGGGCCAGCCCACGAATTTCTTCCTTAAATTTCTTAATGTGTAAAATGGGAATAGTTAATGCCTACCCTTCCTACCTGATTAAGTGATTTTGTGTAAAAATGTAATAGCATTTACTAAAATTTTGTGAAGTTAAAGGTGCAGTGCAGGTACACAGTAACCCAACTCAGAATATTTCGTTCGAAATCTTACAAGTTTACAGTCACAGAAAAAACTTTAGTAATTAAATAAATAAGAAACCGGCTTAATCCATAGTCCAGCCCTGTACTTAAGGAATTAATGGAAAATCAGCCAGCCCATTAGTGCTTCCGACTCCTTATAAACTATTGTCAGGGACCACTGCCATCATTCATCACTCATTCAGAGTTAAACTGAAAAGTGGTATTACTTGCTTTATTGTCAGTTTTGACCTATCCTTTATGCAGAAAGAATAACTAAAAAGAGGTGGGGAACAAATCTGAACACAGCATCATTACTTTTTGCTACACAGATCACTTGGTTGAAATACTCCTGGTTTGTGGCCTAGCAGGTTCCACAGATTCCAATTTAAGAAGTAGATCTCTTCAAGCTATAATTAATATTTATTATTAAATTTTGTAATTATTTTATAGTGTGTCCTTTTACAAGGCAAAGACATCGTTGTGATCTGGGTCTTCTAGTAAAGCTTGTGAAAATCCTAACAGATGTGCAACAGAAAATGAACAAACTTCATGCAACCACCTGTATTGATTAAGGTTTTAGTGTACCTTTTAATTACAATGAATCACGAGTGTTACACACTTGGAAAGGATATAGCTTTAAGGCAGCAGTGAGAAGGCCTTTCACAAGATGACATTGTAGACTCTTTCAGTAAGAAGATTTGACTTAAGAAACCAGAAGTCTGTGGATATAAATCCCTAGTAAAATTCTCTTAATAAAAAAATAAAATAAAATACCCCAGCATGTGACTGGGAATTAATTTAACTAAAGAATGAGTTGTCAAAGCCTGAAAGAGCCTCTTAAAATCCTAAATTATAAGACATATGGGATATGCGATAGAAATGAATGACAATTGTCTGAGGAACATAAAGTGCACTTTGCATCTGGGAAAAAACTTGTCAGTACTGTACAAAGAAGTGGTAATTACTGTATGTACATCACTGGTAATGCTTCCCCAGATGTCAGTTTAACCATTGCTGCTACATGCTGGAAAAGGAAGAAATTATGTCTGCAGTTGCTTTTGATTTTTAATGTCACAAAATATGTTACCAATAAGAAAACGCATGGCTTATCTTAAAATGGACATAACTAAGAATAACAAATAGAAACTTTGTCATATTCAAGTTTTAGAAATCTGAAATTGCCTATAATTAATTTAGGTGTCTGATAAAATTTTAATAAGTATTACAGCCTCTATAAAAACTTTTGAAGTATTTTTAAACTTATTAAAGTGCATTTTGAAATTACTTTAAATTAGGTTTATTTAAAATTTTTAAAACTTTAAAAGGACATTTACACTTAAGAATGTGCCATATGAACAGTAAAATTATTTGTTTTTTAGGTACATAAGCCTGTAACAAGTAATTGTTCTTATGCATAGTTAAGTTCTTATTTTAAAACTTGGTTGTTCAATTCGTAAATTAAAATAAGCTTTTAGTTGTTTTTCTCAACTATGATACGTGACCACTATAAATACTGAAAGCAGCATTTCCCAGAGAGAGTGTTTTCCCCAGACCACCAGAACCACCAAAAAAAACCCATTAAAAACTGGGATCAGTGGCCCAAAAGTATGGGAAACACATTGTTGACTATTTTTTTGCCTGGAGTTAAATAAACTATATTAGACTCATATTAAAGGATTTTTGAAAAGACTAGTAGTTTAACTTAATGTTTTCCAAACTTATTTAATCACAAAACTCAACTGTAATATTTATAAAGTTAGTCCACAACATAGAAGTGCCTAATTAATATTTGTTGGAAGAATGAACTATGAGGACATGAACACACTTTGACAAGTACTGGTCTCTGGAGCATTAAGAGGAGAATTCTACCTTTTAGCTACTAATAAGTTCCATACCACATTTCATTGATTCAGAAAGCTCTTCTTTTTACATCTCAGTGGAGTCTTCCTGTCATGCTTGGCCATGTGGCAGTCACATAATTGTCTAGCTGACATCACCTGCACCTGCTTGTACTTAGAGGTATTTCCTGGTGGCGTAATTGGACTGTTGCAATCCCATGAGGTTTAAGTCAGCAAATCATTTAAGGAGAACTTGAGGAAAGAATATGAGCCTTGGTTGGCCTCCCATTAAACACAAGAGAGCATTTGTTTGAACTTACTATTTCCACAAAGAAATTTGAGGAATATTCTAAGCAGTTGCTTTGCTTTTATTTTTGCTTATGCCTGAGCATTATATATGACAAAAGTAAATCATATCTAAGTCTGAAAGAGTAAACATTGGGTCATAGATTCATTGACAGTGTTTTTCTTTTTTTGTAGTGCTTAAAAAAGATGAATTTTACAATGTATGGTGTCCTAGATACAATGAAATGCAGTATTTAGAGAACAGTGTTGTTCTTTAAAGATAAAGCAAGTTATAGTATTCTTTGATGATGTTACTTATCCTAAAAGATAAATCACATTTTAGAATTATAGAGTTGATTTTATGTACCCCATCCTTGCTAACCATCTTTCATTGTTAATTTTATATATATATGTATTTTTTATCTTTTACTCCCTTTTAGTTTAAAGTTCCTGCAGCAACAAGTGCAATTATTACCAATGGTAAGAATTCATTTTAAAACTATGTATTAACTTTGAGTTATAGAAATTGTTTAAAAGAAACCAAATTAGTTAAAATTGACTTAAATATAAAAGGCCAAAACTTATATCAAGATAAATGATATACTTAATTGTAAACACTAAGTCAAGGTTATTGTTCGTAATTGTCTCTTTCCAGTTTTTTTGTGCTTTTGTTTTATAGTACAGTACTTTATAATATCTTGTGTCCTTATAACTTCATGACAAATTATTATTTAAAATAACTTGTCATTTTATTTAAGAAGGGGTTTTTTGGGTTTTTTTTTTAATAAGTTATATTGGTAAATGCTTTTAGAATATAGGAAGCTAAGCAGGAATGTACCTTTGCTATACCTTGTTATTGCTTTCCTGACAGAAAACAATTTCTTATAGACTGCAATAATGAGGATTTTATACAGTTAGATATATAAATTAAATTCTGAATATCTTAGGATACTACTAATAATTAAGTTTAATGGAAATAGCCCTATGAGAAAATACTGAAACAAGATGAGGAATAAAGATTGCAGGGAAGGCTTATTATCTTTCAAGAATACAAAGTAATATTCACAGGTACTGGTGAGTGGTTCGTGATTAGTTAAGATAGACTAAAAGAAGGTAGCTTTTTAAAAAATGTTTTATTTATTTTATTTATTTATTTTTGGCTGCATTGGGTCTTTGCTGCTGCGCGGGCTTGCAGTGAGCAGGGGCTACTCTTCATTGTGGTGCGCGGGCTTCTCATTGTGGTGGCTTTTCTTGTTGCGGAGCACGGGCTCTAGGTGCGTGGGCTTCTGTAGTTGTGGCTCACAGGCTCAGTAGTTGTGGCGCGCGGGCTTAGTTGCTCCGTGGCATGTCGGATCTTCCTGGACCAGGGCTCGAACCTGTGTCCCCTGCATTGGCAGGCAGATTCTTAACCACTGCACCACCAGGGAAGCCCAAGAAGGTGGCCTTAATGTGCAGTAAGTAGTATGATTTAGTTTAGATATGACGGAATTTCTCATTCTGAAACATTCTGCATGCTGTCGCATTGAAGTGTGTCTGTATTTAGATGAAAGCCATCTTACTTTTCCGGAAAGTTCTAAATTCACAAATGAATAGCTAGTGGGAAAGTGCTTTGTAAACTTTTATCAAGTGTCAGTGGAACTTACATCATCACTACGTGGGCTCTCCAGCCTTAGGATTTGATGCCTCAGAGCAATATTAAATGATTAATGACGTACCCTAAGGTGTTTTGGCTTTATTTTTCACTGGATGTGGCAAAATAGTATAAAAAACTATCTTCTTTGTAAAACTTACCAGGATCATTGTGTTGACAGATGTTCTTGTCTAATCCAGCAATATGTGTGAATACATAACAGTGAGAGATTTCAACAGATAACTCACCTGACAGATTGTCATTCGTGTTCTCAGTATAACTGTTTGACTTATGCCTATGTACACAGCAGCACTTTTTTGGCACAGTTCTTCTTGTTACTATTAAAGCCTTTTAGCTTTAGAAATAACTTAGATGATTTTACAACTTATTTTCTAGATGGTATAGGAATAAATCCTGCACAGACTGCTGGTGAGTATCTATCTGAAATCCATGGAGGTGTGGTGAGGCTATATTTATCAATTGATACTGAATATTTAATTCATTCTAATTAGACTTGATAGGATTTAACCAAGGTAATAGTTGATTTTTAGGGATTGTATAGTCTTTACCTATGTGTGTAAGTACTTTGTTTCTTTCTATGTATCAGTTATGTATGCTTTTGGCTACAAGGAAGAGAAAACCCGACCAATAAGCTTTAAATGTATTTAATACATGTAACAAAAAGTCTGAAGATTGTGCTCTTATGGGAATAATGATTTTGAACTACGTCATAAGGTAGTTGTGAGGTAGTACATGTAAAGTGCTTAAAAGTTTGCATTATTTATAGTAAGCATTCAATAAGTGCTGGCTATTATTATTTTAAAGAAGTACAGTCATTTAAATTTCATGGGGCCTAGTCTACGCTCAGAGTTTCAAGCTGTTAACATTATACAGTGCTAAATATTGATGTCCTAACAAGCAGGAGTAAAGTAAACTTTTTAACAGACAATTGTATATTTGTGTTAGATGTACCTTCCTTAGCTTACAGTCTAATTGTAATATTTTGAAATTAAACATGATTTAATATAATGGAACCTCAATCTTGAGAAGTAGTTATTTTTAAACTATTAATATTCTAAAGCACTTCTACAAAATTATATTGTCCTCCTAGGTCCTGGGCTTGAAATTTAGCCATACAGCAAATGAAGAGGAATTTTAAATAATTTCTTTTTACATAAATCAGTTGTTTTACGTGTATAATTTTATTAAATTAAAAAGGCTATTTTTGAGAATCATGAGGCATTTTGTTGTATAGATGTCTTTAAACTTAGGTTTAAAGGTTTTGCTTTTCCTACTCTAGACATGCTTGGTAGTTATATTAATTTGAATCACTGCTTACTCTGACGTGTTGCCTGTTGGATTTTACCCTGTAAAACTGAATTGTGGGCATCACGAGGTGTGAAGAAAACCTCAGCAGGCAACGCAGACCCAAAGTAGATCAGGGTTTATAAACTTCTGTCACTTGTGGTAGATTTAGATTTATTATTTTTCCTGCCCCTTAGTATTTTATTGTATATTAAAGTGAGTATTGATGGTTAAGTTACCTTATGTTTTATTTGGTGACTGGTTTTGGTAGTAGTTCTTTGGATAGTGTTCTTATTTAAAATTTTCAAACATTTGTTGGGTTGTGAAGATGTGAGAGGAGTAGGCACAAGACTTAAGCCTGGACTCGGGTTCTAAAGATCGTTAGCTTTGTACCTGCTTGACACGCCTTTGTGTCTTTTACATAATAATTGTTGAAATGTTAAGATAGTGTGTCATTTTTTAAATACCTAACTTTTTGTTTTGTTTGTTTGTATAGGAAATGTTTTTCTAAAGCACGGTTCAGAACTGCGAATAATTCCTAGAGATCGAGTTGGAAGTTGTTAATATCTGCTGCTTGGAACATAAAATCCCCTTCCAGAATAAATATTGGTGTTGTTATTGTTGTAAAATTGGAATCAGGCATTTGAAATCCTATGAAGACACCAGTAGTTGATGAAGTAATGAAAGGTGGCTGTCTGTCCCTTCTTGTTATTCACACTCTTCACGTGAAGAGGGGCGGCTTCTGCGTTGAGGGTGTCATCACCACAGAAGATCACATTACTACCTCACAGCACACACAGGTAGTTCATTGGGGGTAAATGGATTATCCAACTGTGTCTTATAACTGGAGGATACTTCTGATCATTCTTTCTGAGAACATTTGGAAAATTAAAATTTACTGAATCTTCCTATTTGTCTTTGAGTTAATAATGTAAAAAGATTATCAATCCGTATGCGGCAGTTTGCTTGATAGCATCTGACCTGCAGACACAAAAATAGTTGAATTCTTCATTAATATCGTTTATGATAAAGGTTCACATCAATGAATAACTATCTTTTTATCATTTAGCTTGTTTTGAAGTTTCAGACTTCTTGAGTTCTTATTAATTTTAATTTGAAAATCAAAGAGCCAAAAATTGATTTTTCGGTCTAGCCCCTTACATGTAACATTGGTATCCCACACCAAAGAGTTTGAGACTAAAGTAGAAACATCAGTTGCTGAATTATGCATTCCTTTATTGATCTCTTTTTTAAAAAAACTTTAAAACAGGAATCCTCAAGAAACTATCTTTTTGAGGATAATATATCTGAATAGTGTTCAGGGAGAAAGTATTGTTGTAAAGAGGATCTGACATTCACAGCAGAGCTCAAGGAAATGCTAATTGAAATGCTCACTAATTCTGCTTACTGAAGACCCAACATTTAAGGAAGTGTTAAGATTAGTTACTGGAGTGAATAAGAAGCTAGGAAAGGCAGATGGGGAAGCCCAGATGACCAGGCTTCTAGGAAGAAGGAAAGAAACAAAAATGAGGGGGAGCAGACAGCTGTAATGAGTGTCACAGAGAAGGCCAAACTGGATAGACAGAACTGCAGAGGCTATGTTGGGAAGAACTGAAAGGAAAATAAAATACTTGACGTTGTTATAAGGAGCAGAAGGCAATCAGAGAAGGCAAAGCACAGGCCTTGTCAACGTACAGATTTCAGAATCCCCGGTAGAGAATCTAAAGAATGATATGCCTAAGAGAAGGTTTTGTTTGCCCTTAGAGAGGACATCAGTATCTGTGCACATCTTGAAAGGTGAACCAAAGGCTCGTAGTGATTGAGAACCAGTGTTGCTGTATTCTGGATGGTAAGCTCTCTGGAGGCGGGCCTGGTGTCTGTCCTGCTCTTTCTAGTCCTGGAAATATAGGCCTTCAATGAACATGTGTAGAATTATTCTTGAATAAAGTATTTCTAAGACCAATTTTTATCTAAGTGTGCGTAGGCTCTAGGTTCATTGGGAAAAAAATAATGCAACAGAATCAGTATCCGAAGAGTAGTATTGGTTAAGTTTAAGGAAGTAACTAGATATTGTTCATATATTTGACAAATGAACGGCAGGATTCTGAATTGTAAAGGGAAAAAAAATTGTGCTGAGGTAGTATGTTGCTAATGTTTGGGGAATTTTTTATTTTTATAAACAAGGTCTGATGCGTAAAGACTCTTGGTCTTTAACAACATTAATTAAGCTGCAATTAACCAGAAATGTATGAATACCCAGTTTCTGAATTTTTTGTTTTATTTAGATTTCCCCATTCTGTTTCTAGCACAAAACTCTGCCTAATTTGTTACAACTAGACATTTTGTTATTAAATAAATGTGATATGTAACTTCTTTGTGCAGAGTGTTTTGAAGTGTTGTATTTAGTTTAAATGCTTTATTGGTACTCTTGTGAAAATACATTTTCTTATACCATAAACCATATTGTCTACTCTTATTATTAGTGTTTAATTAGCACACCTGTTGAGCCAGTATATAACAAATTTAGTCAAAAAAAGGGCAGGGCTTCCCTGGTGGCGCAGTGGTTGGGAGTCCGCCTGCCGATGGCAGGGGACGCGGGTTCGTGCCCCGGTCTGGGAAGATCCCATGTGCCGCGGGGCGGCTGGGCCCGTGAGCCATGGCCACTGAGCCTATGTGTCTGGAGCCTGTGCTCCGCGATAGGAGATGCCACAACAGTGAGAGGCCCGCATACCGCAAAAAAAAAAAAAAAAAAAAAAAAAAAAAAAAAAAAGCAAAAATGATTAATGGCTGTAGGTCTTAGAAATGAATATATATTTCCAAATGCCAGTCCATTTGGAAAACAATTCAAGTTACAGTGTCTGTAGTAAGTGTTTAGGTTGGTGGGTCCTAAATAAACCTGGGGTGATTATCAGAATCGCCTCGGAAATTATAAATACAGATTTCTGGAAGCCACCCCTAAAGTTCTTACTCATTAAATCTGGAATGATGTGTAAGAAGTTCTATTTATAAAATCAGCCCTGATGATTTCTGCTTTGCAGCTCAGTTTGAGAATTAATGATAACTTTTCACTTCGTAGATGAACAAAATGCCGTGTAAGGGGTCAGAGTAACTAGAATATGTTCTAGAATCTTGGGAAGTGTACATCCCACTGCTTGTTCCTCCAGTAGCCAAGTGCAGAGATGCTATAACAGTCTCTCTCACTCACCGGTAGTAAAGCCTCCTTTTAAAGTGTTCCATGTCCGATAGTTTTTTGGATATTTTATTTCTTAAGATTAGTTATTCGAAAGAAAAGCCAGTGGGAAGAAAACTCAGTCCAATTTAAGCTCCCAGGTCCCCAAATTAAGACATTAAAAATACCCACCAAGGGGCTTCCCTGGTGACGCAGTGGTTAAGAATCTGCCTACAAATGCAGGGGACATGGGTTTGATCCCTGGTCCGGGAAGATCCCACATGCCGCGGAGCAACTAAGCCCGTACGCCACAACTATTGAGCCGGCGAGGCACAACTACCGAAGCCCACGCTCCTAGAGCCCGTGCACCCCAACGAGAGAAGCTGTCACAGTGAGTAGCCCGTGCACCTAAACAAAGAGTAGCCCCTGCTCGCAGCAACTAGAGAAAGCCAAGGTGCAGCAACAAAGATCCAGCACAGCCAAAAAATAAATAAATAAAATTAAACTTAAAAAAAAAAAAAAAAAACCCACCCTGTCTTTACCCAAAGACCTAGAAATATTTTTAACTTGAAAGCATTTATGTACTGTAATGGAGCACTTAAAAATTAACTGACCAAATATTAGTGTTCCCAAGGCTATTTATAAACTGCATATTACATATGTAAATCATATATATGTGTATGTGTACATATACCTATTTTATGTATTTACCTATGGAATTAGTGGCTATATACACATAATTTACATATGTAACTCATCTAAAAGAAATGTATTGCACAAATATGTATTGAATATGAATACACAGTTTCAATATTGTATTGAACATCAAATATTTTGGTATTTACTTTGACTTGTCTCATTCTTCACAGCAATGCCAAATTATTCCCATTTTACTGAAGAAGAAAGAGGCTTAAAGAGGTTGAGATTTAAAATTTGACTCCTTTGACTTTGGAATTCTCCATATCATACTGGGAGAATTTTTCAGCATCTTTTTCACAATATACTAGATCTATATTGAATTATAAATTTAAAAATACAAGCGAAATGTGTCAGGCCTAAATTCTCATTTCAGAGTACCAAATATGTGTGTAATCGTGAATGGCATTGCTTACTAATGGTGTAAATATGATATGATGGTAGGACATTAAGTAAAAACCAGACAAATAAGGGTAATTATGAGTCTGGTGTGACTCCATAGGGTGGCCTGGTGGCAGAGTGGGCCTATGGCCCCGCGCTCATCAGCCCCATCAGACAATTTATGTTTTTTAACCTTGTGTATCTTGCAGATGCAGCTACAGGATTAGCTCCCTAGTAACCTGCTCTTCCCACCAGACTCACCTATAAGCCCCTCCAATACAGAAATTCTGTAAGTACCCTCTGATAGTGCCGGGGATAGATAAATCACTATTTAAACCAGGCTGTTTAATTAAACCATTAATTGAAATAGACATTCTCAAAGAGCCCAATCTGTCCAAACTATTAGCCACATCTAACTACCTAAGCCAGGCATTTGAAACTCATGAGATTCTCGCCTTTATCTTGCCATAGCAAACCAATCATAAAATTCGATTGATTCTGTTAACAGAATAGAATCTCATAGCCATCTCCATGATCTAAAGCCCTCAATTTCTCGTATATGCTATTATAAAAGCCTCTAATCTCCACTTCCTTTTCCACACTTTCGTTGTAATGAGCTTTGTGACATGGAGATATGATCATGTAGTTCCACTACTCGAAATCCCACTGAACAAAAATGTATACTTCTCATGACATCTGTGGCCCTTCATGAACTGGTCTTTGAACTGTTCAGTCATCTGTTATTGCTACTCTCTTTCGTACAGTTTTCTTCTCCAGTTCACACTGCAGCTACACAACTACAAATAATATTTAGTATCTGATGTGCCATATTATGCCTCCATGCCTTTGCTTTCTCCATTTGCCTGCAAAGCCTCAGACTCATTCTTCAAGTTTAGAAGCCATGGAGCCTTTGCTCACTCCTCCCAAGTAGAGTTAGGTGTTTAGCTCTCTAAGCACCCATTGCATTTTGTACATTCCTCCATTACAACAATTATTAAATACAGAATTATATTTGTCTCTGATTTAAACTATAAATTTTATAAAAGCATAAGGTCATGACTGAAACTGGATTTCCAAAGTTGCCTTGCCCATAGCAGGTACCCAGTAAGGACTTTTTAATCAAAAGACTATGTAAAAGAATGAAAACTTTGAAAATTTCAACAGTGTGTCTCCTATCTGGTAACTTCTTTAGTCAGAATATTTAATTAACCAATATACCCATATTTCCTCATCACTTCTTGTAGCAGGGATTTACCCTGTCTCAGAAACGAATTAATCATTCTTTTAAAAGTGTGAAGCATCCTCCAATTTTTTAACAAATATATATTAATCATCAGCTGTATTATGGATATTGGTAAATACTGGAGATGAAATGTGATTAAGATTCATTCCTTTTTCTTGGGCTCTCAAAAATTTATACATTTCAAAACCAGCAAAATCTGCCAAGTGAAGTAATTATATGGAAGGATATACTTCAAACCCTTTTAATGGACAGAGCACAGCTAGGAAATTTACATTATCTCGTTGAAACCTTAATCTCTTCACAAACTGCCATGTTCATCTCTTTACTGTTAAGGGAACCAAATTTAAGTTAATGTGTTCAAAGTTAGAGCAGTGAGGTTGGCTCCTAGGTCTATGAGATTATAAAATCCACACCGTGTGTTGTGGCTTGTTGGCCATGATTTTTGCTAGAATTATATTGCAATATTTTCCAAAAAGGAAAAGGATACATCTGGGGAGGCCCTCATAGCTTGCTACTGACCATTTCTGTGATCTCACTTTGCTTGAAAAATTGAACACTCAATAATCTACGCAGTTAAGACTCTTAGTAAATATATATACATTCATAGCTGCAAAGAGAATTGTGAACATTGGAAAAGTAGGTTTATGGCCCTGTTACCTGCTTTGCTGTATAGGGGGTGTTGTGGAAATTCTGTCTGGATGCAAAACACTGGCCAAGGTTGGCAGACAAGCACTAAGAGCCAGTTTTTTGGCATAAATCCCTGATTTTCTGGCAAAACTCATTAGCAATGTAAAAGCTGTTATTGGGAGCATATTGTGATGATACATCATGTCAATATTTGTTTGGCTGAATAACACTGTGGATTTAATAATTCTTAAATGCACAGTTTACAACTGCTGAGCTGTTTTAAAAAAAAATTTCTATGTGATGTTTATCATCAGTGCCACAAACATTTTGATGTTTTAAGTGGAGATGCTAGCTTCTGTGACTTTTTAAATAAGTGTGTTGGACAGATTAGGGATTTTAAAATTATCCTTAGGTATGCATATTATGTAGCAATAACACATAAGAGACAATGACTGAATAAATGAGTGAGTCATAGAGGTCTTCATCCTTTATAACCTCTGCCATAAATCCATATTACCTGTTAGACCTTTTTTTAAAATTTAATTTTATTTTTTTATTCGGCAGGTTCTTATTAGTTATCTATTTTATACATATTAGTGTATATATGTCAATCGCAATCTCCCAATTCATCCCACCACCACCACCCCACCTGCCCCCCCCCCACGCTTTCCCCCCTTGGTGCCGGTACGTTTGTTCTCTACATCTGTGTCTCTATTTCTGCCTTGCAAATGGCAGAAATAGATTTTCCTAGATTCCACATATATGCGTTAATATACGATATTTGTTTTTCTCTTTCTGACTTACTTCACTCTGTATGACAGTCTCTAGGTCCATCCACATCTCTACAAATGACCCAATTTCGTTCCTTTTTTATGGCTGCCTAATATTCCATTGTATATATATATACCACATCTTCTTTACCTGCTAGACTGTTTTACTCAACATTTTCCATTTTGGCATAGTGTTAGAAGATGCTGAAAAATATTTGTTGAATAAGTAAATTATTATTATTATTTTTGGTATATGGGAGGGATACACTTGCACTTAGAGCCTTAAACCTAGTCTTAGAAAGGAGTAATCTCTGTTAACTTCTTTCTTCCTGAAAAAGCACACATGAACAACTGATATTTATTGAGCTTTTGCTTTGTATCAGGCACTGTGTTTTATGTTTTACATTCTTTTTTTAAATATATAAATTTATTTATTTATTTTTGGCTGCGTTCAGTCTTCATTGCTCTGCATGGGCTTTCTCTAGTTAAGGTGAGCGGGGGCTACTCTTTGTTGCGGTGCACAGGCTTCTCATTGCAGTGGCTTCTCATTGTGGAGCACAGGCTCTAGGCACACAGGCTTCAGAAGTTGTGGCACATGGGCTTAGTTGCTCCGTGGCATGTGGGATCTTCCTCGACCAGGGCTCGAACCCACGTCCCTTGCATTGGCAGGTGGATTCTTAACTGCTGCACCACCAGGGAAGTCCTTACATTCTTATTTAACCCTCATTATAGTCTATGAGATCAAGACTATTTTTTCACAAACTTTAGATTAAGAAGCCGTAATGTTCAAAGAGGTTTTGTTATTTTTCTGAGGTTACACAACTAATTGGAAGGAATGGTATATGTAACTCAGTCCCTTCCTAGGACGCCCCAGGAAGCACTACACAGCTGATTGGGGGCCTGGGAAGTTAGTCTAGTTCAAAGCCCAGAAAGCTGGTACCTCCCACTGTGCTGCCTTCTTTGGCCTCATTCTCCACTTCATTATTCATCCTGACCTCTCTCTAACCCTCCTATATATCTTAAAGCCAGTAAGAAAGGAGGGTGATATGAATAGAAGACTCTACAGTTTCATCCATACTTATTCATGCTGCTTCATGTCTATCTCTATGTAATTCTTTCATTCCTTTATTCAGGCATATATTTACCAAGGGTACATAAAAAAGCAGGTACTACAAACTGCTTTTCAGAGTTAAGGTCCCTGCACCGAGGCTTGGAGAGCAGGGTGTGTTGGCCACAGTTTCTAAGTATTCCCACAATCATCCAGTAGGTCTCCCTGGGTGTTCTCATTCCTTGTTTAAGGCCTGACAAACTCCAATACTTCTTCCTACTCACAATTAGTCAACGTAGAGGGGGGTATTTGGGGATATGATTTGGCAAGAGAAAGATGGGTAAATTGATGTAGGTGTGTCTCAGGGTGTGTTCAGAAATCTGAAATTGAATTTGACACAACTGCTGTCCCAGCCAAGAAGCAGGAGGAAATCTGAAGCCAAGAACCCATTTATTCAATGCTTCCTGGTGGGAACTAAAAAAACCACATCAGGAAGATGCTTAAATAGGTTGAATATAGTACAGGGTGGTATCAGTAAGGACAGATACAGATGTTGGCACATAATTTTGCTCTTTAGAAACTTCACTGAAAATAAACTGTAAGTATAATAAGTGTCTTCTTTCTGATCTTTCAACTGAAATTGTTCTTACAGTAAATATCTAGAGTAACGCAGTTGTCAATGAAACAATATGATGTCTAAAGAAATAGCAATTTTAAAGTGTAAACCTGCCGATTTGGGGATTGGGTTGTATGTTTTCTTGAGCTGCATGTGCTGCTTGTAAATTCTGGAGATTTATCCTCTGTCAGTTGCTTCATTTGCAAATATTACAATAAATGCTGGAGAGGGTGTGGAGAAAAGGGAATCCTCTTGCACTGTTGGTAGGAATGTAAATTGATACAGCCACTATGGAGAACAGTATGGAGGTTCCTTAAAAAACTAAAAATAGAACTACCATACGACCCAGCAATCCCACTCCTGGACATATACCCTGAGAAAACCATAATTCAAAAAGAGTCATGTACCACAATGTTCATTGCAGCTCTATTTACAATAGCCAGGACATGGAAGCAACCTAAGTGTCCATCGAGAGATGAATGGATAAAGAAGATGTGGCACATATATACAATGGAATATTACTCAGCCATAAAAAGAAACGAAATTGAGCTATTTGTAGGGATGAGGATGGACCTAGACCCTGTCATACAGAGTGAAGGAAGTCAGAAAGAGAAAAACAAATACCATATGCTAACACATATATATGGAATTTTTTTTAAAAATGGTCATGAAGAACCTAGGGGCAAGACGAGAATAAAGACGCAGACCTACTTGAGAATGGACTTGAGGACACGGGGAGGGGGAAGGGTAAGCTGGGACGAAGTGAGAGAGTGGCATGGACATATATACACTACCAAATGTAAAATAGATAGCTAGTGGGAAGCAATGGCATAGCACAGGGAGATCAGCTCAGTGCTTTGTGACTACCTAGAGGGGTGGAATTAGGGAGGGTGGGAGGGAGAGAGACACAAGAGGGAGGAGATTGGGGGATATATGTATATGTATAACTGATTCACTGTTATAAAGCAGAAACTAACACACCATTATAAAGCAATTATACTCCAATAAAGATGTTAATAAATAAATAAATAAATAAAATGTAAACCTCTGTATTAGTTTCCTAAGGCTGCTGCTAATGAAGTACCAGAAACTGAGTGGCTTATACAGTAGGACATTATCATCTCACGATTCTGGAGCCTGGAAGTCTAGGTGTCAGCAGAGTTGGTTCCTTGTGATGACTGTGAAGGAAAGATCTGCTCTGGGCCTCTTTCCTCGGCTTTCCTCTTCACATTCTCTGTGTGTATCTGTCTCTTAGTTTAGATTTTTCCTTTTTATATCAGTCATAATGGATTAAGACCCACTCTAATGATTTCATCTTAACTCATTACATCTACAGTGACCCAATTTCTTTTTTTTAATTGATTTTTAGTGGAGTAGAGTCGCTTTACAATGGTGTGTTAGTTTCTACTGTACAGCAAAATGAATCAGCTATACGTATACATATATCCCCTCGTTTTTGGATTTCCTTCTCATTTAGGTCACCACAGAGCACTGAGTAGAGTTCCCTGAGCTATACAGTAGGTTTTCATTAGTTACCTATTTTATACATAGTATCAATGGTGTATATATGTCAATCCCAATCTCCCAATTCATCCCACAACCTCCCTTTTCCCTCCTGGCGTCCATACATTTGTTCTCTATGTCTGTGTCTCTATTTCTCTTTTGCAAATACGATAATCTATACCATTTGTCTAGATTCCACATATATGCATTAATATACAATATTTGTTTTTCTCTTTCTGACTTATTTCGCTCTGTATGACAGTCTCAATTTCTGAATAAGATCACCTTCTGAAGTACCAGAGGTTAGGATTCTGACATATCTTTGTTTTTGCAGAGAGACACAATTCAACTTATAACAGCCTACCTCATGCTTCCTAGATAAGGTTATAGATGAAATACGTGAATTACAAAAAAAAGTGTCCTAAAAATAACCTTTGCATTTCTGAATACAAATCCAATCAGAAATTTATGAACAAAGCTCCATAATTTTAAACAACTCAATTGAATGAATTGGATTAAATAGAAGGAAAAATTAAAGGCCTTATTAATTCCCAAATTTCACTTTAACCTCTCCCAACAATCTGTTGCCCAGTCCTGCAAATGACACCCCGAGTTTCTCTTTTCTTTATGTCCTCCCCTGGAAACACAAAGAGGAAGCAGAGCAAAACCCTAAAGGTAGGCAGCTGAAAGGCACGGAATTTCCAGCCAGTAATTCTGACACCTTAGTCTCTAAACAGTCAAAAGCTTGAGTTTCTGACAGTGGCTGGAAAGTTATGTTTCTGAGACTTCTTACCTTGGACATTTTACTGGATACAATCGTATCATTCAAACAAATGAAGAGTTGTTTTTTGTTTTTCTTTTCAGTAGCCAGATTGCTTTCCATCGTCTACACTGCTTACAAAGATGCAAAAAGCTGTACCCATCATTCAACTACCCATTTGATACACAACAGTGCAGGTGCCCAAAGCATCCTCTAAAAGAGCAAACTGTAAGCAGGGAGATGCAGTTAAGGTGGAGGCTTCATATTAAATAGGAAATGGAAGCCGCAGAGCCAATTATAGGTACATTTCTGCTTGTTGAAGAGACCTCAAAATAGGTTTTAAAAATCTGCCTCTAAAGGTTTTCTTTTCAGTGAAATTGAAAAAAAAAAATTATGATAGGCCATATATAAAACATTCATTCTGCCTGCCAAAGTAATCGTCTTCTTCCTCTTTTCAGATTCAAGGTGCAGGATAATTGCCTCTCTGGTGATGCTTTGTTATGGGAGTTCTAAATAAACCACTCTCAAGTGGCCCCCTTAAGAGCCAACACCCCCTAGGAATGTACCATTGAGCCTTGAAACTATAATTTGTTGCAGACACTCTGAGCAGAATACATCCTTTCCCAATCTCTAAACTTGATAATTAGGTGCGTTTAGTTAAAGTTCAAAATAAAATGAAGTGGAAAGTTATCCAAGTGCAAGTTATTAACCTGGAGTGGTGGCAGACAGAGAGGAACTTCAAAAAGCGAACTCACATTTTTGGTACACGTCATATGTTCCAGACACTTTTCTAAGAGCTTTAACTAATGTACCTCTTAATTCTTCACATAGATCCATTTATATATTCCTTGTATGGATGATGAGAAAGATGAAATGACTTATACACCAAGTAAATGGTAGAAGTAGAATTCAAACCTATGGTTCTTTGACTCTAAAGCTTATATTCCTTCCACTCAGTTCCAGCAACTGAGACATAAGAAGAGAACGTGAGAAATCTCATTTCTCAATCAAGCATCGAGTTTCTTCACATTCTGGTCCCTGGGGTCTTCATCAGAATTATATGTCTGCTACACCTCGCCCTACACCCTGACCCATAACCCTTTATGAGCATTCTTACCATCATTCTTTTGGTCATGCTATTCTTGCCTGGGATGTCCATGTTTACCCTTCTCCACCTGCAAGGTTTTTCACTAGGTACAGTACCACTCTCCTAGGAGATGTTTGGAAATGTGTACAGCACTTATGGTTGTCACAGTGGGGGTGCTACTGGCAATAAGTGCCCGGAGCGGAGCTTGTTAGCATCTGCAATGCCATGCTGTATGGATGGCTGTACACAACAGCCGACAGAGAACTGCTCTGTGCCATATGCCCATCGAGCCCGACTGCCTGGGACCTGAGATGGTTTGCCCCTTTTCTGAAATGCAGGAAGGTTTCTTATCTACTAGTCTGGATGTTTCATGCTAATGTAGTTTGAATACAATTATTAGTTATCCTTTTTTATTACATATATTCTTTGTCTTTCTAGTAGTTCTTTTCATGCTCCTTGAGGTCAGGCACGTGTTATATGTGCCTTTAATCGCAATCGTGATAGCAAATATTTCTATAGCTTACATGGCATGGATTTGCCAGCCACTCTTTTAAGTGCTTTTTATATATATATAAACTCATTTAACCCTCCCCTAAACACTGTAGACTTTTATTAGTCCTTTTTTTTTTTTTTTTTTTTTTTGCGGTACATGGGCTTCTCACTGTTGTGGCCTCTCCCTTCGCGGAGCACAGGCTCCGGACGCGCAGGCTCAGCGGCCGTGGCTCACGGCACGTGGGATCCTCCTGGACCGGGGCACGAACCCGCGTCCCCTGCATCAGCAGGCGGACTCACAACCACTGCGTATTAGTCCCATTTTATAGACAGAAAAACTGAGGTTAAGTAACTTGCACAAAGTCATACAATTAACAAGTGTCAGGACTGTGTTTCAAACCCAGAGATGTGGTTTCAGAGTCTGATGCTCTTAACTACCAAATTCAGTGGACTTTCCTAACATGTCCCAGCACCTATTATAGTCAAACACAAAAATAAGACTTTGATTTTTAGAAAATATTAGTAAAATTTAAGTATAGTATTGGAGTAATATATAGGAGCTCCAAAGATGGGCACTTAACCCAGCTAAAGGGGATCGAAGAGGCCTTCTCAGAGGATGAACTAAACCTAAAGCAACAAGTTCAAGCCAGGGGCAATGGAAAAGGGGGCTGGAGAGTAGGCAGAGACAGACCACAGAGGAGCCATGTTAGCTTAAACTGAATCCTATAGGTAGTAGGTTTTAAATAAGAGGTGAGCCAGTCAAGTAAGAGTTGTACAGGTGTCACCTTGGCATCTGTGTGAGGATGATCTGAAGAGAATGAGTTCACAGCAGTAAGTTGTGGGGAGGCTGTGGCAGTGTGTAGGTGATGAGGATAATAATGATGATGCTGACGGTGGTGGTGATGTTGACAAACGCCCGCCTGAACTAGGACATCACTATCTCCACCAAGGCCTGCTGTGGACTGTCCCCTCCAGGCCACACTGAATCCCCTGCCTTTCACTCACCTTCCTCCTGCATCTACCTAAGATACCCCCATGTGGCCCATATACCTTTTCTTGGCTATGTGGATTTTCTTGGGCAAATCAAGCCTATATTTCATATACTTCAATGGGAAGGCAACATTGTGCATGAGATGAACGCTAGGCCAAGGATCCTAATATCTGGATTCAGTTCCAGTATTGCTTCTGATTACCTGTGTCACTTATGAAAGTCACTTTATGAATATATTCTATTTCCTGTGTAAATTAGGGTACCTTTGAAAAAGGCCAGAAAATGTCAGAAAAAAGGGTGTCTATCCCTTTTCCAGGGACAAATGTTGCTTATCTTCGGAACACTAAATGTTTATTTTATTATAATCCTAGAAAGTACTTGTGTCTCTTATTTTGACAGAGACACCTCCATTTTATCATTTTGTCTGAAACAAGTTTCATTGTTATTTTTTAATCTGCCAACTAGCCAAGCTGTGCCCTTGGTTCACTTCTTTGGAAATTCCAAGGAAGTCAGTGGAACGTGGAATGATCATCTCACAGCTGAGCCTGGACTGTGTTCCTCTGTAATTAGCATGGCGGGGGGCCAGAGAGAACTTGGGAAGCAAAGAGCTTTATTTGCATGAACAGTGTCTCTGGAACACGAATTCCAAAGGGGTTGCGTGCGCGGGGAGTAATGACTCTAACAGACCTGCCTTGTCCTCTGTTTCCATCTTTACCGACCACGCTGCCTTTTCTGCAAACATCTGTAAAAAGACCATATGAAGGGAGGGTGTGTGTGTGTGTGTGTATGTGATGTCTATCTGTGTGATGTCTGTGTAGTGTGTATGTGAGCCTTTCTTCAGAGCAAAATAAGGTTTGGAAGGGAATTCAGTAACAATACCGGTTGCTCTCACTTCCCCAGGGAAGCCACACAGCATGTAAATGTCTCAAGCCTCAGCACCATTTCTTAATTAGCTGTTTATGTACCTGCATCCCCCTGTGTCTTGAGTGTGACTGGAGCACAAGGTCTATGTGTTCTCACTCTGTACTCAGTGTGACGCTTGGCACATAGAAAGAGAACAAAATTTGTTGAACTTCTTGTGATCAAATCAACCCACATTTTTGTAATTAATTTGGAGCAGTTTCTTCTCATCTTAGTATGAGGTCCAGGAATTTCTGTCAAGCAGGGAAAAAAAGTTGTTGTTAGTAGGTACAGCAGATATAGTGTCAATCTTAATATGTAAGGGCCTTTGCAATTCAATGAGAAAAAAAGTACTCACTGAGGAATAAAATTTAAATGGCTTACGTGTTTTAAAACATTTTCGAGCTCACTAGAAATCAGAGATGCAAAATAAAATAAGTATACACTATATGTATGAAATATAGTATAAGATGCTATTTTATCCATCAAAATGCCAAAGATTAAAATTAACAGATGATACCCAGAGTTGGCAAAGATGCAAGACATAGACCCTCTTATACAGGTCAGGTATAAATGTCAAGTGATTCAATCTTTCTGGAGGACCACTGGTAATATTCTCAAAAGTCTTAAATATCTCCTTTTACCCAGTTATTTCCATTTCTAGGGATGTATTCAATGGAAATAATCAGAAATGTGAACAAAGGTTTCTGTACAAGGATATTCATCATAGCATTATTTATAAAAGCAAAAGCAGAAAACAAAAAGGAAATAATAGAGATTCAGGATGAAATTATATATACAATAGTACAGTAATGCCATTGGAAAAGATTCATGATATTTATATGTAATATTAAATTAAATATTGCATTAAATTAAATAAAAATAAGGTATATGATTTTATATATATACCAAATATCATATATTAATATATACTTACAGTTTCACAGTGGTTGGGTATTTTAATTTTTATACTGTCCATATTTTCTATGAAGAACATGTATTGCCTCCAACCTTTATGTTCTTTCTGCAACACCTAAAGGTATAATCAATTTTGATTTTTTTCTAGTTGATGCTGTCTCCGTGTATCAATAACCTAAAATAGCACACAATTTTAAATTATATATTTCATTCAGTATAAAATTAAAGTCCAATTTCCCATATTCACAAAATTTAGCACGCATACCCACACATCCATACAAATCAGATTGGTCAATGATTGACCACAAAATAAAAAGAACTGACAAGTTGAACCATTTATCTTTGCATATATGATCTCTTTTAAATAGGTTTTCCCCGACGGAATTCTCCAAACTTAATGCGTTTGGAAGCTAGAACTCAGGCAGAAATCAAGTCAGATGATGGAAACTGGGGCTGTCAGAACATCTAGTAGTTAAGAAAAAAAAATTCCAGTGAGAAGAAACTGGAAAGAGGAGCTGCTCTCAATTATGCACATAAACACCAAATTTTTGGTTGGATCTCTGAACTGTGCTTCCTTGTGTGATACTTTAAGGATCCCAGTGGGGGGAAAATAAAGGTAGAAGACAGAGAGTTGGGCAGAGATTTCAGCTGCTGCCCATTGCAGTTTAAACTGAAGTTAAAATTCAAGTCCTTCCAAGTTAGAGAGCATTTGTAACATATTGGGATTTCTACTGAAACTCTATGCCATAGAAGTATAGACTCGATTCAAAGAATAAGATATCCACTTAAGGGAAAAACCAAAATAGACTCAACAAATTAAAGTTTCTTCATATTTAAGGTGATTAAATAATTTAATAGTCTTCTAGAATAAAACAGAACACTCTCCAGAATAGGATAAAATAATCTACAGTTGATACAATGTGTCATACACAATGTAGAGTACCCAATAAAAAATTAGTAGACATGCAAAAAATACGAAAATATAACCTATAATCAAGAGAAAAATTAATAGAAAGAGGGCTACAAATAGCTAAGACATTGAAGTTAACAGTCAAGGATTGTAAATATTATAAATATGTTAAAGATTCTTCAGGAAAAGATAGATATGATGGAAGAAATGTGGGGCAATTTAGAAAGTTTACAAAAGAGGGAAAAGGAAATTCTGGAACTGAAAATGTAATACCTCAATCACAAAGTTCATTGATGGGCTTACTAGCAGAATAGATTAAACAACAGAAGGAATTATTTAATTTGAAGGCAGGTTAGTAAAAGTTATACAAATTGGAGAACACAAAAAGGAAGGATTTAAAAGATTAATCAGCATCTTTTAACATGTAGGATAGTATCAAATGATCTAACACACCTGTAATTTAAATCCCAGGAAGAAAGAATAGAGCTACTGGATCAGAAAAATACATAAAGAAATATTGGCCAAAAAGTAATACTCTAAATTTGTTTTAAAATAGTATACAGAAAACAAATGATAAAATAAAGTATCTATTAAGGAGCTGAGGAAGGAGACAATTACATACAGGAGGACTCCAATAAGAATGAGAGCTGCCTTCTCATCATAAAAGTTGTAGATCACCAGACAATGGGACAACTTCTTTAAAGTGCTAGAAAAGAAAAGAAAAGAAAAAGAAAAAAAAAATGCTATCAACCTGGAAGTCCAAAACCAAAAAACTATCATCCAGAATTTTGGCAAAATAAAGACATTTCAGGTAATCAAGTTCTGCCTTAACCATGGCAAGAAATGCCCACTACAACATATTTCTCCCATGACGATGACAATTAAAAGTGTTAGATCGGGAACTCCCTGGTAGCCCAATAGTTAGGACTCCAGGCTTCCACTGCAGGGGGCAGGGGTTCGATCCCTGGTTGGGGAACTAAGATCCCGCATGCCGATTGGCCAAAAATAAATAATAATACTAAAAGTGCTAGATAAAACACAACACCAACCACCTGAGGATTCTGAAATGTGAACAAAAATAGATGGCTTATGTAGGAAAGCCAAAACTTGGAAAAGCAACCCAGATGGGATATGTGTGTGCTTGTGTGCACGCGTGTGTGTGTTCTATTATTTTTTGCACAGCCACGTAGTAGAACAGTGGCATGGGAAGCCAGAACTTCTGTAGAATCCTATACACCTGACCATGGGAAGCTGGAAAAAGAACAGATTGTGTCAGAGTGCAGGAGGTGGCAGGGGAGTGGATTCCAGATGGGAGAGCTGAAGAGGGAGATTCCCTAACTTTATCTACGAACGGGCACAAATCTCAGCCTCATCCCTTAGCTGTGCATGAATGAGACAAATGCAGAACAGCGTAACAAAGATGTTGAGAACTGAACTGGTTTAAACACTGGCCTGAGTCTCAGACTAACCCCTGGTTGTTGCATGTGTGTGACAGAACCCAAAGCAGCAGAGCAAAAGCTTTAGAAACTAAACTGATATTGGAACCACCACCCACAGAAGGCAAGACAGAACTTGTGGTCTGAACCCAACTGGGTTGATCACCTACTAAAACAACAACAAAAGCAACAGCAGCAACATTCTCCAGAAGATTGTAGCAGAACCCACAGTTTACAAAAAAAATGCTATTCAAAATATCCAGAATCCAAATCAAATTTGCTTGACATAAAAAGACCTAGAAAATGTGACCAATTTTCAAGAGAAGCAACAATCTGGGAAAAGAGCCAGGTGTCAGAATTTTTCAAAGAGTGTAAAACAGCTGATATAACTGTGTTACATGAGGTCAAGCTGAACATACATGAAATGAATACAAGATAAAAATTCTCAGCAGAGAAATAGAAACAGTTTTTTCAATCGGAAATTTTAGAACTGAAAATGAAAAACGTGAAATAAATAATTCATTGGATGGGCTCAATAGAAAAAGTTGACAGAAGAGTCAGTGAAGTTGAAGACAGATTAGCAGAAATTCATATTATCATCACAATAGATGCAAGAAAAGCATTTGGAAAAATTTAAGGTCCATTTAAACTCTCAGCAACAAAAACTAGAAGAGATCTTCCTCAATCTGATAAAGTACATCTATTAAAGCAACAACATCTCCTGAGCTAACATCATTCTTAACAGCTAATATTGATCTCCTACTTACCAAAGATCGGGAAAAGTCAAAAAATGCCCACTCTCACCATTATTATCCAACATTGTGTTGGATATCCTAGTGAACCCCCAAAACAAGACTAATTAATTAACTAACATTGGAAAGAAAGAAGTAAACCTGTCTGTGTTCTCAGATTATATGATTGTTAAAAAGAAAATTCTAAAGCATCTACAGAAAAAAATCAACTAGAACTTATATGCAAATTTAGCAGTCATATGACTTATGGTCAAAATTTTAAAGATCAATTGTACTTCCAAATACTAGCAACAAGCAATTAGGAAATGAGGTTAAAATAAGAGTAGCATTAAAATACCATCAAATCATAAACATCTTAGGAATGAATTTAATAAATGTGTGCAAGATCCCTACATTTAAATGTATAAAATATTGCTAGAAATTAAACACACAAAAGAAATATTTTTGTGGATTTGCAGATTCAATGTTTTTAAAATGTCAGTACTTTTTAATTGATTTATATATTCAGTGAAATTCCAGTAAAGTCCGAGCAGGTATTTTGTAGACATTATAAAATAATTATTTGTATGAAAATGCAAAGAATCTATAACAGCCAAAGCAATCTTAAAAAAAAAAAAAAAAAAGAACTAAGTTGGAAGGCTTTCACTACCTGATTTCAAGACTCATCATAAAGTTATTGCAGTCAGGACAATGTGGTCATGACACAAAGCTAGACAAAGAGGTCAGTGGAATCTGGAAATAGAACCACACATATGTAGTAAACTGATTTTCAGCAAAGGTGCTGAAGTAATACAGTGTGTAATGAATAGTCTTTTCAACAAATGGTACTAGAACAACTAGAGAATCATGAGTCAAGATGAAGCTCAACAGTACCTCACAAAATTAATTTCATATGGATCACAAACCAGACATAAAGCTAAATGCAAAGCTTGTAGAAAAGAACAGGGAATATGTTTGTGACCTTGGTTTAAGGAAAGATTTTTTACACAGATTGTGAGAAAGTTGTGAACAGAATCTGCAAATGAAAAGATACAGACCAATAAATTTAAAAAATACTCAACATTAGTTATCAGAGAAGTCAAAATTACCATGAAACGCTATGTCACAAACACTAGGGAGGACTAAAGCTGAAACGTCTGATAGTCCCATGCTGTCAAGAATACAGAGGAAATGGAATTTCCTTATATTGCTGATGGAAATACAAATGATACACTTTAGAAAACAGTTTGGCAGTGGCTTATATAGCTAAACTAATACCTACCCTATGATCTAGCAATTCTACTCCTAGACTTTTACCTAAGGTAAATTAAAGATACATGTCACAGAAGAACTACACAAATACCTTCATAATGAACCCAAACTGGAAACAATCCAAATTTCCGTCAACAAGAGAATGAACAAACTGTGGTATATTCATACAAATACCATCAGCAATGAAAGAGATACATGCCACAACATAAATGAATAAAAAAACCCCACAATCCTGAATGAAAGAAGCTAGGCATAAAAGAGAATATATGATTCCATTGACATGAAATCCCAAAATGGGCAAAACTAAGCTATTGATAGAATGTTATAAATTAGAAGAGCTGTTGCCTCTTGTAGTTCAGTTCTACCAAGGTACTCAGGAACTTCTTGTGGTGATGGAAATTTTATATATAAAACATTATAATTTATGTAAAATACTTGTAAAATTATATATATATACATACATAAATATATAATGTATTTCATGTATAGAAATAATAGTTTGGGTTACCCAGGTATATGTTTTTATGAAAATCCATTGAACTCAATACTTCAAATGGGTGCCTTCAAATATATTGGTATATAAATTACAACTAAACAAATATTAATTGTATGCAAACCAGCATTATAACAGTTACTAATAACAAGGTATTTACAACAAAACCCTCAACTGATGGATTGGTTAAGCCGTGGGGCTCAAACTCTACGCTGCCGCATGTCGATTTCCAATAGAAGCTGACACTGCTCTGAGACATTCCCTTATACCCAGTAGTTGTGGAAAGATGACTGAGATAATGCATATAAAGAACACACGTTAAAGGGCTTAGTTCAGCAAATTATAGCTATTTTGAAACAAATGTCTGTAAAACAGCAGTGAAGACTGTGAGTGTGCCTGCACTACTATGCTGGTGGGACACATGTAAGTGTGAGCCTCAGTGTGTGATTTGGAGGTACCCTCAGTGCGTTCCAGCAACTGTAAGACTTGAATTTTCATGAGTCCCATCTTCACCCTTGTACATGGAGTCTGTTGTCATTCCCATCGGGAACGTGGACGAGGCCATTACACTGGTCCATATCTCATAGCTGTGCTTCACGGCCAGGGGAACCCACACGAACTGTGAGAATCCTCAGAGAATCAGACGACATGCTTTGATTTACCTCTACTGGGGAACTTTACCTCTACTGGCAGAATTTGGGGCCTCCATTCTGCTAATTGACTCTAATTTTAAAAGTGAAAAGATTTATTTTTCTCTCTTAGATCTTAAATGAATCTTCCCAAGTTACCGGTTTTGCCTGGCTAAGGCTGCAGCTCATTAAAGGGTCAGAATCCATCATTAGGTATTCACTTTGTGATCCAATTTAATAAAAATAATTCTATAATCTTTCATCTAAAACTATGTTGTATGAAATATCATTAGATAGAGGTTATGGAAATTTTCCATTTACCTTTTTTTCATCATTTAGGGGAAAATAGGTACTCTGACACACACATTTCAAAAGATATCATTTACCCAAAGGTAAAGTTTCCAGTGAGGATGAACCAAAACAATATGGCTATCAGCGAGAAAAGGGATTTTCATTTAGGTTTTTTCTCTAAGATTCTCTGGTCGCTCTGCCCAGCAGCGGTGTCAGTACTGGATACAGAGTACTTGACATGCTTTATTAAAGAAAATGAAGAAAAGACTTACTGGTCTCCATAGGTCTAGAGTAATCTCCCTGATTCTAGGAAATTTATTTAAACTGCGACTGGCCTTAGCCATCTACTCTTTTTCACAGAGAGAGAAAGTTCTTCGGTTTACCCCAACTGAAATGAGAGTTTCATCGTATCATAAAACTGAGAATTAGCTTGTGCTCATTGAGTTACTTTTATCTTATGAAGTGAAACTAGTCCAACAGTTCACCAACGGATGAGTTGACGGGTCTTGGTATCCCTGATTAGTAGGTCAAGACACCTCAGGAATGAAATTCTGCCTTTGCCGATGAGGCTGACATTTTGTAACTCTTGTGTCCGATGCCTGAGAATAATGTAGTCTGAGATTACTGACTCTCCGAATAGTAGTGTGCTCTTCCTCCTATATGTAACAAACTGTTGGATTCTCATCTCCTGGACATAATACTATCCCTCTAATTTTACTCTGTTCTTTTAATCTTCTCCTCACCCTAATTTTTAGCCTACGCATGTGTCTTTGCCTGCAAATGACTTAAATGGCTTTGTTTTCTTTCTAGTAATTCTGGGCAAATTGTCCTATGAATCTTATTGGATTACTCTGAAAATTAAATGAGATAATGCCTATAAAGTGCTTAGCACATTGGCACATATTAAATATGCAATGAACATAAACTATTATGTGTGATAAGCTCCTTGTGGGAGGGTCTTTGTTTTAGATATTGATGCAGAGTAATTAGAATAGATCCATACCATCTCTCCCTAAAGTAATTTTGTTCAATAATTTCATATGAATGATTTAAATTGTAAACATATATGATGATTTTTACTTAGTACTTTCTTTCCTGAATTATCATTTTTTTCACCTATGAAGCTTCTCAGCAATTCAGGGACACTTTTTAAAAACTTATTCCTCATTGGTGGAAGAGCAGCAAGTGAGCAAATGCATCAAATAGGGGAAATGAACAAACATCATGGCAAACTCAGCAATGAGTCAGCTAGATATAGAGTAATGCCATGAACTCTGTAAACTGGCTTAATTTGTAATCAGAAATGGTCTTTCTACTCTTTAATAGCTATTCAGTGAACCAAAGTAAAATTTTAAATGCTTTGAGGATTTATATTAAAATAACACTGAAAACTTCTGTTTATTTTTGGTTAGATATCCTTCCCCTAATCTCAGCCTGGGCAGCATTTTCTCTTTCTTGTAACATGGAGCGGTGTAAAATAAATATAATTGACAGAACAAATATTTTATAGAATGCATGCTTTACCCTTTTTCATCAAACATGCTCTGTGTTAGAATACAAAATATTTGAGGAAGAAGAGGTACAAACTACTATGCATAAAAATAAGTAAGCTACAAAGATATATTGGACAGCACAGGGAATATACCCAATATTTTATAATAACTTTAAATGGAATATAATCTATAAAAGTTTTTAATTACTTTGTTGTACACCTGAAACTAGTATAAACTTGTAAATCAATTATACCTAAATAAAAACTAAATTCTTTTAAAAAGTAAAAGATAGAAAAAAGGAAAACTTATTTGAGGAAGGTAATGTCTTCTTTTAGTCATCTTTTCTTATTGCAGAAACCCATCACCTTAACAGGAGTCCTCCAAAATTGCTTAGGCCATACATGTCTTTTTGGGTTTGTTTTTTTTTTTTTTTTTCTTTGGCTCACTGACAATATTTCGTAGTATCGTGTACTAGATTCTAGTATACTAGATTTTCTAAGTCTTTTTTTTTTCAATCTGGAAGCTACTTTTCTTTTCTCTGACTTCAGAGTAGCTAAGTCACTCTTTTGATGGTGACTAAGAGATCCACTTCAGCATATTCTATTGTTCCCACACAATTTCCTGTTAGAAACAGCATCAGTCACCCTGGTTATGAGAAGTTCTTTGGTAAAAACACCAAGAGAACCTGATTAGAAATTTTTTTTCCACTCTATAGAAGTAGTACCTAATAGATCCTTAGCTGATATTTCTGAATGTTTCAAAATATAAATATAAGACTTTTTCAGCAGTTACTAGGGCTACATATTATTTCTGGGCAGTAAAATCAAATAATCATGGTCAACTAGTTTACTATGGCTTGAATGATTTATTCTTAAGACAGTCAAATAAAAATAAACTGTCATTAAAATCTCACTCACTTAAATCTTATTACTACTTGAGCCTTTCTGGGGTATCATTTGTCCAGTATTCTCTACTAGGATATTTGAACATTTGTTTATTTAGTAAGAATCTAGAAGCTATGCTTTTCGTTATATGGCCTTGGAAAATTGCAAACTTGAAATGAAAAACAATGCCGTAATAGCTGTGCTTTGCTACCTAAAATTAGAGACTCATCATATATATCATCATCTAGGTCCCAGGTTTGCATGTGTTGAAAATATCGCTTGTGTTATCAATCATCTGAATATTTGCAGGTCCAAGAGAATACCCTCAAACCTTCACTGGTAGAAATTACAGGAAAGATTACCTAATCTTCCTCAACCCCACTTCCCTTGCATACAAAATATGGATGAAAACACCAAACTATCGTGAAGATTATATAAAAGAATTCATATAAACTTTTTTGCATAATACCAAACAATACAAGTTATCTATCATTAAAATAATTACTGTGATAATGAGTACCACGTACTTCTGTCACACCAGGAACAATCCGCCTTATAGAAAAAAAAAAAGTAAAGAAGTAAGACTATATGACATAATGAGAAGAATCAGTATTTCACAGTACAGTCATGTAACTCATATTCCTGTCAAGAAATAGACCATTTTCCTCATCCCAGAGTTCCTTGTGTGTCTTTGTAGTCAATCTCCTTCTGCCAATCCTGGCCACTGGAAACTACTGATGTACTTTCTGCCACTATAATTTGGCTTTTTTAGAATATAATATAAGTGGAATCACATAATCTTTTGTGTCTGTGTTTCTTTCACAAAATGCTTTAGAAATTCATCCTTGTTAGTTTTTTTAATAGATGAGATGCAATATTTTATTTCACCTCAGTTTTTTGCATTGCAAAGTAGATATTATTAGAGTCATATATACCATCAGCATATACGTAGATTTTCCCAAATGTGTATTAATTTTATTGTTGTTCACTCCTTTTTGCATCTTAGGTCTTCCAGCTGAAATCATTTTCTTTCCTACTAGGGTACATTTTGCAGAAGTCCCTCCTTTATGGTTTAAGGATAAATTTTGTTTTTGTTTGCCTGAAAAATTCTCTATTTTACCCTCATTCTTTAATGCTAATTTAGCTAGCATTAAATTTAGCTAGATTAGAGGTTGACAATTAGGGCAGAGATAGCTATTCATGAGAGATGCCTTCCCCATTTTTATGGTACAGAATTGTTTCAGGGAAGTACCTGCCCATGCAGGGATTTTATTTATTTATTTATTTTTATTATATTTTATAATATATATTTTTATATTTTATATATATTTTATATAATATATATATTCTTTATATTTTATATATATTATATTTATTTTATTATTTTATATTATTTATTTATATTTCTCAGCCTCCTTTGCATGTAGGTGAGCTCATATTTTTAGGTCTTTCCAATGCACTGTGAGAAGCAAAGCCTTTCTATTCCAGTCCAGAGTATTTAAGAAGGATTTTGCTTTCTACACCCATTTATTCCCCCTGTCTCCTGGCTGAAAGTGAGGCCCCAAATGAGGAAGGAGCCCAAGATAGAAGAAGCCTGATTGAATCACTGTATAGAAAGCCATGAGTGGGCTTCCCTGGTGGCGCAGTGGTTGAGAGTCCGCCTGCCGGTGCAGGGGACGCGGGTTCGTGCCCCAGTTCGGGAAGATCCCACGTGCCGCGGAGCGGCTGGGCCCGTGAGCCATGGCCGCGGAGCCTATGCTCCGCAATGGGAGACGCCACAACAGTGAGAAAGGGGGGAAAAAAAAAAAAAAAAGAAAGCCATGAGTACTTAATGTATTACAAGAGTGGACATAAGAAGGGGTTTCTTTTTTCACAGAGTCCCAAAGATGATCCATGAATATTGCATAAGAAAAGGGTTTTTTTCAGCTTTATAAATGTGGCTACTCAATTATGTGTTCAAGGCTGGTAGGTAATTTGAAATATTTTTGTGCTTTTTGCAGGATGTATAGCACTGGGGAAGCTCTTTTATTTCAATGACCTGGCATTGGGATGAAGAATTAATTTAGTGTAGACAGTTTTTTTAATTTTAAACAAACGTGTACAGCTATATTTTATCAGTGTTGCACTTTCAACTATACACTAGTGTACAATTTTATGTATTAGTTAAAATAAAGTATGAACATACGTTCTGTTGTTTATATTTAATGACATTTAAATTATGAAACACAAGATTTTTTTACAGTTCACAACAAAGTGAAAATGTAGCTTTAAATACTGAAATGAAAATGACTTGGTTACCACAACACTGATTCATATAAGAACCCTGAACTGACTTGAGAATAATCTTCATCCATCCCGTTGCTTTTTTGCACGACCAATCAAAAGTGCTCTCAATATAAATCAGTGCTTAGAAAAACCTGAAAAAGAAAAGAAAGTACCTTTCAGTCAAGAACGTTTTTACTTCGTGCCACTTGCCTTAGAAAAAATGTCCAAGTTGAGAAAACACAGAGACTGTATGGACCTTTGAAAACAGAGATTCACATTGTAGACGATGCAGTAGCTCAATATAAAGCCTGAGTGTGTCCCAAGATAGAAGTTATGGCTACTTCTTGAAGACTTCGTATTGTTGAAATGCAATTAAAATAGTGATTAGAAGTCCACTTGCATTCATTTAACAAACTTTTACTGTTGACTGCCAGTCATTTGAAAGTCTCTGTTCAACAATGTAGAGAAGGTTCAAATAGGAACAAAATCTATTCCTTCTCCCTCAATTTTACCCACGGCAACTCAAAACACCATTGATCCTTGACGTTCATCTATATATAGGCTTCCTATCCCCTTAGTTCCAGTTACTTGGAAATTATCATTTTCCCTTTAAACTCCATACATTTGAGGCAATATTAGCATTAAGTAATTTTATATGCAGTTCTAACCACTAGAATCAGAAATGCTGGCTTATCCTAAATACTGATTTTTCTCCTAGTCTCTCTTTTAAACTACTTTTTTATGATACTGTATCAAAAAAATTCATGGTATATTTATATTATAGCTTTTTAAAAATCTCATTTACATTCTAGTCCCATATTTCTGGGGATGTGACTTATTTCCAAAATAGACACATGGGAAGTATTTTAGTCTCATCCTCTAAATATGTACAAATCAACATTTAGCTTTGGTTACTATGCTGATGATGACTAAACTCTTGCAGCCCATGTGAATAGCATAGGATTTAGATTGGAACAGATCTGGTCGAATCCCATCCCTGTCACTTACTAGCCTGGTATCCCTAGGTAAGTTAATTAACTTCTCTGAGGGTTTCTTCATTTGGAAAGTGGGGATAGAGAAAACCTTTCATGGAATTCATGTGAATACTATACTTGAACGTTCAACAAATTTGAAATTTCTTCATTTCTGGTTTCATTTTCAGTGGGTGATATTTCTAGACACAGTTTCCCCATTCCAGGGATACAATCTATTGTGTCCTGTAGCTCCTGTGACTTTCAATACAATAAATAGTAATTGTGTGAATTCAAGAGCTACTAACACTGGTGGCTCAAATTTATTTCAACAGGAATTGCTCCTGACTATTTCTCAGTGCCTAAGATTTTACTGCTCACTTTCCTAATTTTTTATGAGTAATATTTGAGTAGGAATTATTTCTCTCTGGTTCTACTTCTATAATCAATTTGAATGGCAGGTGATTTCATCAGAAAGGTCTCTCACTAGTAAAGCATCTCCCCCCAATTTTTTAAAAGTGAGCCAGAAGAAATATCTGACTATTATGATAGTTATCGAGTCCATGGAGGTTTAGAGATTACTAGCTCAGCAACACCTGAATGCTGTTTTGAACTTGGGTATAATAAAGGTTGAACTGTTGAGTTAGGCACAAAGATACTGATCAAGGGGGAGATTTCTACAGCTTTCAGGCCCTGCTAGTCTGAGCTTTAGGCTGGCTTCTGGTTCTTGATGCACTCTTTTATCCTAATATATCACCCTCTTCTTGACTCTTGGAAGAAATTCTTGACTCTTCTCGCCCTGTTAGTGCTTATTGAAAAGTTTTACCGATATGCTCCACATTTCAAGGGTCTTATGCTATGACTACTATATTTATTAAGGTTCTTTTGGACGCAAACTACAGAAATCCATTTAAGAAATCTTAGGTGAGGAGAGGGAGGAAGAGGAAGAGAAAAGGAATGTATTTGAAAGGTACTGAAGATCTCAAAGAAACAGAAAAGGCTGAATAACAAAGAACTGGGTAGGGAAAGAATCAGTACTGCTATAGGGACTTAATCATAGGAATAGCAGACATTTTTGTCCTTGAATATGATCATTCACTAGACTTGGCTTCAGTGACTAGTAGTCTCCATTTTCTGGTCCATATTTCAGTCTGGGAAGAAAGCATCTGTTTGATCCTTTTTGGACCGGGTGTCTATCTTCAGACTGATCAATCATAAAGCACAATTCCAAGAAAATAAGTTGTTGAATAGCCACCCTAGAGGTATCTACTCTTCCTATTTATGTTTTCAACTCTAAATTCTTTCTTTTCCTGCTCTGACTATATGTTTTGTCTTTTTTTCTTCTCTCTTCCTGCCCTTGAACAACCCGGGCATTGCCCTGTTGAGTTTATCCTGAGTGAAAACAGATTACAGTTTCTCCGTGTTGTGGATATAAAGGGTTAATTTTTTTCTCCCTTGCACATTGTTCTAGTGGAATATATTTGGAGATATTTAAAGGATTGTTTATTGTAGGAATCTCTTAATTTACAGTTGTTTTTAATTTTGTGGGGTAGAATGAAATACATCCTCAGGGGGGCTATACCTAAAGCCTGTTATATGGAAGAAAGCCTTTTTTCCTAATTCTTTGCTGGATTTATATTGACATACCCATTTAATTCAAAGTAAAATTAGTTCCAAAATAGATGAGGATCGTAATTCATAGATGTTCCCATGTTTATGGTTGAAACTACGAGATATAGTTTCTATAATTGTTGCATAATCTTAACTCTTAGGGCTCTTTGTGAGGTTCTTAGGCCTTAAGATTCAGGGTGGGTGGGATTGAAATAGTTGACATTTTAAATGTTAATCAGAGAATAAAAGAAAATGCTATTAGTATTTATATGAAATCACAGTTTATGGAAACTGAAGTTCTAACCTTAATATTTCAAATATATCTGTGCTACATAAAACCCTCATGAGGTCTGATTTTACACAGTGATGAGTTCAAATAACTCACATTTATAGCAATAACCCATACCTCAATGCTCTGAGCTCCCCCACACACACACACTTAACTAAGAGATGACCAAAATTTTCTTTATTCTTCTACATAATCTGGGCTGTAGCCAGCAGCTCTCCAATTCCTGCATCATGGAATCCATTGCTCTTGACATTCTTGATCATCATAGCTCTGCTGCCCTTGGGCCCTATGTATTGCTGGCTGGGCTGCTTTCCATCCCTAATGCCTCTGGCCACTGCCACCAACATGGACCTACTTTGTACCATCAGGCCATTGACTTCTGCAGCTCATCTCTGTCTCCTTTTGGTAGGAGAGCTCCTCTCACTTTCCCTGACCAGTTCATGTAGGTTGATTCTCAGAGAGTAGTTGACCCTCTTGTGACATTTTCTTTTTTGCCTTTGTACCACAGCCCTCTGCTTCTCAGGCCACAAAAATACTTCAGGAAGGGAACAGAGATCGCCAAGTACAGCATAAATTTCATTGTACCTGCAGGCATTGCTTCTGCCAATATGGATTCCTGTTTTCTGTCTGACCTGTCCTGCCAGACTTCTTTATGTCCAAGAGCTCCATTGTCTTTCAGCATCTTATTCCCATTTTAAAAGTCTGTATCTTAATTATAGGCTAAGAACAAGGGTTTTTTTGTCATGAGATCCTTGAGTGCCATGTAAATTAAGGAGTTACCCAGGCCTTTTGTCTCAGTCTCCCTCACCTTCTGTGGCCAAAGAGGCAAGTTTTCCTAGAATGAATGGAGGCCCTCCATGAGGGTGATGTTTCTAGGCTGCATTCTAACTTCACCCAGCCAAGAATATTCTAATGCATGTACATCTCTATCACCTAGAGACTGTGTGTATAACATGTTATAATACAATTTGTTTTCTAAAACTTGTAGTAAAATATACATAAATATAAAATTTACCATTTTCATCATTGTTAAGAGTACAGTTCAGTGGCATTAAGTACATTCATATTGTTGTGCAGCCATCATTGCTATCCATCTTTAGAACTTTTTCATCATCCCAAATTGACACTCTGTCCCCATAAAACACTAACTTCTCAGTTATCCCTCTCCCCAGCCCCTGGTAACCACTATGCCACCTTCTGTCTCTATGCATTTGACTACTCCAGATAGAAACAGAATCATATAGTATTTGTCCTTTTGTGTCTGACTTATTTCACTTACATAACGTTTTCAAGGTTTATCCCTATTGTAGTATATTCAGAATTTCCTTCTTTTTAAGGGCTGAATCATATTCCATTGTATATATAGATCACATTTAGTTTGTCTAGTCATCTGTTAATAGAGATTTGAGTTGTTTCTACCTCTTGTCTGTGGTGAATAAAGCAGCCAGGAGCATGGATGTAGAAATCTGCTCCTATCCTAGTTTCAACAGAAAAACAAAAAACAAGTATATCAATATACATGTTTAGATCCATTAAAGTTAGGAAGGTGCTATTCAGCTATTTTATTTTAGAAAGGTTTGTAGCTAGGTTATTTAGTTTAATGAAGTAAATCATTTATTAATATAGGTTCATTCATTTAGATCCACTAATTAAGTCATTCATTTAAATTATTGAGAAGGCAGGAATGTAAATATAAATGATATCATGTTCTTGCACTTAAATTTCTTACAATCCAACTGGGGAAGCAGGCAAGGAAGCAAGTACTCAAAACGATTTGATGATTATTAAAATGGTAATATCCGCAGTGTGCTATGGGAACACAGAGCAGGGCACCTAAGAGATTCAGGAAGGCTTCCTAGGAGAGAAGATACTGGACCAGAATCTGGAAACATAAGTAGGATAACCTCTTTAAAGATGGGGAGAACCGGGGAGGAGGTTGTCCTGGCTAAGAAGAAAAAATACTAAAAATCCTGAAGCCTGGGAAAGTGGTCAGGGAAGACAGCTACAACATCGTGTGAAAATTGAGACTCAGTGGAGGCCGACAAATGCAAGATCTTATTCCTGCGTGGGCTGAGGAGTTCTGATTTTTCGCCTAAGAGCAAGTCTGACAGTGCAGCTCATTTTCCTAACTGTTTACATACATTTTGATAAAGAAAATGCTTCTTGCATTAGTTTGGATCTAGTCTTATTTCCTGATACATCGGGCACAGCACTGCCACCTACTCAGGAACAAATTGTGCCAATACTTAATAACAGTCCACCCACATGGACTTTTTAAATCAGTAAAATTATGAGAGATCATAGCGCTTTCATGTTAGCAATTAATTTGTTCACTGTTTTTATCGTTGGTAAATGAAGAACAGGTTACCTAGAAGTACACCGAATTCTAAATAGAATGTTTAAAGGAAAATGGTTTGAAAATCCTATCCTGTTCTGAGTCAGACCAAAGCTATTTTATGAAAGATCAACGTGTGTTGCACACCGGCTGCTTGTTTTCTGTTTGACAGACTCCACTTTCCTAACTAAGGTGTACTTCTTTACATTTGGTATAATCATAAGTTAAAATGTTGATAGATTGGACAAAATTAATGGATTACATGGTAAAAGGTGTTCGACAGAGCGTCCATTTTTTCAGCCCGCCTCTGTAAATTCAGGACGGCTATATTCCAGTGAGGCTCCAATGACCCAAATATCACCTGGTAGTATGACTTGGAAATAAACAAACTGGGGCAGGGAGGAAGGATCTTTGGGTTATTAATTACATTTTTTTCCACTAATCTATCTTAGTTAAAGAGCACTCTTCCGAAATCATACTTAACATTATTGTTCCATATTTTTTAACACTATATTATCCTTAGATAAAATTATATATTGAAGTATGCCACTGTCACCATGCTATTGAAAAGTACCCAGTGTACTTCTAGGTAATCTTTTTTTCATTTATCAATGATAAAAACAGTGAACAAATTGCTAACATGAAGGTGCTAAACCCTATTCACTCTGTAAAGCAATACGCCTACTTTATACTCCTAAGAAGTCTCTTATAGAAGTTAAAGGCCAATAAAAATGACAACACTGGAGAACAGTAAATATCTTTTAAAAAAATCAATCCATATCTAAAAGGCTGCAGAGTTCAGATACTGAAGACCAAATTACCAATATTTACCAATGTTTGATACTTAGATGTTTAGATGATGAAAACATTAGAGAATTTATAAGAAAATCTCTTTTTGAACAGCAAAAGCAGTGACACAGTTCTACAGATAAAAATAAGCACATCAGTGCATTGTCATACAGAACCCATAAGTTACTTTCTTTAAAACACATCTGGCTTATAACTTCTCTATACAATCGTGTGTATGTTGTAGGATAATTTTTTTCCTAATGTACATTTCTTAGTTAAGAAAGCCTAAGAACAGAGCTACATGGAGAAAATTACCCACAAGTATCCAGAAGAAAAACTTGTTACATACAAATGGATTTTCCTCCATATTTTGAGGAAACATTTAACTTCTTTAAAACATGACCGTCAAACCCAATACTATATAAAGACCATAAGAACTAGAACTTTTTCACTTTCACTGCAGAATCCTCACCACCTAGAATTAAGCTAAACACTGTAAATTCTCAGGAAATTTCAGTATCTATAAATAGCATACAAAATTTGAACAAACAGGTTTTAGGATCTATTTGACATTCTTCTCTGAAATGTCAGTGCTCTCTGACCAAAGGCCACCAGAAACACACGTGTAGTCGAGTGAATTGGGTTGACTGCTAATAGCAATGACAGAAAATACACAGTTACGGGCGAAATGCAAGACATCACAGTAACAGGGTATTAAGAAGGACTTACTCAGTGCAGGATCTGGGCTTTGGTTAGGTGGCTTTATGGAGGATTTAAGGCAGCAAGGCTTCACTCTGTATCAGGCATCGTCAGAAAGCAGAGATAATTCTTTAACTGAGTATCTCAATAAATCTTATCTTGAATGAGGACAGACTAGAATGAAGAAACTCATTCTAGTAAAGAAGCTATATTTAGTAATATTAGAGAAGATGGAGGAATTTTTGTACCTTGGAAAAATTTTTTCTTAAGTGTTCATACATAATTACAGAGTGGTCTTATTTTTGTCTTGATCCAACTTGGTCACAGAGTGGCCTCCTCTGATGTTGGTGTTCTGAAAATTGTTGACATTTAACAGGAGAACACCAGGGACCAGCTAAGGGCTGCCGGGCTCCTCATAATACCAAAGCGTGGCTGACAGGACCTGGCAAGGTCCTAGCTGCCGAAGGCCACTTTGGTTTTTCTTAACATTAATCTAACATTTCCCCTTTCAGTTGTGACTTCCCTCCTTGAAGTGTTTTCAGTGCAGTAATTTCAAATTACATGCCAACCTTGAGGCACACTTTGAAGATAATTGGCTAAAATCTTGAAATGGAAAGAAAGTCAGAAAGGATGAGCTCCAAACTTAAAAAGTGGTTCCTTAGATAACAAAATAATGTAGTGGGATTATGAGATTCTTTTTGTGAGGTTTTTCTCTATTTTCTAATGAAAAATATTTTTCTTAAGTGTGTGAAATGCTTTGAATAAGGTGTTAAATGTTCAAAGTACTCAGAATTATTTTTATTATGAATAATTCCATGTCAGTGATTAGTAAACAGAGTTTTTTCAGTGGATGAATAATTTTAGATGAAAAGCAGCTAAAATGAATGCAACATCGATTTTCACAGCCCCATTTACCTGTGAGACAAGGTGTTTCAATGTGACTGTAGGATGGAGGGGCCCCTGCAGATATACAATTATAAATAGTAATAACTGAAAACCGTTAAGTTGGAGCTGAACAGTTTGGTGGAGAAAGGAAAAAGAAAATGTCGAGATTTATAACTCCAAATTAGAGCCTCTCAGGTTTTCTGCTCAGGCTTTCTGCAGGTTTGCACAGGCTTTTGTTTCAGACTGTATACTCAAGGCTTATGTTCCAGGACCATTCATTCTGTTAGGGTCATTTAAAATGGCAACTGGAGTGATTTACAAGAGCTGAACTTTGTCCTCAAATGTAAGCATAAGAAAAGCAAGGCAGCAGGGAAGTGAACTGCTAACGGATATCCACTTAAATATCTGATTACCATTATGAAGCCTCCAAATTAGCTGCTCTGTTTTGTCTGTCCATGGAATCACTGTCAATTCCAAAGTATGAGGTCATAAAAAAAGTATATAGTAGCAAAGCATAAACTTGAAATGAACAACTAAAGGTAAAGATGGAATAGTCTCTCATTCATTTATTGATTCAACAAATATTTTCCAAGTGTCTACTGTGTACCAGGCACCATGCTGGATACTGGAGATACAAAGCTGGGGATAAGTTTTGATCAGAAATAACTATTCATTCAGGGTGGGGTGAAGGGAGCAGAAGTGGAGGTATATAACAGTTTCACGTGCTATCTGTGTTAATTTCCTATCACTGCTGTAATAAATTACCACAGTTTCGCAGCTTAAAACAATGCAAGTTTATTCTCTAACAGTTCTGGAGAAGTCCAAAATGGCTCTCCCTGAGCTAAAATCAACGTGTAAGCAGGGCCGCATTCCTTCTGGAGGGTCTTGGGGAAAAGCAGCTTCTAGAAGCTGTTCACCTTCATGGCCAGCACATTGCATTATTCTTACCCATTCTTCTGCTTCCCTCCTTCCATCTTTCAGGGACACTTGTGATTACGTTAGGCCCACCTGGATAATTCAGGATACTTTGTTTTAAGGTCAGCTGATTAGCAACATTAATTCCATCAGCAAGTTTATTAGCTCTTGCCATGTAGCGTAACATATTCACTGGTTCCATGGATGAGAACGTGTATATCTTTGGGAGGCCATTTTTCTTCCTACCACACTCTCCAGAGGCAGGTATGAACAATGTACTTTCAGGACAAATGTCCCTGGAATAATTGGGCATAGTTGTTCAGGCCTCTGTGTCTTTTGGTTCAAGATACTAGCTGTGACGCCTAAAATCTGTGGCTGAGAGAGCTAAATTTAGGTGATCTTTAAAACAAAAAGTTAATTGTCCTAAGTCTTTTCCCTCTTTTAATTTCTTAGATTCTTTTTCCAAATCCTTCCTTCATTTATGAAGTATTTTTCGAAGTTCAGGGGGAAAACATTTGCCATCCCTTCATTTAGGCATTGATACTTCCCTTCCATGATTACTTTATTTCAAAAATTATTTGTTTCAAATGATTTTTTTGGCCACCCTCCTCTCCTACTGCACGCTATAATCTTATATATCAAATACCAAACCAAGGATGAATTTTGCCCAGACATAGACTGGGGAGACTTATTTTCCACATTGAATATATGCCATTTAATGTGTCTTCATAGTTTACCTCTGCACTCCTCAAGAGCAGGGTCTGAGTTTTGTGATTATTCCTTTCATTCTTGACCCACAGCACAATGTCAGGCATACATTATGCCTGCTCAAAAGTGCTGACTGTATAAATGACTGGACAATATAACCTGATTTCCTGGACTATTGAGTACCTGCAGATGTGATTTCAAACTGTAAGGTTTTGAGATTCTTCATTAAAAATGCAATAGCCTAAGGAATAGTTAGCAAGCAGAAAAATAATAAATCTGTTATTCTATACTTCGGTGACACAGCAAGCTCCTTGGAATGGTGGTCTCTGTCGACCTGGTTTCCTGTGGTTCCTGGAAAGAACGCTGTGTGTGTTGGGAGAGCGCTGGGGCCGGAGGGGGGTTGTAGTTACGCATTATTCCTAAGACGTGTCATCAACCGGTCTTAGTCTTTATGACCCACGAGCACTCTTGTTTCCCAGACTGGTGAATTGAAAACTAAATGTTCCCATGGAAACTAGATGTCAGGAGACCCTACCATTTCTTGGCCCGTCACTGCCTTCATTACCCTGTCTCCTCTTCTTGGAGCCTCTGGACGTCTGGAAGTTGTTATTTGCACCCCAGCACACTTTAGCCATGCCGCCTGTGCTTGCTGTCTCTCGGTTGGCTTCCTGGCCCTGTATTCTGAAACTGAACTGCAGGAATGGAATGACTCCCCAACCCTCTTCACTGCTTGACAGTGGCCTTCCCATCTCCCTTTGTATCCAGAACCTAAATAGATCAGACTGTAGATATATCATGATACAGGGTATAGAAATCCGTATCTCTGCAAGCCACCTCTCTAGCTAACCCTTTGGCCAAAACCACACCATTTCTCACTTCGATAACTGTAACAGCCCCCTTGCCCTATCCCTGCTTCTCTACAGTGTGTTCTCAGTTGAGCAGCCCGGCCTCCGTGCATGTGAAAGACAGATAATATTCCTTCTCTGCTGACAATGCTGCAATGGCTCATTTCCTTCAGAGAAAATCCTTATGGGAGCTTACAAGGACCCACCTGATTTGGTCCCGATACTGCTCTGGTCTCTCTTTGAAATAGTCTAAGAGCTGCTAGAAGTCAGGACTGCTTTATACTGCCAGCATTCTGCACAATGCCTGGTACAGGGCTCACCAACATTTCTTTAAATGTTGAACACACACCCAGATTCCCAGAGAAGAGCTAAAGCCTCCAGTGGTTTTCCTCCGTCATTCCTTCTCTCTGAGTCTGAGGGCAAACACTCTGGGGTGGAGAGAATTGGACTCGATGACAATCCTGAAACCTTCGGCAATAGCCATTCAGGTCCAGGAATCAAGTCCTGAATCTGGCAGTGACTCCGTAAATGACTGCCTGTCATTTGACTTCACAGTGTACTTATTTCTATTTAACGTTTCAATTTCAGCGGAAATTATCTTTCAAATGTGAATTCCTTTCGGTTAAGAGTCAAATTCTTCTTTTTGACACTACAACACCAGTGAGTAATTAACACATTTCCAGCTAAAAATATTAATGTATTTTCACTTGGTACTCATTTAAAAACATGAGTGCATTGAGAATGTTACATTTCTTATTGTTCCTCAAACCTCAGAAATGTAATAGTTTCTCAGAGCAATCGGTTGTATTTTAATTACATAAACATCAAAAACTCAATGGAATGGAAATTTACTTTCTACTAGAAATTATCATAACAGAAGCACTTTTCAAAGATTATTTTCTGAAACAGTTACTTGAGACTGAATATTGTGGACGATTTATAAGATAGAAATTCTCTAAAGAGTTTAAAGTGTTTCCACATATTGATTCAACTCTCCTGCATTTTAATGAATGTATAAATATTTGAAAATTAAATTATGCAGGGTGAAGATATTGCCACAGTGACTGTACTGATCATATTTTACATTTGTAGCATACATTTTAAATTCTTGGCGGTTTTCAGTTTAGAAATTTATACTATTTTCTCCTTTGTCTTAAGAAAATCTTTTTCCTTAAATTTTATATAAAACAAGCATAAAAGATTTAACATTACCTTCCCCAAATAATTTTAACAGCTTTATTGTGATATAATTCACATACCATACAATTTACACATTTCAAGTGTACAACTTACTGGGTTTTAGTACATTCACATCAATTGTAGAATATTTTAATTACCCTCAAAAGAAACCCTGAAACACATCAGCAGTTATTTCGCATTTGTCCTCAATACCCCTAGCCCCAGACAATAATTAATCTGCTACCTCTCTTTATATTTGTCTATCTGAACATTTCACATAAATGAGACTGTACAGGGGCTTCCCTGGTGGCGCAGTGGTTGAGAGTCCGCCTGCCAATGCAGGGGACACGGGTTCGTGCCCCGGTCCAGGAAGATCCCACATGCCGCGGAGCGGCTGGGCCCGTGAGCCATGGCCGCTGAGCCTGCGCGTCCGGAGCCTGTGCTCCGCGACGGGAGAGGCCACGACAGTGAGAGGCCCGCGTACCGCAAAAAAAAAAAAAAAAAATTATATATATATGTATAAAAGCTACCTGCTTTGACCACTTCTTAGGTCCCATTTCTATGAGACCTCCATGTGCATGAATTAAAATTTGTTTCTTTTTCTCCTCTTAATCTGTCTTGTGTCAACTTTATTACTAGTCCAGCCACAAGAACTCAAGAGGGGTAGAGGGGGAAATTTCCCCCTCTCTGACAATACCTTTACGTTACTGTTAAACTTAACACGCTTATTGTTTGTTATATTTCTTAGACATTAGATCTATGAAGAAGGAATGTGTCTCGTTTGTTCACCTGTGTGTTCTAGGAGTTTAGAACAGTGCTAGCATCAAAAAATATTTCTGAATTTTGTTGATTGGGAGAGGTTATAACTTGAGAGTAGAGGCAGGAAAAGGAATGTCAGAGAATTGAGTAGAGGGAATTTATAAAATAATGTTCTGTCAAGTTGGGGAGTAAATTGGGGAAGTTTCAAATCACTACAGAAGGCTAAGAGCTAAGATTTGTGATCATAATTCAATGTGAGTCCATTCAGTGTGGGTATATTTTCTTCATTGGGTCCAGCATTAGAGCAGCAGCTATACAAAGAGCTCCGTTCAATTAATGTAGGAGCTTCAAAGTGATTCAAACAGGTTGGAGAGAGGGAAATGAGCTAAGTTTAGTCATGATTCATGAAATCTGAACTGCCTAGACAGCAAAGAAACCCTCTGTCTGAAGGGGTGAAAGACAATGAAAAGTAAGAGGGTAAATAGATTGATGATCCTGATGGATGATAACTTGTTTAAATGTGGGGTTAAGGTGACTTAGTCCATGAGTTAGAAAGCCAAAGATTAGTGGTCTGAGAGTGGGATGGTTGAAACTATAATTGTGGGTGTGATGTGATTATTGAAGTGTTGAGATGAGGTACAGGAAGAAGTGTTTGGATGCAAGGTCAATGAGCTGCAATAGTTACCCAGAGCTCAGATTCCAGATAACACATAACTGCTACTAATAAGAAATCTTACTCTAGTCAGCTGATCAAACGTGCACTTTCACAGAGAGGCCAGCTTGTCCCCAAAGTACATAGTAATCACAAAGCAGAATGCCAGTGAGTTCTGTTTGCAGAGTCCCAAGACAAGAGTCTCTTTTAGATGCCAGAAGGGAAAAAATTAAACTCATCGTTCTATTGTAGTTAGAATTTCATCTAATTAAATTAAAGAACAGATTGAATAGTTTAACATATTTCAACGTTCATATGGCATTGAAAATCCTTGGCTGGCAGCTGTGTAAATCAGCAGGAAATCAGGGGAATGCAGGAATGAAATGAATATTTAGAAGGGGAAATAACAGGCAGTGCTATTTCTAAAACATCCTTTGCTGCTTACATGGCAATACCAGTAATTAAGACATGAATTTAATGTTATTAATATACTATCAAAACATAATAGTAATTAAAACATCATGAGTTTTAATATATACCTACTTAAACTTTTATTTATAAACTTAAATTTTAAGGAACTGAAACCGTAAAAGAGAGAAACATATATCTTGAGCTCTTCATTTCTCTCCTTATCCATTAAATTCCAAAAATATAAACAACCATTGTTATGACTGTCATACCCATGCAACATCCAAACATCTTTTGAGACATGTAGCACAAAAATGACTTTGACATTCAGCATCATAACTTATACATAGATGCATAACTTACATAATTCCCAGGAATTTGAAGTGAGCTAAATCCTCCACATTTTACTATTTGCCATTTTTTGTGTGAAAATTCTCATAAGTGCTCAAAGCAGAAAGAATTGTATAATGAACTCCTATACACTTATAAGGCTGACTTGATAATTCTCAAGATTTTACCACAATTTTGGTTTTTTATTTTTTGCATTTTTAGTTGAAATTTTTGAAGAAAAATGTCAAATATCACTTCAATTCTACATATTTCACAATTATATAGTTTGGGGTTCTAGTTTTATAAAATGTATTTAGCAGTTTTTTCAAAATTTTGCCATAAAAAAAAACTTTGTATGTGAAAAACAAAGCTTATTTATGCTTCTCAATACATGTCTTTCTAGCAAAAGTAGAATAAAATAATAATAATAATATGAAAACCTTTAGGACACAGATCAATTTGACAGAGCAGGTAGCATGTCATTTTTTTCATTAAATTTAAAATAATTGTAGATTTACATGCATGTAGGAAAATAGTACAGAACAACCTCATGTACCATTTTCCCAGTATCCCTCAAAGATCTGGCAAAACTGTAATACAACATCACAACCAGGGTATTGACATCGATACGGTCAAGATACAGAACATTTCAATCACCACGAAGATCCCTCATGTTGCCCTTTTATGTCCATTTCCTTCCTGTCTCCATCCCCTCCTTATTCCATGGTAACCACAGATATGTTCTTCACTTCCACAATTTTGTGATTTCAAGAATGTTATTTCAATGGAATCATACAGTACATAATCCTTTGGAATTGGGCTTTTTTTAAATTCAGCATAATGCTCCAGAAATTTATCCATGTTATTGAGTTAAAACAGTAGTCCTTTCACTGCTAACTAGAACTCCATAGTATGAAAGTACCACCGTTTGTTATTGTATAGTTATTCACACAGTAAAGGACATATGGGTTTTTTATAGCTATGCTTTGGGTGTCGAGTCAAAGAACTCTTTGTCTAGGGGCTTCCCTGGTGGCGCAGTGGTTGGGAGTCCGCCTGCCGATGCAGGGGACACGGGTTCGTGCCCCGGTCCGGGAAGATCCCACGTGCCGCGGAGCGGCTGGGCCCGTGAGCCACGGCCTCTGAGCCTGCGCGTCCGGAGCCTGTGCTCCGCAACGGGAGAGGCCGCAGCGGTGAGAGGCCCGTGTACAGAAAAAAAAAAAAAAAAAAAAAAAAGAACTCTTTGCCTAAACATGAGATCTATGTTGACTCAGAGTAGTAAGAACAGATATCCTTGCCTTGCTCTGGATATTTAAGGGGAAAGCACTCAATATTTCCCGTTAAACACTGTGCTGTCTATAAGAGTTCATAGATGTTCTTTATCAAGTTAAGGAAGTTCTCTGCTATTCCTATTTTTCTGAGAATTTTTATCAAGAAAATGTGTAGAATTTTGTCTGATGCTTTTTCTATGTTGATTGATATGATTATATGACTTCTATTATTTAGCCTGTTAACATGGTGGATTATACGGATTGATTTTCTAATATTGAGCCAGCTTTGCATGCCTGGAATGAACTCTGCTTGGTCTTAATGTATAATTATTTTTATACATTATTTAAATCTATTTGCTATTATTTTACTAAGAAATTTTTGCCTGTATTCATGGGCATCTGGAAAAAAATTGTATTCCACTGTTGAATGGTGTATTTTATAAGATGTCAGTTAAACCCTGGTGGTTCAATGATATTGTTGAGTTCCTCTGTATCCTTACAGATTTTCTGTCGAATTGTTCTATCGGTTACTGAGAGAGGGGTATTTCAGTCCCTACCTATAATTATGGATTTGTATATTTCTTCTTTCAGTTCCATTGTTTTCTGCAGTTTATTGTTTGGTACATACATATTTAGGACTACCACATATTTTTGGTAGACTGACTCTTTTACCATATATAATATCTTTCTCTATCTCATAATTTTCTTTCCTCTGAAGTCTAATTTATGTGATATTAATATAGTCATTCCTTCTCTCTTTTGATTAAAATTTGTAAGATATATCTTTTTTCCACCCTTTTGCTTTCAACCTGCCTATACTGTTACAGTTAAAGTTACTTTCTTTTAGTCAGCATGTACATGGGTCATGGTTTTTAGTTCACTCTGAAATCTCTGTCTTTTATTGGTTTATATTGACCACTTAATTCAATATAATTATTGATGTGTCAAGGCTTACATCTGCCATTTTGCTTTTTGTTTTCTTTTTTTCCCCCTTCTTCATTTCTCTGTTATCTTTCTTCTTGCTTTCTTTTGAGTTACCTGAACATTTTCTAGAATTCCATTTTTATTTATCTGCAATAATTTTGAGTGCATCTGGCCGGTCTACCTTCTTCTCTCTGTCCTTCAGAGCAGGGGTCCCCAACCCCCAGGCTGTGGACCAATACCAGTCCATGGCCTGTTAGGAACTGGGCCGCACAGCAGGAGGTGAGCAGGGGGCCAGCGACCAAAACTTTATTGACTTAAAAAAAATATACACACGATGTGAGAGTTGCAAGTTAAGTTTTATTTGGGGCAAAATGAGGACTGCAGCCCCGGGAGACAGCGTTTCAGATAGCTCTGAGAAGCTGCTCCGAGGAGGTGAGACGAGCAGCCAGGATAGATAGGAGTTTTGCAATAGGTAATTGGGAACGTCAAAAGGTTATTGTTAAATCAAGAGAACCAGATATCTCACGTTAAGGAATGCAGTGCTTTTCTATGTATGGGAAGATGCTAGAGCCTGGGCTCACTGAAATCATTCCTTTGATATGCACCTCAGCTATCTGGGGCCTGTATCATCTCCCCCCCCCACCCCCCCACCCCCATTCCTGAGTTTCCTCAGCTCTCACCGAAGGGAGTGGCTGTAGTCTGATGGCTGCTAGATGGCCGGTATTCTTTTCAGCCCTGCATTTCCTCAGGGCTCAGGAGCTCACGTCGGAGGGCTGCAATCATTGGTGACTGTGACATCCTTTGTTTATTGCTAGGGCAGGAAATATTCCATTTATAAATATTCCATTTATCAGCTTCAACTGCCACTCCCCATCCATCACTCGCATTACCGCTGAACCATTATCACTCCCCCCATCCGGGGAAAAATTGTCTTCCATGAAACCAGACCCTGGTGCCATAAACTTGGAGACCAGTGCTTCAGAGTATTCACATGCTTATTTTATATAAACTATGCAAGGGTTTTAATTGTACAAAATGGAAGAGATAGGGAAATGTATGCCTAGCCCCTCTTCCTAGAATGGTAGAATGTCATTTTAATAAATGAAAATGATTTAAAAGGTTTTATTTTGGACATGTAGCAACCAAACATTCTGTTGCATTTTTAAAATAATAATATGCTGCAAATTAAGAGGCATTTTGCAAAGATTCTTTCGGTGAAAACCTCAGTCACGATTTCAGAAAAAAGTGGGGAATGAAAATTTATTCTGAAGGGATACATGTCATCAAGCTTGCTAGTATATTTTACTTTAAAAAACAAATTAGTGTGACCAAAAAAACTGATGAATTGTAAGGGTTTAAATTATAGTATTCTTGAATTTACCCAAATTTTTAAGTCTCTTAAAATACACGTGCAGGTTATTTATTTCTTACCTAAGTTGTTTGTTGCCCTATAGCTCAAACAAAGTTATCTGCTTTTGAACCAATTCATTCTTAGCAATCTTGACAGTAAGTATGATTTTCTATGTCATTTTTTAGGTTTGGTTATATAGATGGCCAAAAGCACTGAAATAATAATTATTTGTATTTATCACTGGCAAATCCAAGATCATGAGCACTACGAGGAGAAATTTAAATAAGGATTTTCTTTAAATTTATTGATAAAATATACCCACCAACAATCCCTTACTTAGCATTCTAGTCCTTATTGATTTGCAAAATTGAACAATTCTATTTTTTTAAGTTTGCGTTCTATTCTACTATAAATATATTCCCAAAATATGATGGCCAAAGGACCACAACTTTTAGATCTATCTACTTTCCACTTAGTTTTTAGACCATCTTCCAAGAAATACTAAAATCAGAGAAGTAAAATAGCTACCATATAATAATATGGTCTTTCCTCTTTCCTGAATTTGGGATTCTTAGAAACTGAAGTATTTGCTTTCTCTCCAGCAGATGCCACTTTAGACACTCTTCCTCCTCTTTCCACTGTCTTCAATTTTCTCTGTCTCCTGGTTTGGTATATAAACTAGTTTTATCACAGTAGTCACATAAAACTTGGTTTTATACTCCCTACACTTACTGGTGAGTTACAAAGTATTTCTAAAGAAAGGTTTTTCTCTCATCTAAAAATCCAGAAGTTCACATTAACAGTTATTGTGTCCATTAGTATCCATATTTCCAAAGGCGAGTAAGAAGGAGTTACAAAAAGTGAGGTGTGTTAGTCAGGGCTCTCCAGAGAAACAGACCAATCGTGTATATATAGATATATATCAGCGGAGATTTATTACGGGGATTGACTCGTACAACTTCGGAGGCTGAGATATGCCACAAATGCTGTCTGCAAGCTGGTTAACCAGGAGCTCGGCAAGTGTAAGTCTCCAAGTCCAATGGCCCTTCAAGGGTGGGAGAGGATGAATGTCCCAGCTCAGGAAGAGAGAGAATTAACCCCTCCTCTGTCTTTTTGTTCAATCTGGGCCCTCAATAGATTGGATAATGCTCACCCATATTGATACCGAGCAGGACCCTGTGGGGCTCCTGGGCACAAAAGCCTTTCTGGGTCCCCTATTTCTTGATTACAGAAAATAGGCTTCATTCAGCCTCCAGGACCTTCCCTGAGTTCCAAGGGGCAGGTTCAAACAGATGCTAATTAGGGAAGGGACGGAATGCAGAGACAGGGGAGGAGCAGTCAAGAAACAATAGTGCAGCCTTGGGGCGGCGTCCTGGTTCCCCCTCAAGGGATACACATTACAATATCTTTGAGCTGTTTTTCAGATACTGAAAACCCCACTAGGTGGGAGAAGTGTGCTGCCCACAACCATGTAGACCCCAGACCGGTAGGAACCAGAAGGTTGATGATTCTGACTCCTACTTACCTCACCACCAACCAATCAGAAGAAGGTCCATGAGCTGATCACGCCCTCTTCGAAGAACCATGGCTGTAAAACTCCCCACTACCCACTCCAGGTATGGACACACAGTTCTGAGGGCATTAGCCCGCTGTCCCCATTTGCCAGGCAAAGCAATAAAGCTATTCTTTTCTACTTCACCCAAAACTCTGTCTCCGAGGTTTAATTAAGTGTCGGGGTACAGAGTCCGGATTCAGCTTCAAGATCAGTCATGGATGCAAATGAAAATCTTTTCCAGAAGCACCCTCACAGACGCACTCAGAAATAATATTTTACCAGCTCTCTGAGCAGCCGTTAGCTCAGTTAAGTTGATACATAAAATTAACCAGTCACATTAGGAAATTCAGTCATACTGCAACTCTTTCTCTAAAAATATTTTAAACCTTAACTATATCCTTAAGCAAACATGTCACAAATGATAGTCAAATACCAGAAAGAAATATTATAAAATCTATTGCCTTATAATATCTAAAAGAGGGAACATTCATCTTTCTAGCTGAAATTTAGAGGAAAATATGTCAAAAAAGAAGTCACTAAGTTAGACAATATCTAATGGATTCTTTGAGGAGTCTTTCACCTTAGTGAATTACAGAACTGGTAAAGAGATAAATTTCTAATTTTGTAGCCAAAGTTTGGCTGCCTTAGTCATCCCAACACAGGCACACAAGAGAAACAAATCATTCTAGTACTGATTATTTCTCAGTGAGTTTTTAACTCCTTATATTTCTAATCTGATTTTGGATCCTTTATATTATTCATTAAGAGGCCAGTTTATTTCCACTTTATCCAACTGGATTTACTGTCGTCCCTTCAGTTCTTGACGTTTTAATGAATGTTGACTCTGACGTCAGTAAATGTTAGTGTACTTTGCTCTAAACCAGGTGCTAAGGCTTACAGTGAGAGAGCAATTCCTGAACGCTGATTTTCTTTAGTCTCTTATTCCCAAGTCAAAGAAAAAAAAAAAAAAAAAAAAGAAAGAAGAAGAATGTCTGTTGAAGAGGGATTCTTTAGTTAAAAAATAATAATAATAACCTTGACCATAGAAAGCCGCAGTGAAGAACTCTGTGACTTGGCTGTGCTCTCACTTGATGTGCTCTCACTTTGGACGTGGCTGATCCTACAGACTGTGGAATAGCAGAAGCTCTGCCACTACTTAGCCTCCTATTCTGTTGGCACATTGCAGGATCATTTCTCAACACGATGTTGATGCTTCTGTTTATTTTCTCATCTCCAGCTCATCCTTCCCATCACCAATTACATCCACATGGATGAATCACAAGCTTATCATTTTCTTTTGCTTGGTCCTTAATGGCACCTTACGAATTCTGCCACTCCACACCTGTACTTTTCATAGCATATAAATGGACTTTAGAATCTATAAATAACCCAATCAACACTAAACACTGCCTTCAAATGCTGACAAGCTGCTATTCACTAGGTTCTCATACCGAGCCTTCACGCTGTTTACATAAGCAAATCTTTTTTTCTTTAAGTTACTCAGTATATATTCTTTGTGCTATTTGAAGTTCTGAAAAAGAAAAGAGTCTGCCCACTAGTCCTTGCAAAGCAGCACTAGACAATAACACTTTACCTTTTTAATATAACTGAGATAGCTATGTAGTCATAATGGGGATATTGATTTTAATCACAGTTTTTTGTGTGAAAACATTGTTTACATATGCTTTATGTATGCTTTCTTAAAGTTTTTATGACCCATAACGACTTTTAATGTTATTGTATGAAAAACTAGAACTCTTTAATTGAGCTTAATGAAATATCACAAATATGAAATTGTTTTATATTTAAATTTTTGTTTTACAAAAATCTACAAGTATCTTGGGGAGATACTGTGAGGTAACGTAAATATTCTTTCTCTCCTTGAAGTTTGCCCACTGATTTATTTCAGCATCCATTTGAGGATCTTCCCTGAAGCAATTATTACCACAGTGCTCTAATGGTGATTGTTCCCTCTTGTGTCTCCCTCCCTCCCACGCTCCCTATCCCACCCCTCTAGGTGGTCACAAAGCACCGAGCTGATCTCCCTGTGTTATGCGGCTGCTTCCCACTAGCTATCTACTTTACATTTGGTAGTGTATATAAGTCCATGCCACTCTCTCACTTTGTCCCAGCTTACCCTTCCCTCTCCCCGTATCCTCAAGTCCATTCTCTAATAGGTCTGTGTCTTTATTGTTTTTCTCTTTCTGACTTACTTCACTCTGTATGGCAGACTCTAGGTCCATCCACCTCACTACAAATAACTTAATTTCATTTTTTTATGGTTGAATAATATTCCATTGTATATATGTGCCACATCTTCTTTATCCATTCATCTGTTGATGGACACTTAGGTTGCTTCCATGTCCTGGCTATTGTAAATAGAGTTGCAATGAACATTTTGGTACATGACTCTTTTTGAATTATGGTTTTCTCAGGGTATATGCCCAGTAGTCGGACTGCTGGGTCATATGGTAGTTCTATCTGTAGTTTTTTGAGGAACCTCCATACTGTTCTCCATAGTGGCTGCATCCATTTACATTCCCACCAACAGTGCAAGAGGGTTCCCTTTTCTCCACACCCTCTCCAGCATTTACTGTTTGTAGATTTTTGATGATGGCCATTCTGACTGGTGTGAGGTGATACCTCATTGTAGTTTTGATTTGCATTTCTCTAAATATTAGTGATGTTGAGCATCCTTTCATGTGTTTGTTAGCAATCTGTATATCTTCTTTGGAGGAATGTCTATTTAGGTCTTCTGCCCATCTTTGGATTGGGTTGTTTGTTTTTGTGATATTGAGCTGCATGAGCTACTAGTAAATTTTGAAGATTAAAATTTGAAAATTTAAAAATTAAAATCATTTGTCAGTTGCTACATTTGCAAATATTTTCTCTCATTCTGAGAGTTGTCTTTTGGTCTTATTTATGGTTTCCTTTGCTGTGAAAAAGCTTTTAACTTTCATTAGGTCCCATTTGTTTATTTTTGATTTTATTTCCATTTCTCTAGTAGGTGGGTCATAAAGGATCTTGCTGTGATTTATGTCATAGAGTGCTCTGCCTATGTTTTCCTCTAAGAGTTTGATGGTGTCTGGCCTTACATTTACATCTTTAATCCATTTTGAGTTTATTTTTCTGTATGGTGTTAGGGAATGTTTTAATTTCATTCTTTTACATGTAGCTGTCTAGTTTTCCCAGAACCACTTATTGAAGAGGCTGTATTTTCTCCACTGTATATTCTTGCCTCCGTTATCAAAGATAAGGTGACCATATGTGCGTGGGTTTATCTCTGGGCTTTCTACCCTGTTCCATTGATCTATATTTCTGTTTCTGTGCCAGTACCATACTGTCTTGATTAATGTAGCTTTGTAGTATAGTATGAATTCAGGGAGCCTGATTCCTCCAGCTCCATTTTTCGTTCTCAAGATTGCTTTGGCTATTCGGGGTCTTTTGTGTTTCCATACAAATTGTGAAATTTTTTGTTCTCGTTCTGTGAAAAATGCCAGTGGTAGTTTGATAGGGATTGCATTGAATCTGTAGATTGCTTTGGGTAGTATAGTCATTTTCACAATGTTGATTCTTCCAATCCAAGAACATGGTATATCTCTCCATCTATTGTATCATCTTTAATTTCTTTCATCAGTGTCTTATAATTTCCTGCATACAGGTCTTTTGTCTCCTTAGGTAGGTTTATCCCTAGATATTTTATTATTTTTGTTGCAATGGTAAATGGGAGTGTTTCTTTAATTTCTATTTCAGATTTTTATCATTAGTGTACAGGAATGCCAGAGATTTCTGTGCATTAATTTTGTATCCTGCTACTTTAGCAAATTCATTGATTAGCTCTAGTAGTTTTATGGTAGCATCTTTAGGATTCTCTATGTATAGTATCATGTCATCTGCAAACAGTGACAGCTTTATGTCTTTTCCAATTTGGATTCTTTTTATTTCCTTTTCTTCTCAGATTGCTGTGGCTAAAACTTTCAAAACTATGTTGAATAACAGTGGTGAGGGTGGGCCAACTTGTCTTTATTTTATATTCTATTTTGTCTGATATGAGAATTGCTACTCCAGCTTTCTTTTGATTTACATTTGCATGGAATAGCTTTTTCCATTCTCTCACATTCAGTCTGTATGTGTCTCTAGGTCTGAAGTAGGTCTCTTGCAGACAGCATATATATGGGTCTTGTTTTTGTATCCATTCAGCAAGCCTGTGTCTTTTGGTTGAAGCAGTCAATCCATTTACATTTAAGGTAGTTATCAATATGTATGTTCCTATTACCATTTTCTTAATTGTTTTGGGTTTGTTATTGTAGGTCTTTTCCTTCTCTTGTGTTTCCTGCCTAGAGAAGTTCCTTTAGCATTCGTTGTAAAGGTTGTTTGGCGGTGCTGAATTCTCTTAGCTTTTGCTTGTCTGTAAAGGTTTTAATTTCTCCATTGAATCTGAATGAGATCCCTGCTGGGTAGAGTAATCTTGGTTGTAGGTTTTTCTCCTTCATCACTTTAAATATGTCCTGCCACTCCCTTCTGGCTTGCAGAGTTTCTGCTGAATGATCAGCTGTTAACCTTATGGGGATTCCCTTCTGTGTTACTTGTTGTTTTTCCGTTGTGGCTTTTAATATTTTGGGGGTCTCCTTTTCACAGGCTGCAGGTTTGTAGTTCCCGTTGTTTTTGGTGTCTGTCCCCAGTGGGTAAGGTTGGTTCAGTGGGTTGTGGAGGGTTCCTGGTGGAGGGGACTGGTACCTATGTTCTGGTGGATGAGGCTGGATCTTGTCTTTCTGGTGGGCAGGTCCTCATCTGGTGCTGTGTTTTGGGGTGTCTGTGGCCTTATTATGATTTTAGGCAGCCTTTGTGCTAATGGATAGGGTTGTGTTCCTGTCTTGCTAGTTGTTTGACATAGGGCATCCAGCACTGTAGCTTGCTGGTCATTGAGTGGAGCTGGGTCTTGGTGTTGAGATCGAGATCTCTGGGAGACTTTCACCATTTGATATTATGTGGAGCTGGGAGGTCTCTTGTGGACCAGTGTCCTGACCTTGGCTCTGTCACCTCAGTGGCACAGCCTTGATGCCTGGCCAGATCACCAACAGCCTGTCCTCCATATGGCTCAGAATAAAAGGGAGAAAAAAAAGAAAGAAAGAAAAAGATAAAATAAAATAAAGTTATTAAAATAAAAAATAATTTTTAAAAAATAATTTTTAAAAAGTAATAAAAAAAGAAATAAAGAAGAGAGCAACCAAACCAAAAAACAAATCCACCAATGATAACAAGTGCTAAAAACTATGCTAAAACAAACAAAAAAACCTGACAGACAGAACCCTAGGACAAATGGTGAAAGCAAAGCTATACAGACAAAATCACACACAGAAGCATACACATACACACTCATAAAAAGAGTAAAAGGGAAATATATATATATATAAAATTGCTCTCAAAGTCCACCTCCTCAATTTGGGATGATTCGTTGTCTATTCAGGTATTTCACAGAGGCAGGGTACATCAGGTTGATTGTGGAGATTTAATCCGCTGCTCCTGAGGCTGCAGGGAGAGATTTCCCCTTCTCTTCTTTGTTCGCACAGCTCCTGGGGTTCAGCTTTGGATGTGGCCCCGCCTCTGCATGTAGGTCGCCTGAGGGCGTCTGTTCTTGTCTCAGACAGGACGGGGTTAAAGGAGCAGCTGATTAGGGGGCTCTGGCTCCCTCAGGCCGCGGGGAGGGAGGGGTGCGGACGCGGGGTGAGCCCGCGGCGGCTGAGGCCGGCGTGACGTTGCAGCAGCCTGAGGTGCGCCGTGTGTTCTCCCGGGGAAGCTGTCCCTGGATCCCGGGACCCCAGCAGTGGCGGCCGCACAGGCTCCCGGGAGGGGAGGTGTGGAGGTGTGGAGAGTGACCTGCGCTCGCACACAGGCTTCTTGGTGGCCGCAGCAGCAGCCTTAGCGTCTCATGCCCGTCTCTGGGGTCCGCGCTGATAGCCGTGGCTCGCGCCGTCTCTGGAGCTCCTTTAAGTGGCGTTCTTAATCCCCTCTCCTCGAGCACCAGAAACAATGGTCTCTTGCCTCTTAGGCAGGTCCAGACTTTGTCCCGGACTCCCTCCCGGCTAGCCGTGGCGCACTAGCCCCCTTTAGGCTGTGTTCACACAACCAACCCCAGTTCTCTCCCTGGGATCCGACCTCCGAAGCCCGAGCCTCAGCTCCTGGCCCTCGCCCGCCCCGGCAGGTGAGCAGACAAGCCTCTCGGGCTGGTGAGTGCTGGTCGGTACCGATCCTCTGCAGGAATCTCTCCGCTTTGCCCTCCACAACCCTGTGGCTGCGCTCTCCTCCGTGGCTCCGAAGCTTCCCCCCTCCGCCACCCACAGTCTCCGCCTGTGAAGGGGCTCCTAGTGTGTGGGAACCTTTCCTCCCACGGCTCCCTCCCACTAGGGCGGGTCCCCGTCCCTATTCTTTGTCTCTGTTTATTCTTTTTTCTTTTTCCTACCCAGGTACGTGGGGAGTTTCTTGCCTTTGGGGAGGTCTGGGGTCTTCTGCCAGCGCTCGGTGGGTGTTCTATAGGAGAAGTTCCACGTGTAGATATATTTCTGATGTATCTGTGGGGAGGAAGGTGATCTCCGCATCTCACTCTTCTGCCATCTTGAAGCTCCTCCTGATTTTTTATTTAATCATCTGGTTTTCCTTGTAAGAATGCAAACAAAAACTAAACATAAATGTAAAAATTGTAAGTGGTTAAAAGGGGATTATTGCAAGTTCAGTTTCAATGCGGATATGTTTTCCTTTTAGTTACAAATAATATTTACTAAAGTGAAAATTCACTGTAAGTACTTTGGAAAGAAGTGCCTTGGCCAGGGAACAAGAGAGTAACATCCCCAAGATGGCGGCATGGGTCGCTCCTGACTAGTCTCTCCCTCACAAAAAGAACGACTAACAACTATTCAAGAACAAGATACCACTGAAAGAGTCCTAGAACCCTCAGGGGCGAGGCTGAAGCACCTCCCTGCACCACGGAGACCAAGACAGACTACGCTCTGGGGGCAGAAGGGTAAGAGAATTGGCTCCACATTGACCACATCATCACTCCCCCAGCCAGCTCAGCACCTAGCAGAGGGGTCTCCCCTGAGCCTCCAGCTCCTCCAGTGGGAGAAGAGAGCGCAAGGGGGACACCCAGCCTCCCCCCAGTATCGTGGGTCACTTTGTGGGAGCCCCTACTGTGATCTTGCCCCACAGGGATTGCAGGGGAACCTGCAGAGCACAGGAAACAATTACTGACTAACTAGGGAATATGTTTTAAGATTGCCTTTTTGTTTCCCCATTTTATTCTAGAAACTGTGTGGCTCAGAATCGTGAGGAAAGACAGTAGTGCTTCCTCTCATTATGAGAAGAATGGATGACTTTACGTTGTCAAAGAGAAAAGATTTTTAAGGAAAAATAAACAAACATCACAATTTTTGTCTCTGTATAAGAAACTCTCACCCAGAGATATATATGTTAAGAACTGGACAAATATTTTGAAATATTTTACTGAGCCAGTGAAACTGTGAAACTTATTCTCCACATAAGACATATACAATATTTAGTTCACAGGAATGTCTATGTGATAAAAGACGTGAAGTATTGTTGTCTAGGTATTAGAGTTAGTCTGCTATTCTTCCAATGAATGAGTAATATCCCTCAAAGGAATTAACTAAACTTTAACTAACTTTATAGTTTTTCCATCCTAGAAAATTTAGTTTCTAGGTATATTGCAGTAAGTAACACACAATAGCAATAGTAATAGTGTTCCAATTACAAATTCTGTACAATATATTACCCCCAAAACTTAGTAGCATAAAATAAAACCATTTTATTATATCTCATTGGTTCTCTGGAACAAGAATTTGGACGGGACTAGGCTGGGTGATTTTTGGCTCCTTGCACTGTTGACTGAGGTCACTTATTGGTGCTCCAATTATGATGGATAGGTTTGTTTGGAGAGTGCAATACAACTACACTTGCATTTCTGGGGGTGGATGGAAGACTGAGTTCACTTGGGACTGTCAACCAGAGAGCCGAAACATAGTCTCTCTACCATGGCAGTTTCAGGGTACTTGGATTTCTTACATGACAGCTAGATTTCTTCACAGCTACCATCTCAGGACAACCAGGCAGAGCTGCATCACTTCCACCACATTTTCTTGGATAAAATTGAGCCATTGGGTCAGGTCAGGTTTCAGTGACAGAGGAATTAATTTGGCCATTGGGTCAGGTCAGGTTTCAGTGACAGAGGAATTAATCTCCATGTCTTGATGGGGAGCAAAAAGCTGATATTGTGGAAGCACTTAGAGAATGGGACATGTTACGGCCATTTTGAGAACACACTCTGAAAGATGCATTTTGGAAACTCATTTATTACCTACGTTTCCTTAAGTAATAAGTGGCACATCTGGAACTTGAACCTAAGCCAAGCACGACTCCAAAGACTTTTCCATAGGAATTTTTAAATGGATCTGAGAGAAATAGACAGAGAGGCATAGAAACAGAGATAGACAAAAAGAGAGAGAATACTGTGTTTTGAAAACTCATTTCTGATTACAAATTAAATTTTGAAAATACCAAATAGTTTGCCATTTACCTCTTATTTAAAGGTATTTATCCTACCAATGTATCATTTGAATCAAAGATCCAGTAAGGTGAGATTTATTCATCTCTTTTACCTTTTATTCTTTTTTGTAGCATAGTGCCTGATGTAAAGGAAGTAATCACTAAAGATTTGATGAAGAAGTGAATGAACGTCATGTATAAATGCTGGCAAAGGGAAGTTAATTTGTATTTGAAAAAATAAAGGCATAGTCGTAAGTATTTTCTAAGACACACAACATCTTATCTTTCCTTTGTATTGCATATTAGAGCCATTACCTATGAAATTATATTCCTAGGTTCTAGATTTAAAGGGCTTAAATATGTACATTCCCTTCCCCCTTCTTAACAATAACTTCACGTTAAAAATTATTTATATAGAACTACTTTTTAAAAATAGTTTGTGTATAACAGTATGTTGGTTATTCCACATATGACATTAACTTAAATAAAATGTTTATAGTATATTAAAATGCTGCAATTAAAAGTAACAGCAAATAACTTACTATACCTATTTATTTAAAACTTGAGAAATTACATGATTTCTGACTTTGACTTACTATTTAAGAAGTTAAATATTTTAAGGTGTATTTAATTAAAATGTATATAAATATATGTCATATGTGGAAATGTATGTATCAAACTGTTATAATTTTTTAAAGTAACAGTTAATTTTATTCCACACTCATAAATTCTCGCTCTTAAAACATGGGAAATGGATAAATAGTATTTGTTTCTAAATTCTGTCAGAATTTCACAAGGCAATAGAGAGGATTTTTCCATTGCTTAGGAAGGAAGCACTTGGTATAATTTGTTTGCTCAGAGGAAATGTTTCCATATGAGAAAACACAATGTTACCATGGTGATACATCCAAAAAAGCATTTAATAAATTCAGGATGACATAAAACCTATTCTGCTTTAAAAAATAGTCCAGATTTTTTAAATATATGAAATATATGGATAAATTTATTTTTGAAAACTTTATAAAGAAATGTTTAATAAATAAAAGTCAATATTAGATTTGATTATATTTCAAGCTTATAAAAAGAAAACTTATTGGATTTCAAGTCAGTCTCTTTATTTCCTTTTACTATGTTTGTTAACATTGGAAAATATCTAGTATTTTGTGGGTAATGTGAAAGGATCACATTTTATGGATCTGTGCAGAAATATCAGAGAATATATAAATACACTATAAAATCCATCCAGTCCAGGAATTGGTGGATTTCCTTTTATGTCTTTATCTAAAATGAGCATTATTCTGTTGACTACATTATTTTCCTAAGCCCTTAGCTGGCAGGATGAAAGGTAACTATTCAATATGTGAGTAAGTCGGTAGAAAATGGCATTTATTACCCATCAGAACCAGAATTTGATTATTGCTAGCATTTTTTAATATGGCACTTACCTAGGGAGATAAAGGGAAGAGAGAGAGAAAAAGACAATAAATACAAAAGCAAAACTGTGTGCTACACTTTGACTTCTCTGTGTGTGGAATGAGCGAGTCTATAATAAAAATCACTTTCTTAGCCTCTTGGACTTGTACGCCCCATGTGGTTTTTCCAGATCAGTCTTTATAGTCTCAGAGCCTCATGGATCTGAGTCTCTCACAAGTTCAACTGGCTTGCCTGGGTTTTAGCGACCCTGGCTCCCTAAAACCAAGCAAGAATTACTTAATCAATTGAAATTGGCTTTAAACAATTATTTCATGAATCCTTATTAAAGATAGAAATTTTCTGTGAAAATAGTTTATTTAAAAGAATATATTAGTGTACATAAGAATTCATCATACATGGCAGGCGATGTTAGATGCTTATTGAATAAAAGAACAATCACATATAGATAAATGATTTGGAATTCAGCTAAGACAAGAAAAGGTAGCAGTTTGGGATGATAAAATAGTTGAACACAATCAGAACCTGAAACAAAGATGTAACTGCAGTTAGTTTATTTGTGCGGTGATGCCCTGAAGCAGCAGCAGCAAGCAGAGAAGGATAATGAAACACTGAGCTCAAAGTATTTACTTTTTATACCAAAACCTCCGGTACTGGGCTTCCTTCCCTGGTGGCGGCGCAGTGGTTGAGCGTCTGCCTGCCGATGCAGGGAACACGGGTTCGTGCCCCGGTCCGGGAAGATCCCACGTGCCGCGGAGCGGCTGGGCCCGTGAGCCATGGCCACTGAGCCTGCGCGTCCGGAGCCTGTGCTCCGCAACGGGAGAGGCCGCAACAGTGAGAGGCCCGCGTACCACAAACAAACAAACAAAAACCTCCAGTACTTTGTAAACATAAGCACATGAAGTCATCTAATACCTTTGTGATTCGTAATACCTAGATTCGTAAGCTGCAATGTTCTCAGTTCCATTATTCTTAGGAAAGCCAGAAATACTAGAAAATTTTGGTTCTTTAGACACAGGAGAATTAAAATTCCAGTGACAGAACTGAGGACGTATGAGCAACTTTTACAGAAACTATAGAGGCCACAACATATGTCACAAATAAAATTGTCACATGCCAACTCCTAGCAGCTGCAATTCTAATTTCTCAGCATCCTCCAGTGCCAAACAGAGTCACAGAGGTATTTTTCCAACAGTGTAAATCACTACCTGCTCACTTGCCATCAAAACATGTATTTTTAAATTTTCCTTAGAAAGGAAAACTCAGAAGAATCTTGGAATTATTTCCTTCTCTGACCAAAGTGATACTGTCATGATTATGTCTATATCGTTAATATTTTCATGGGGCATCTATTTGCAGAGAGGTTTCAAATATAATATTTCATGTAAATCAGATAGGTCCAAAGGTATTATTTTTGTTTACATTTTGGGAGTAGGAAAACCAGTAGTCCTAGAGGCTGAGTGACTTAGCTGATACCACATGGAATAAGGAATAGTTCAAAGATTCCACATCCCAGTTCCCCTTGACCTCACTAAGGTGGAGGGACTGGATAACACCCCTGACTCTAGGGAAAATGCTTGTCCATTGTTAATTCTGTATCATCAAAGAACCTTTGTATAGTCTGAAAAGAATAAACACTTTCAGAGGAAAAAGTGAATATCCCTAGGACCACATTCATATCTCCAATGAAAATGCAGGGCTTATTTCATTTCTTTGTGTTGAATCAAATTAAATCTTGCATGAAAGAATTTATCAAAATAGTCATTAGGTAGAAATTTTTAAAAGCATAAATCCTGTGCAAATGACTGCGTCTTAATGGAGCAAGTGAAGTCATTTATTTTCTTTGCTAAAGCTAACATCTGGTAAATTTATAGCTCACTGTACTGTAGTTTAATGGCAATAACAAAAATGCTGTTATCACACCAATGGTTGACCAATATAAGGAATAAATGTTATCATCCAGAAAATAACCCCCTAAGAAAATGTTTTTCTAACTGATTAGCAAAGCTGGCACATGGGGAACCTACATAATGAGACAAATTCGTTTCTTAGCAACAGGAGAATAAAACAGATTGAAATATGATGAGTTTGACAATGACAATGAATGGGGGAAAATCAGTGTAACTTGAAAAAACTCAGCAGGAGAGAAGTTGATATTGTATAGATGAAAGCTGCAGAATGCTTTTAGTTTTAAAAGATTTTGAGCATAAATCCAGCTTGTATAAGAGTATGATATTTGTGGCAAAACAAAAATCTGAAGAAAGAAAATTTGTTTTATAGAAGAAAACGTTCCACTGTCTTTCATTATATTGGAAACTCTTACAATCTAACAACTAATATATTAAGGAATGATAGTAAAGGAATAAATCATACTTGTATGCTTTTTAAATGCTGTACTGGTGAACTAATCAAAAAAGGAAACACATTTTACAGATTAACAGGAATTTTATTACACTAGGAGGGAATTTTCACTAAAGATCATGATATATCAAAAATGTTAACGCATTTTCTCAAAACTGATTTGAAGTTTCAGTGGAATGGGGAAATTTTAATACACAATATAAATATCTAATTCAATTCAATGAATACTTTTGATTAATAATAATAATTTACTGGGTGCTTACTATGAACGAAGCTCCTCCTAATCAATTTATATACATTATTTTATTTGATCTTTACAACACCAGTAAAAGAGACCCTTATTTTTCTCATTCCACAAAGGAAAGCAGACACCTAAAAAACTTTGCGGTAGGCAGAGTTCTAATATGACCCCTAAGAATCCTACCCTGTTATGTGCACACTCCCTACCTCCCCTGGTATATATAATTTCCCTTCCCTTAAAAATAGGCAGAAGAGTGAACATAACTGTTAAGTCACTTCTGTGATTAGGTTACCAATTCGTTCATTTTGTGTTAATCAAAAGGAGTGTTATATGGGTGTACTGATCTAGTTAGGGGAATGCTTAAAAGTGACCACTTCTTGAAGGTAGAGAGATTGGAAGTGTGAAAGAGGGCCATGTTATAAGGACCTGAGGGATGCCTCTAGGAAATGAGAGCAATCCCTGCTGGCAGCTGGCAGGGTGACAGGGACCTCAGTCACACAGCTGCAAGGGGGAGAATTCTGCCCAGGACCAGTGAGCTTGGACAAGGGCCTAGAGCTTTAGCAGGGGGTCTTAGCCCTGGAAGTCACCTTGATTTCACTCTGTGAGCCCTTAAGAAAAGGACCAGTACCCAGGAAAATGACATTCAGAAATTTCAAGGTGATTAATGGGTGTTGTTTGAAGCCATTAAATTTGTGATAATTTGTCATGAGGCAATAGAAGAATAATACAGTACATAAAGTTCTATTGTTGTAAAGTGAGTGAGATGGAAACACAGGGCAGTCTGGTGATGGTCTCCCTTTCAAACATCTTCATATCAATCCCATATAAATTAGGGTTTTTTGTTTGTAACTTACTGAAATTGACTTCGGCTAGCTGAAATGGAAATAAAAGGATTTCATTTCATATGAAATACTGAATATCTCACACAATTTTTTTTTTTAAAAAAAGGAAAGTAAAACAAACAAACAGCCTCAGGAAGAACAAGACAGAAGGCAGTTTCCGGAATCCCTGTTTGAAGATCTGCAGTCTTTGGGAGAAGCTGCTGTTGGAAGGTGGCTGTTTCCACTGCTTCGGTCATGAAGCTCAAGATTCAGATTCCCTGGAAAGACTGGCTGACGGCCACACCTCGGTCACAGCCTCACACCTGCAGACAGAGGGGCCGGAAGTGTGATCGACAATCTTCTAGGATCACAAGAAGTAGGAGGAAAGGAAGTAAGCCTGGACTGCTTTTCATTTCTGTTTGGGAACAGTTGGGTGATATTAGGGTTCTCCAGAGAGATAGCACCAGTAGGGTGTATATATAGAGATTTCTTTTAAAGAATCAGTTCTACAATTAGGGGGAACTGACAAATCCAAAATCTGTAGAGCAGGCTGGCAGGCTGGAAATTCTGGCAAGAGTTAATGCAGTCTTAAGTCCAAAAGCAGTCTGGAAGGCAGAATTCTTTCCTCTTTTGGGGACTCTCAGTCTTTTCTCTTAAGGCCTTCAGTTACCTAGATGAGGCCCACACACATTATGGAGGGTAATCTGCTTAGCTCGAAGTCTACTGATTTAAATGTTAATCACCTCCGAAAAATACCTAGACTGGTGTTTGGCCAAAAACTAGGAACTGTAGCCTAACCAAGTTGACACATAAAATTAACCATCACAGGGGGTCTTGTAAAATTTGGTGGGGGGGGCTTCCCATGCTTCCACATGGGACTTACTCTATGATAACCCTTTATTCTGGGCCAGGGAACAAATGAAAGGATTCTGAAAGTTAGAGAAGATGTCTTTCTATAATGAATGTCACAATATTATCAAAGTTTGCATTGAAAATTATATAAACACCATAAATATTATCTTTAGCAAATTTACATTAATAAGAAAAATAAACTACTTAATTGAATTTTCAAACTGGAGGTGAAAAAACATTGCTATCATGATGAAACATTTATCTGAAAATTCCTTTCACCTTATGTCCAATTTACTACTCATATTAATTGAGTAAGCATCATGCATGAAGAAGCATTATAGTACATTTAACAGGATTTGATCAAAATATCCTTGGGACCTGACTTTTTTTTTTTTAAACATCTTTATTGGAGTATAATTGCTTTACAATGGTGTGTTAGTTTCTGCTGTATAACAGTGAACAGCTATATGTATACATATATCCCCATATCCCCTCCCTCTTGCATCTCCCTCCCACCCTCCCTATCTCGCCCCTCTAAGTGATCACAAAACACTTAGCTGATCTCCCTGTGCTATGCAGCTGCTTCCCACTAGCTATTTTACATTTGGTAGTGTATATATGTCCATGCCACTCTCTCACTTCGCTTGGGACCTGACTTTAATGTGATTCCAGAATTATAGTCAAGAATTGAAACGTGCTATCTTTGAGAAAAAATTATATTTTGAATTTGTATCGATTTTAAATTTATTCAATTCATTCACCCATTCATTAACTTATTTAACAAATACCTGAGTGATTGAATATAATTTTCTGGAGAAAATTATGAGGTGGGTACTGAGATGCCCTTAATCTCGCTGTGTGAGCATTTTCCTCTCTTTCAGGAAGCAGGTGTATTATAAACTATAACTCTCTAACTCTTGAGAAAAGGGCTTCAGGAACTTCTACACCTGCTCAGATTTAGGATGTCCATTTTTTAAGGAAAAGAGCCAAACAGTGACTGATGATTCCCTGCCAAAAGTCATTTTTCAAAATTATGCTTTCATGTTTTTTACATTGGTAGTCTTGTAAATAGATCTGGGGGAGTTTGTCCATTAAAGATCCATAATGACAGTTGTGTTTGAATGTTTTTGTAGACCACGGATTCCACCTTAATTAGGATAAGTGTTTGAGGCATTCCCACCTGGGAGAGTTATGAACTGTATCATGAAGGCTTGGTTGCAAATAGAGGGCTGTTCTCTTCTGTTGATGCTCTCAGATTCAGAATGGTGACAATACTTTCAAATTCAGGCACCCAAGGCAACGTGGATGGTTAGAGACCAATCCCTTATTCAGTGTGAATAACATAAAGCCTTATACTGAGGATAAATAGGAAGTGAAACTCCTCTCGTCCTGAATCTTGCTGTCATTTCTGGAGACAGTGAAATGTAGAGTGAGCTCCAAAGTTAAAATGCATGGGCTGGTGTCCTGGCTCTGCTACTTCATAACTGTGTGACCCTGGTTGGCCTCCTCAACTTCTCTGTGTCTATCTTTCTTTTCAAAATGTGGATAATAATGAAAGGTTTGCAGTGGGGACTGCATGAAATGATATATGTAGAATGCTTAGAACCAGAAGACACTCGTAAGAATTTTAGTAACTAACGTTTAGGAAATATAAATACCCCAATTATGGAATTCGCCAATTTTCCTCATGTAAATTCTCCCACTCTGGCCAATTTCAAGTCACCAGTGTGACATCAGTGCACCCGGAGGTGGGGACATGTACCAACCGGCTCTTGGGAGAAGGAAGAGCGCCAGCTTCAGCTTCCACTGCTTGAACGGTAACTGAACATAGCAAACATTCAAGGAAAATACATGATAAGTGTTCCTATTTGTTGAAAATTTACAACTAAACATGGTCTGATCCAAGAGGTAGACAAATTGTACAGAGCCTGGAACACTCTCCAAGGTTCTGACACCTACACTCCATCATGTCCTGGTCAATAAAAGAAAAATGCATTAAGAAAAAAAAAAAAACAGTAACAAATTTTCAACTAACTGAGATTCTCAAGAATAAAAGAAAGATGAGTCTGTCTGCAAACTTACTCTTCCCAAGCTTCGGTGAGTATTTTTGTATTTGAGCTGCTGTTACCAAGGCCAGGATAATCAATAGCCAAACCACCCAGCCCTCAACCTTCCATGTTGCATCATGGTTCCAACAGTTCTCCAGATAGGAAGCAACCATTCTGAAGCAGAGGTTTTAGTTGTTTGTTTATGTTTGTTTTCAAATTACGGCTTGAGACTTCAGCAGATATTTTCAGAAGCTACTCTATTTAGTTCCAAAGCCAAAGACACCATGATTTGTTTGATGAATTCTGAATTTCTATCAAGTGGGCCGTCTCCAAGCAGGTGAATGGAGGATAGAAGCTTCGTCTTTTTCACAGCAAAGGAAATTTAGGACAAAAATCTGCCTGCAGTGCGTGCTATTCTCTCAATTGGAGGAAATCTCTACTCTTAATTAATGTCACTAATAAATATATATTTATTTAATTTGGGGTTGTATTCCTTTATCTGATATGAGAACATCCTTTTCTTTCTGAGAAAGGAGGCATAATATTAATTTGCTTTTAAGTTATCCCAAAAATGCAAACTAAACCCACACAGTCTGGAGAGTGTGATTCAATCACATAGAAGACTCCTCCCCTCACTTCCCACCTCTCTCACTCTGGGGCCAATTTGCATGATTCTTGGGCATCTGAATTCTATAATTGAAAAAGAATAAATTTTTGAGTCAGAGAGTTCATTGTTTAAATCCTGACCCTACCATACACTGCTAATTAACTTGGGACAAATTATTTAGCCTACAAATTTTATTTGTGACTGCTTTCTCTTCACCAGGCATAGTTTTAGGCCTTCTGTAGGATCAAGTATAAAGGATACAAAGTCCCTGTCCTCATGGAGCTTACATTCTGATGCATGTATATAGAAATTAGTGTATAATACCAAGTAACAATATGAACAAAGAAGAAAAGCAAAGCTGAATTAGAGAGTAGTTTAAGGATTATTTTTTAAAAGACAGTCAAAAGGGATTTCTCTAAGAAGGTGAGGCAGAAGAAAGAGGAGGTGCAAAGTCCCTGGGGTAGAATCATGTTGGTGTGTTCATGCATCAACAAGACAGGCAGTGTGGTTGAGGCAGACTTAGTGAGGGAGACTAATACTGTGGACATGTGTAAGTCAAGTGTATTAGTGTCCTATTGCTGTGTAACAAACAAACACAGACTTAGTGGCTTAAAACAACACAAACTTACTCTCTCATAGTTTCCATGGATCAGAAGTCCAGGCAGAGCTGAACTGTGTCCTCTGCTCAGGGTCTCATGAGGCTGTAATCAAAGTGTTGGCCAGGCTGCATTCTCATCTCAACGCTTGACTGGCTAAGAGTCCACTTCCAGGTTCATTCAAGTTATTGGCAGAATTTATTTTCATGCAGGTGTATGACATTTCCTCATTTTCTTGTTAGTTCTCAACTCCTAGAGGCTGCCCTCAGGTCCTTTCCTGGTGGCCCCCTCAATAAGCAATTCACAAAATGGCTGTTTGTTTCTTTAAAGCCAGCACAAGAATTATCCTCAAGGGGCCTGGTGGCGTAGTTGTCGAGAGTCCGCCTGCCGATGCAGGGGACGCGGGTTCGTGTCCCGGTCCGGGAAGAACCCACATGCCGCGGAGCGGCTGGGCCCGTGAGCCATGGCCGCTGAGCCTGCGCGTCCGGAGCCTGTGCTCCACAACAGGAAAGGCCACAACAGTGAGAGGCCCGAGTACTGCAAAAAAAAAAAAAAAAAAAAGAATTATCCTCAAGAAGGGCCCTGTCCCTCTTCAAATGGATTTTTTTAATCTGATCAAGTCAGGCCCTCTGTGATGATTTCCCTTGTGATTGATTCAAAATCAACTCATCTGGGATCTTGATTATTTTTGCAAAATCCCTCCACCTTTACCATATCAAAAGATACAGTAACTTTTTCAAAAGAGTGATGGTCCACCATAACATCTACGAGTCCCACCCACTCTTTTTTTTAAAATAAATTTATTTTTTATTTATTTATTTTTGGCTGCATTGGGTCTTCCTTGCTGTGTGTGGGCTCTCTCTGGTTGCGGCGAGCGGGGGCTTCTCTTCCTTGCGGTGAGCGGGCTTCTCATTGCAGTGGCTTCTATTGTTGCAGAGCACGGGTTCTAGGTGCGGGGCTTCAGTAGTTGTGGCACACGGGCTCAGTTCTAGAGCTCAGGCTCAGTGGTTGTGGTGCACGGGCTTAGTTGCTCTGAGGCATGTGGGATCTTCCCGGACCAGGGCTTGAACCCGTGTCCCCTGCATTGGTAGGCGGATTCTTAACCACTGCGCCACCAGGGAAGTCCCCCAACCACTCTTTAGACAAGGGGATTAAATAAGACATGTACACCAGGAGCCCGTGTCTTGATAGTCATCCTGGTATTTAGTTTACCATATCAAGGTACAGACCTTAGATTTTACATTAAAGGGATAGAAAGTCATTAGAATCAGAGATGATTTGCAGGACAGCAACATGATTAAGTTAAAAATTTTAAAGGATTACCCTTGCTGCTCTGTGGAGAATTTACTGTAGGGCTACAAAAATAGAGGCATTGAAAAGATCCGGAGGTTTGTTCAGTGGTGCAGGAAATAAATGATGAGAGCTTGGACTACGGTGATAATGATGAGAAAGGAGTCAGATTTTTTATATATTTTGAAAACTGAAGATGGCAAGATCTGATAGTGAATAAGATGTGGAGTAATAATTATATCAGAGGGTTGAAATGAGAATTAACTGAGATGATGTATGTATACAACATGTAGGAGATGCTAAACAAATGTTACCTTTCATTAATACTGTATAGAATTATAATTATTATTTAGAGGAGACATTTTTTCTTTAGAGAATCTCATAGAAAAGAGGATTAGCACCCTGAGAGAATTTAGACATCTACAGCGTTTATTTTAACTCAAAACTGAGGTAATTGTAGATGAAGAAAAGAGCAGTGAAAATTAGGATAAAAAGTTCATTTCTTTCCTTCTCACTGAAAATTCAGTGTACATTATTATTCCTTTTGCCTTATGCTCGACCAAGAAAAAGGGGAGAGTGGTGATTGGATGTGAGATTCAACCTGCATTTAATTGCCCTCTTTAATTCAATCTGGCTCGTGTCCAGAAGTGACAGGTTGTACCAGAGAAAAATAGTTCCTTTCACCTGTGAGAGAGAAAAAAGTTATGGGTTCAAATCTCAGTCTCTGGAGCACCACTAAAGTAAAAGGGTTTATCAAAACAGCCATATCCATGGGTCTCCATGCTCCAGCCCAGAACCGTATTTCAGAATCTCCATTATGTTTGTAAACAAGAAACAGAAAGAAATGAGCCAGCTTTCTCCCTAAAGGATGGCTTAAGTTTAATGAGTCTGTGGTAGTCAGAGCTTTTAACTTCTGAGTATACCAGTTTTAAGAATACACTTTCATGTTATGAATATGATATATACAGGATGGCTTGTCTGTATCCTTTTAGAAACAAAGATAATTGTGATTTTTAAGATGAGAATTATAAACATAGTTTCTCTTACTGGATCTTTCAGGAAAGACATCCTGATATTCAGTAATAAGATATACTGATTGATGGCTTCTAATGTCCAATACATAAAGACTAAGCTGTTAAAACTAACTTTGCAGCTCAGCTGGAGAGAGGGAAGAGGTAGAAAACATCTGAGTGATTAGCTTTATCGCTAGCGCTCACCAGAAAGACAGACACCCTGCTGGCTTTCTGAATAGAGATTCTCAATGCTGTGTGCATAAAAAAATTACCAAGGTCTGGGTCTTGCTCCAACAGATGATGACCTAATTAATCTGGGGTAGATTCTGGGGATAAGCATATTTTTAAACTTTGTTGCTCAATTTGTTCCAGCTTTGGCCAACAAGAGCTCTTTCAGATGGCTCCTGTGCCCCTTGACGTATTCCCATCGTCAAGTGTTTTGGGAGCACTTTCTTATTTTCTTTTGCTATAAAATGCTCCATACTCATCTTGTGTATTCCCTACTCCAACCTTAGAATCAGCCATTTCTCCAAGCAGCTCTGGTTCCTTTTATTGGAAAATGGTATTTTAAAATGAATCTGGATAATCTCTCTCTCTCCTCATAATCTCTCTCTCTCTCTCTCCTCATAATCTCTCTCTCCTCATAATCTCTCTCTCCTCATAGTCTCTCTCTCTCTCTCTCCTCATAATCTCTCTCTCTCCTCATAATCTCTCTCCTCATAATCTCTCTCTCTCTCCTCACAATCTCTCTCCTCATAATCTCTCTCTCCTCATAATCACTCTCTCTCCTCATAATCTCTCTCTCTCTCTCCTCATAATCTCTCTCTCTCTCCTCATAATCTCTCTCCTCATAATCTCTCTCCTCATAATCTCTCTCTCTCCTCATAACCTCTCTCTCTCTCTCCTCATAATCTCTCTCTCCTCATAACCTCTCTCCTCATGATCTCTCTCTCCTCATAATCTCTCTCTCTCTCCTCAGAATCTCTCTCTCTCTCCTCAGAATCTCTCTCTCTCTCCTCAGAATCTCTCTCTCTCTCTCTCTCCTCAGAATCTCTCTCTCTCTCCTCAGAATCTCTCTCTCTCCTCATAACCTCTCTCCTCATAATCTCTCTCTCCTCAGAATCTCTCTCTCTCTCTCCTCAGAATCTCTGTCTCCTCAGAATCTCTCTCTCTCCTCATAACCTCTCTCCTCAGAATCTCTCTCTCTCCTCATAACCTCTCTCTCTCTCCTCAGAATCTCTCTCTCCTCATAACCTCTCTCCTCATGATCTCTCTCTCCTCATAATCTCTCTCTCTCTCCTCAGAATCTCTCTCTCTCTCCTCAGAATCTCTCTCTCTCCTCAGAATCTCTCTCTCTCCTCATAAGCTCTCTCTCTCTCCTCAGAATCTCTCTCTCCTCATAACCTCTCCCCTCATGATCTCTCTCTCCTCAGAATCTCTCTCTCTCTCCTCAGAATCTCTCTCTCTCTCTCCTCAGAATCTCTCTGTCTCCTCAGAATCTCTCTCACTCCTCATAACCTCTCTCCTCAGAATCTCTCTCTCTCCTCATAACCTCTCTCTCTCTCCTCAGAATCTCTCTCTCCTCATAACCTCTCTCCTCATGATCTCTCTCTCCTCATAATCTCTCTCTCTCTCCTCAGAATCTCTCTCTCTCTCCTCAGAATCTCTCTCTCTCCTCAGAATCTCTCTCTCTCCTCATAACCTCTCTCCTCATAATCTCTCTCTCCTCAGAATCTCTCTCTCTCTCCTCATAACCTCTCTCCTCATAATCTCTCTCTCCTCAGAATCTCTCTCTCTCTCCTCAGAATCTCTCTCTCTCTCCTCAGAATCTCTCTCTCTCTCTCCTCAGAATCTCTCTCTCTCTCCTCAGAATCTCTCTCTCTCTCCTCAGAATCTCTCTCTCTCCTCATAACCTCTCTCCTCATGATCTCTCTCTCCTCAGAATCTCTCTCTCTCTCCTCAGAATCTCTCTCTCTCTCCTCAGAATCTCTCTCTCTCCTCATAACCTCTCTCTCTCCTCAGAATCTCTCTCTCTCCTCATAACCTCTCTCTCTCTCCTCATAATCTCTCTCTCCTCAGAATCTCTCTCTCTCCTCAGAATCTCTCTCTCTCCTCAGAATCTCTCTCTCTCTCCTCATAACCTCTCTCCTCATAATCTCTCTCTCCTCAGAATCTCTCTCTCTCTCCTCAGAATCTCTCTCTCTCTCCTCAGAATCTCTCTCTCTCCTCATAACCTCTCTCTCTCTCCTCAGAATCTCTCTCTCTCCTCAGAATCTCTCTCTCTCCTCATAACCTCTCTCTCTCTCCTCAGAATCTCTCTCTCCTCATAACCTCTCCCCTCATGATCTCTCTCTCCTCAGAATCTCTCTCTCTCTCCTCAGAATCTCTCTCTCTCTCCTCAGAATCTCTCTCTCTCTCCTCAGAATCTCTCTCTCTCCTCATAACCTCTCTCTCTCTCCTCAGAATCTCTCTCTCCTCAGAATCTCTCTCTCTCTCCTCAGAATCTCTCTCTCTCTCCTCAGAATCTCTCTCTCTCTCCTCAGAATCTCTCTCTCTCCTCAGAATCTCTCTCTCTCCTCATAACCTCTCTCCTCAGAATCTCTCTCTCTCTCCTCAGAATCTCTCTCTCTCTCCTCAGAATCTCTCTCTCTCTCCTCAGAATCTCTCTCTCTCCTCAGAATCTCTCTCTCTCTCCTCAGAATCTCTCTCTCTCCTCAGAATCTCTCTCTCTCCTCATAACCTCTCTCCTCATAATCTCTCTCTCCTCAGAATCTCTGTCTCTCTCCTCAGAATCTCTGTCTCTCTCCTCAGAATCTCTCTCTCTCTCCTCAGAATCTCTCTCTCTCTCCTCAGAATCTCTCTCTCTCTCTCCTCAGAATCTCTCTCTCTCCTCATAACCTCTCTCTCTCCTCAGAATCTCTCTCTCTCCTCATAACCTCTCTCTCTCTCCTCATAATCTCTCTCTCCTCAGAATCTCTCTCTCTCCTCAGAATCTCTCTCTCTCCTCAGAATCTCTCTCTCTCTCCTCATAACCTCTCTCCTCATAATCTCTCTCTCCTCAGAATCTCTCTCTCTCTCCTCAGAATCTCTCTCTCTCTCCTCAGAATCTCTCTCTCTCCTCATAACCTCTCTCTCTCTCCTCAGAATCTCTCTCTCTCCTCAGAATCTCTCTCTCTCCTCATAACCTCTCTCTCTCTCCTCAGAATCTCTCTCTCCTCATAACCTCTCCCCTCATGATCTCTCTCTCCTCAGAATCTCTCTCTCTCTCCTCAGAATCTCTCTCTCTCTCCTCAGAATCTCTCTCTCTCTCCTCAGAATCTCTCTCTCTCCTCATAACCTCTCTCTCTCTCCTCAGAATCTCTCTCTCCTCAGAATCTCTCTCTCTCTCCTCAGAATCTCTCTCTCTCTCCTCAGAATCTCTCTCTCTCTCCTCAGAATCTCTCTCTCTCCTCAGAATCTCTCTCTCTCCTCATAACCTCTCTCCTCAGAATCTCTCTCTCTCTCCTCAGAATCTCTCTCTCTCTCCTCAGAATCTCTCTCTCTCTCCTCAGAATCTCTCTCTCTCCTCAGAATCTCTCTCTCTCTCCTCAGAATCTCTCTCTCTCCTCAGAATCTCTCTCTCTCCTCATAACCTCTCTCCTCATAATCTCTCTCTCCTCAGAATCTCTGTCTCTCTCCTCAGAATCTCTGTCTCTCTCCTCAGAATCTCTCTCTCTCTCCTCAGAATCTCTCTCTCTCTCCTCAGAATCTCTCTCTCTCTCTCCTCAGAATCTCTCTCTCTCCTCATAACCTCTCTCTCTCTCCTCAGAATCTCTCTCTCCTCATAACCTCTCTCCTCATGATCTCTCTCTCCTCAGAATCTCTGTCTCTCTCCTCAGAATCTCTCTCTCTCTCCTCAGAATCTCTCTCTCTCTCTCCTCAGAATCTCTCTCTCTCCTCATAACCTCTCTCTCTCTCCTCAGAATCTCTCTCTCCTCATAACCTCTCTCCTCATGATCTCTCTCTCCTCAGAATCTCTGTCTCTCTCCTCAGAATCTCTCTCTCTCTCCTCAGAATCTCTCTCTCTCTCCTCAGAATCTCTCTCTCCTCAGAATCTCTCTCTCTCTCCTCAGAATCTCTCTCTCTCCTCATAACCTCTCTCCTCATAATCTCTCTCTCCTCAGAATCTCTCTCTCCTCATAACCTCTCTCTCTCTCCTCAGAATCTCTCTTTCCTCATAATCTCTCTCTCTCCTCATAATGTCTCTCTCTCTCCTCATAATCTCTCTCTCCTTATGAGGAGACAGAGAGAGATTCTGAGGAGAGAGAGAGAGATTCTGAGGAGAGAGAGAGAGAGAGATTCTGAGGAGAGAGAGAGAGATTCTGAGGAGAGAGAGAGAGAGAGAGAGAGATTCTGAGGAGAGAGAGAGAGATTCTGAGGAGAGAGAGAGAGAGAGATTCTGAGGAGAGAGAGAGAGATTCTGAGGAGAGAGAGAGAGATTCTGAGGAGAGAGAGAGAGATTCTGAGGAGAGAGAGAGATTCTGAGGAGAGAGAGAGAGATTCTGAGGAGAGAGAGATTCTGAGGAGAGAGGTTATGAGGAGAGAGAGAGATTCTGAGGAGAGAGAGAGAGATTCTGAGGAGAGAGAGAGAGATTCTGAGGAGAGAGAGAGAGATTCTGAGGAGAGAGAGATTATGAGGAGAGAGATTCTGAGGAGAGAGAGAGAGATTCTGAGGAGAGAGAGAGAGATTCTGAGGAGAGAGAGATTCTGAGGAGAGAGAGATTATGAGGAGAGAGGTTATGAGGAGAGAGACAGATTCTGAGGAGAGATTCTGAGGAGAGAGAGAGAGATTCTGAGGAGAGAGAGAGATTCTGAGGAGAGAGAGAGAGATTCTGAGGAGAGAGAGATTCTGAGGAGAGAGGTTATGAGGAGAGAGAGAGATTCTGAGGAGAGAGAGAGAGATTCTGAGGAGAGAGAGAGAGATTCTGAGGGGAGAGAGAGAGATTCTGAGGAGAGAGAGAGAGATTCTGAGGAGAGAGATTATGAGGAGAGAGAGATTATGAGGAGAGAGGTTATGAGGAGAGAGAGAGATTCTGAGGAGAGAGAGAGATTCTGAGGAGAGAGAGAGAGATTCTGAGGAGAGAGAGAGAGATTCTGAGGAGAGAGAGAGATTCTGAGGAGAGAGAGAGAGATTATGAGGAGAGAGAGAGAGGTTATGAGGAGAGAGGGAGATTCTGAGGAGAGAGAGAGAGATTCTGAGGAGAGAGAGAGAGATTCTGAGGAGAGAGAGAGAGATTCTGAGGAGAGAGAGAGAGATTCTGAGGAGAGAGAGATTATGAGGAGAGAGGTTATGAGGAGAGAGAGAGAGATTCTGAGGAGAGAGAGAGATTCTGAGGAGAGAGAGAGATTCTGAGGAGAGAGAGATTATGAGGAGAGAGAGAGAGGTTATGAGGAGAGAGAGAGATTCTGAGGAGAGAGAGAGGTTATGAGGAGAGAGAGAAAGATTATGAGGAGAGAGATTATGAGGAGAGAGAGAGAGAGAGATTATGAGGAGAGAGAGAGATTATGAGGATAGAGAGGTTATGAGGAGAGAGAGAAAGATTATGAGGAGAGAGGTTATGAGGAGAGAGAGAGAGAGAGATTATGAGGAGAGAGAGAGATTATGAGGATAGAGAGGTTATGAGGAGAGAGAGAAAGATTATGAGGAGAGAGGTTATGAGGAGAGAGAGAGAGAGAGATTATGAGGAGAGAGAGAGAGATTTTGAGGAGAGAGAGAGAGAGATTATGAGGAGAGAGAGAGGTTTTGAGGAGAGAGAGAGAGATTATGAGGAGAGAGAGAGATTATGAGGAGAGAGAGAGATTATGAGGAGAGAGAGATTATGAGGAGAGAGAGAGGTTATGAGGAGAGAGAGAGAGATATTGAGGAGAGAGAGATTATGAGGAGAGAGAGAGAGGTTATGAGGAGAGATTATGAGGAGAGAGAGATTATGGGGAGAGAGAGGTTTTGAGGAGAGAGAGAGATTATGAGGAGAGAGAGGTTATGAGGAGAGAGAGAGATTATGAGGAGAGAGAGATAGATTATGAGGAGAGAGAGAGAGATTATGAGGAGAGAGAGAGTTTATGAGGAGAGAGAGATTATGAGGAGAGAGAGAGATTATGAGGAGAGAGAGAGGTTATGAGGAGAGAGAGAGAGATTATGAGGAGAGAGAGAGTTTATGAGGAGAGAGAGAGATTATGAGGAGAGAGAGAGATTATGAGGAGAGAGAGAGGTTATGAGGAGAGAGAGAGAGATTATGAGGAGAGAGAGAGAGATTATGAGGAGAGAGAGAGAAATTATGAGGAGAGAGAGAGATTATGAGAAGAGATTATGAGGAGAGAGAGATTATGAGGAGAGAGAGAGAGGTTATGAGGAGAGAGAGAGATTAGGAGGAGAGAGAGAGGTTATGAGGAGAGAGAGAGATTATGAGGAGAGAGAGAGATTATGAGGAGAGAGAGAGGTTATGAGGAGAGAGAGAGAGATTATGAGGAGAGAGAGAGAGATTATGAGGAGAGAGAGAGAAATTATGAGGAGAGAGAGAGATTATGAGGAGAGAGAGAGAGATTTTGAGGAGAGATTATGAGGAGAGAGAGGGATTATGAGGAGAGAGAGAGGTTTTGAGGAGAGAGAGAGAGATTAGGAGGAGAGAGAGGTTATGAGGAGAGAGAGAGAGATTATGAGGAGAGAGAGAGAGATTATGAGGAGAGAGAGAGGTTATGAGGAGAGAGAGAGAGATTATGAGGAGAGAGAGAGATTATGAGGAGAGAGAGAGAGGTTATGAGGAGAGAGAGATTATGAGGAGAGAGATTATGAGGAGAGAGAGAGAGATTATGAGGAGAGAGATTATGAGGAGAGAGAGAGGAGAGATTATGAGGAGAGAGAGAGGTTATGAGGAGAGAGATTATGAGGAGAGAGATTATGAGGAGAGAGAGATTGATTATGAGGAGAGAGAGAGAGATTTTGAGGAGAGAGAGAGAGATTATGAGGAGAGATTATGAGGAGAGAGGGATTATGAGGAGAGATTATGAGGAGAGAGAGGGATTATGAGGAGAGAGAGAGAGATTATGAGGAGAGAGAGAGAAATTATGAGGAGAGAGAGAGATTATGAGAAGAGATTATGAGGAGAGAGAGATTATGAGGAGAGAGAGAGAGGTTATGAGGAGAGAGAGAGATTAGGAGGAGAGAGAGAGGTTATGAGGAGAGAGAGAGATTATGAGGAGAGAGAGAGATTATGAGGAGAGAGGTTATGAGGAGAGAGAGAGAGATTATGAGGAGAGAGAGAGAGATTATGAGGAGAGAGAGAGAAATTATGAGGAGAGAGAGAGATTATGAGGAGAGAGAGAGAGATTTTGAGGAGAGATTATGAGGAGAGAGAGGGATTATGAGGAGAGAGAGAGGTTTTGAGGAGAGAGAGAGAGATTAGGAGGAGAGAGAGGTTATGAGGAGAGAGAGAGAGATTATGAGGAGAGAGAGAGAGATTATGAGGAGAGAGAGAGGTTATGAGGAGAGAGAGAGAGATTATGAGGAGAGAGAGAGATTATGAGGAGAGAGAGAGAGGTTATGAGGAGAGAGAGATTATGAGGAGAGAGATTATGAGGAGAGAGAGAGAGATTATGAGGAGAGAGATTATGAGGAGAGAGAGAGGAGAGATTATGAGGAGAGAGAGAGGTTATGAGGAGAGAGAGATTATGAGGAGAGAGATTATGAGGAGAGAGAGATTGATTATGAGGAGAGAGAGAGAGATTTTGAGGAGAGAGAGAGAGATTATGAGGAGAGATTATGAGGAGAGAGGGATTATGAGGAGAGATTATGAGGAGAGAGAGGGATTATGAGGAGAGAGAGAGGTTTTGAGGAGAGAGAGAGAGATTATGAGGAGAGAGAGATTATGACGAGAGAGAGAGATTATGACGAGAGAGAGAGATTCTAAGGAGAGAGAGAGAGATTATGAGGAGAGAGAGAGATTATGACGAGAGAGAGAGATTATGACGAGAGAGAGAGATTCTAAGGAGAGAGAGAGAGATTATGAGGAGAGAGAGAGATTAGGAGGAGAGAGAGAGATTATGAGGAGAGAGAGAGAGATTATGAGGAGAGAGAGAGGTTATGAGGAGAGAGAGAGAGATTATGAGGAGAGAGAGAGATTATGAGGAGAGAGAGAGAGGTTATGAGGAGAGAGAGATTATGAGGAGAGAGATTATGAGGAGAGAGAGAGAGATTATGAGGAGAGAGATTATGAGGAGAGAGAGAGGAGAGATTATGAGGAGAGAGAGAGGTTATGAGGAGAGAGAGATTATGAGGAGAGAGATTATGAGGAGAGAGAGATTGATTATGAGGAGAGAGAGAGAGATTTTGAGGAGAGAGAGAGAGATTATGAGGAGAGATTATGAGGAGAGAGGGATTATGAGGAGAGATTATGAGGAGAGAGAGGGATTATGAGGAGAGAGAGAGGTTTTGAGGAGAGAGAGAGAGATTATGAGGAGAGAGAGAGATTATGACGAGAGAGAGAGATTATGACGAGAGAGAGAGATTCTAAGGAGAGAGAGAGAGATTATGAGGAGAGAGAGAGATTATGACGAGAGAGAGAGATTATGACGAGAGAGAGAGATTCTAAGGAGAGAGAGAGAGATTATGAGGAGAGAGAGAGATTAGGAGGAGAGAGAGAGATTATGAGGAGAGAGAGATTATGAGGAGAGAGATTATGAGAAGAGAGATTATGAGGAGAGAGAGAGAGGTTATGAGGAGAGATTATGAGGAGAGAGAAAGAGATTATGAGGAGAGAGAGATTATGAGGAGAGAGATTATGAGGAAAGAGAGATTATGAGAGAGAGAGATTATGAGGAGAGAGAGAGAGAGATTATGAGGAGAGAGATAGATTATGAGGAGAGAGATTATGAGGAGAGAGAGAGAGATTATGAGGAGAGAGAGAGGTTATGAGGAGAGAGAGATTATGAGGAGAGAGATTATGAGGAGAGAGAGAGAGGTTATGAGGAGAGAGAGAGAGAGAGAGAGATTATGAGGAGAAAGAGAGATTATGAGGAGAGAGAGATTATGAGGAGAGAGATTATGAGGAGAGAGAGATTATGAGAAGAGAGAGATTATGAGGAGAGAGAGAGGTTATGAGGAGAGATTATGAGGAGAAAGAGATTATGAGGAGAGAGAGATTATGAGGAGAGAGATTATGAGGAGAGAGATTATGAGGAAAGAGAGATTATGAGAGAGAGAGATTATGAGGAGAGAGAGAGAGATTATGAGGAGAGAGATAGATTATGAGGAGAGAGATTATTAGGAGAGAGAGAGAGATTATGAGGAGAGAGAGAGGTTATGAGGAGAGAGAGATTATGAGGAGAGAGATTATGAGAAGAGAGAGAGAGATTATGAGGAGAGATTATGAGGAGAGAGAGAGATTATGAGGAGAGAGATTATGAGGAGAGAGAGATTATGAGGAGAGAGAGATTATGAGAGAGAGAAAGATTATGAGGAGAGAGCGAGAGATTACTCTCTCTCCTCATAATCTCTCTCTCTCCTCATAATTCTCTCTCTCTCATAATCTCTGTCTCCTCAGAATCTCTCTCTCCTCATAATATCTCTCTCTCCTCATAATCTCTCTCTCCTCATAATCTCTCTCTCAAAAAAAAAAAAAGAGAAAATAAGAGAAAAAAAAAAGAAAAATAAATGAGCTCTGCAACTGCAATTAGGAGTGGCATTACTTCTAAACCTTCTTAGCTGAAAGAACAAGGAATGTATGTGGATATACTAACCCATGTATATGCACATATTTATAAATATTTCTACATATATATCCTTCTGTATCTATATTAAGCTAAACAGTAACTCATATTGATGTCTCCATTTATAGCCCAATATCACATGGATTATTCTAGCCTTCCACCTTGCTTGTCTATAACCTTCCATTTCAACAGTGAGAAATGTAGTTCTCACCATCCTTCATCCATTCACTTAACTGTTCCATTCCACTCTATATGTATAGTGGTTCGAGAATGGTTACCTTGGGAAACAACTGTACCAATTAGAGCACAGAGTTTATGTTCCTTTCCTCTTGCTTTTAGTTTTGGAATCACCATTCATTTCCAAGATTACTTAGGTAAGCATCTCTTCTTCTCACAGTCTTCACTGAGGTTCTTTCATATGTATCTGTAATATAGTTATTTCTTTTGTCAATGTCTGTATTCCATCCGGAGATTTCTGACCTCCTAAATGTCTTTTGTTTATGTGAAATGCATTAAGATTAACTCTTTGTGCTATAAAATTCTATTTTTTAAAAAGTGATTCTTAACCCTTTTTCGTTTGTTTGTTTTTATTGTGGTAAGAACCCGTAACACAAAATCTGCCCTCTTAGTAAATTTTTAAGTGTACAGTACAGTATTGTTGACTACAGGTATAACATTGTAAAGAAGACCTCTAGAATATATTCATCTGGCTTAACTAAAACTTTATGCCCATTGATTAATAACTTCCACATTTCCCCTACTTCCAGCCCCTGGCAACCACAATTCTGCTCTTTGATTCCATGAACTTGACTGTTTTAAATACCTCATATAAATGGAATTAAGTAGTATTTGTCTTTTTTTTACTAGCATATTTCACTTACAATAATATCCTCAAAGTTCATCCATATTGTTGCATTTTGCAGAATTTCATTCTTTTTTAAGGCTGAATAACATTCCATTGTGTGTATATATACCAAATTTTCTTTATCCATTCATCCGTTGGTGGATGCTTGGATCTGGGGGGGAGTTTTTTTAATTCTTTTTTCTCTTTGCTTGTTATTTGGAAAGATTCTTCAAGTTCACTGATTCTTTCCTCAACAATGTCATGCTTATTTATTTGCCCATTGAAAGCATTCTTCTTTTTCGCTACTTTTAAATTTTTTTCTAACATTTCATTCTGATTCTTTCAAATAATTTTCATCTCTCTGCATACATTAGCCATCTGTCCTAACACGTTGTTTTCTTTTCTCACTAATGCCCTTAACATTTTAATCACAGTTATTATTAATTTAATTCTGTCTGATCATTCCAATAGCTATTGTATTTGAGTCTGGTTCTCATGATTGCTTTGTCTCTTTAGACTATGTTTTTTCTTGCCTTTTGTCACACATTGTAAATTTTCTGTTGAGAACTGACTTGTACTGGATAACAGGAACTGAGATAAGTAGGTATCTAGTATGAGAATTTACTGTAAACTGGCTAGGAGTTAGGCTGTGTTTAATGTTAGTTGTAGGTATAGATACTGTAAGTCCTCTGGTATCAGAATTTTTGTCTCCCTCTTGCTTTAGGGCTTCTCCTTGCCAGTGGATTTCTCAGTAAAGCCCTTTTCTCAAAAGCTGGTGCAATAGTGTTGGCTCCTATGTGCGTTGGGCAGGCAAGCCTTTGCTTGGTAAGACCGAACCCCTTGGGCACTGATCTCAAGGTACTCATCCTCGGGAGGCTGAATGGGGGAGCACAGCTGTGGAAAGCAGCTGTGTGCTCTGGTAAATTGGCTACAAGTGTGTGGGTCAGTCCTGGGGAGGAGTCCTGGGGGACTCCTTTGAGTCCCCCAGGCTAGTTGCCTCTAAAAATAGCCTCTTATCTAGACTTCAGCGTATTCTACAAATATTACCATTTTCTTTGTGTGCCACGATGGGAAAACTGTTGGAAAGGACTGCTTTGACAGCACTGAATTTGAAAGAATGCCAAAAGGATGTGCATTTTCTGCTAGGGCACGGCTGTTGTCCCAATAGTTTAAGGTAATGGGAAATAGAGAAATTTTCTCATTTCGGCCACTGACTCAGTGTAATTTTGCGTAAATGACTTCAACATTGTGAGTCTCTATACACGAAAGGGCAAGAATAGATCATCTCTAAGATTTTAATGTTTTCTGTATTTGTGGACAGTTTACAATAAATGCAAGAACAGACATAAAATTGAGACATGATCTAGATGCCAACAGACCTAGCTAGCTCTATGGCATATTTTGTACAAAGTGGCTTCCTTTGGATTTATGAATCTCACCCAATGATTTTTTTTATAGCTTTTAGCATTTACTTGTCTATTTCAAGCAAATGTCAAGAGACTGATTTCAGACCACATCTCACCATACAATGTGTTCATCAGTAGCAAAATCTCTCTGAAGGTCAATCTGAAAGAGAAGGCAAATTGGATATTTTAAATAAGAGCTGCTAAAGTAGATATGAGTAATTACAGTCAATGTAAGAATGAGTTAAGTAGATTTATTTTTAAAAGAATGCAAGCTGGAATATTCTGCCAATGCTTTTAATCAATTTTTTTATTAAATGGCTGGATCCATTTAATATAAAAGAAAAGAGAATATTTTATCTCAAGAAGATGATTAGGATATTTTATTAGCAGTCCTTAGATTGTAGCCAGTTCATCTTTAGACATGAATTCAACCCAAAAAGCCTTGAGAAGATGCTCAGTATTTATTATATACCTCCTAAGTTCTAAGAGAAAAAGAACAAAGTTATATCAAAAAAGTTTAGGGGAGATTCATAGTACTTCTCTTGAATTTGTCTTGCCAGGGGGTTCTAAATGTTTTGAATGCATCTCTGTCTTCAGAATAACTGCAATCAATGAGGCAAATCCAGACAATGGAGAATATACCTGTGAGTAAGTGAGCCACTTACAGAGAGGCATTAATTATTTGAGCACAATGATAATTCTGAATAGATTTTGCTCACTACAGTGTTTTCTGAAATGTGGGATGCCCATCATTAACTACAAGATAATTTTAGGTGGTACACGAAGAGCACTAAAAAGCATTGCATCACATGGCAAGAAAGTTACTAAGTGTTCAGTTCTTTTCCATTCCTTACTCATTAGGTCAACAGACAATTTTCGTTTGATGCTAGTTTCTTTCTTCTATTTTTAACTTACTATAACTCTTAAGAGACATGACATATTTGTATATTGTTCATAAATCAAAACTTCAATAAAAAGTCTTAATCTACCCTGTACCCCTGTCCATCTTCCCTCACTAGAGGCAAACATTATTACTAGTTTTGTTTATAATTTTTCCATTATCTATTATTCAAATACATATTATTTTTCTTATCTAAATAGTGTTATATACTTCTGTGCCTTGTTTTTAATGTTGTTTTGGGCTTAAACACTTGCTAATATCCCTTTTAAACAGAAAGATCTCAGTGTTTCATCAGTTAATAGAATCAAGCTAAAATTTAATAAAAACTTTACTTTCACTGTATTAGTTTTTTTTTTTTTTTTTTGCTGCATTGGGTCTTGTTGCTGCGTGCAGCTTTTCTCTAGTTGCAGCAAGCGGGGGCTACTCTTCATTGAAGTGCGTGGGCTTCTCATTTCAGTGGCCTCTCTTGTTGTGGAGCACGGGCTCTAGGTGAGCGGGCTTCAGTAGTTGTGGCTCGCGGGCTCTAGAGTGCAGGCTCAGTAGTTGTGGCTCATGGGCTTAATTGCTCCACTGCATGTGGGATCTTCCCAGACCAGGGCTCAAACCCATGTCCCCTGAATTGGCAGGCAGATTCTTAACCACTGAACCACCAGAGAAGTCCCTGTATTAGTTTTAAAGTCATTATCTATGGCAAGAAAGAGTGATATGATACAATGCTTTCTTTATAAATACATTTAAGTAAAAATTTTAAAACTTGAATCAATGTAAAGGAAAAAGAAAAAAGCCCAAAGGGAAGTTCAGATCAGTATGGCCCCTACCATCACTGAAAGCATCTTCAAAGAATATGCTCATCATTCATTAAGAATAAAGGAAAATGAACTGAGTAGAAGATACGGTTTATTTATTTTTTTAATAGATCTTTATTAGAGTACAAGTGCTTCACAATACTGTTAGTTTCTGTTATACAACAAAGTGAATCAGCCATATGCATATATATATCCCCATATCCACTACCTCTTGAGCCTCCCTCCCACCCTCCCTATCCCACCCCTCTAGGTGGTCACAAAGCAACGAGCTGATCTCCCTGTGCTATGCTGCTGCTTCCCACTAGCTAACTATTTTACATTTGGTAGTGTATATATGTCAATGCCACTCTCTCACTTCATTCCAGCTTCCTCCTCCCCAGCCCCCATGTCCTCAAGTCCATTCTCTATGTCTACGTCTTTATTCCTGCCCTGCATCTATGTTCTTCCGTACGATTTTTTTTTTTTTAGATTCCATATATATGAGTTAGTGTAGTGTATTTGTTTTTCTCTTTCCGGATTAATTCACTCTGTATGACAGACTCTAGGTCCATCCACCTCACTACAAATAACTCAATTTCATTTCTTTTTATGGCTGAGTAATATTCCGTTGTATATATGTGCCACATCTTCTTTAACCATTCATCTGTCGACGGACACTTAGGTTGCTTCTATGTCCTGGCTATTGTAAATAGAGCTGCAGTGAACATTGTGGTACATGACTGTTTTTGAATTATAGTTTTCTCTGGGTATATGCCCAGTAGTGGGATTGCTGGGTCGTAAGGTAGTTCTATTTTTAGTTTTTTAAGGAACCTCCATACTGTTCTCCATAGTTGTTGTAACAATTTACATTCCCACAAACAGTGCAGGAGGGTTCCCTTTTCACCACACACTTTCCAGCACTGATTGTTTCTAGATTTTTTGATAATGGCCATTCTGACCAGTGTGAGGTGATACCTCACTGTAGTTTTGATTTGCATTTCTCTAATAATTAGTGATGTTGGGCAACTTTTCATGTGCCTCTTGGCCATCTATATGTCTTCTTTGGTGACATGTCTATTTAGGTCTTCTGCCCATTTTTTAATTGGAGTGTTTGTTTTGAGAAAGAAAAACGGAGCTGGAGGATTCAGGCTTCCTGACTTCAAACTATACTACAAATCTACAGTAATCGAGACAGTATGGTACTGGCACAAAAACAGAAATACAGATCAATGGTACAGGATGGAAAGCCCAGAGATAAGCCCACACACATATGGTCACCTAATTTATGGACAAAGGAGGCAAGAACATACAATGGAGAAAAGACAGCCTCTTCAATAAGTGATACTGGGGAAACTGGACAACTACATGTAAAAGAATGAAATTTAAAATACTACCTAACACTATACACAAAAATAAACTCCAAATGGATTAAAGACCTAAATGTAAGACCAGACACTATAAAACTCTTAGAAGAAAACACAGGAAAAACACTCTTTGACATAAACCACACAAGATCTTTTTTGTCCCACCTCCTAGAGTAATGGAAATAAAAACAAAAATAAACAAATGGGATCTAATTAAACTTAAAAACTTTTGCACAGCAAAGGAAACCATAAACAAGATGAAGACAGCCCTCAGAATGGGAGAAAATATTTGCAAATGAAACAACAGACAAAGGATTAATCTCCAAAATATACAAAGAGCTCATGGAGCTCAATATCAAGAAGATATGGTTTAGAAAAAATAGGGCTTCCCTGGTGGCGCAGTGGTTGAGAATCCGCCTGCTGATGCAGGAGACACGGGTTCGTGCCCTGGTCCGGGAAGATCCCACATGCCGCGGAGCAACTAAGCCCGTGAGCCATGGCCGCTGAGCCTGCGCGTCCGGAGCCTGTGCTCCGCAACGGGAGAGGCCACAACAGTGAGAGGCCCGCATACCGCAAAAAAAAAAAAAAAGAAAAAATAAATATGTAAGACATACCTCTGTTTAAGTCTAGTGAACTATGGACTATAGATGCTACTATTACTATTTTTATTTTTATAAAACTTGGGACTAAATTTCTGTGTGACAGTAATATGGAATTTGAGAAATAAAAGCATAAAGGGGAAGTTAAAACATGCTAAGTTACTTACCTTCTGGAGGGGAGGATTTAAACACTAAAAACTTTATATAGTTTATTTTATTTTATTAATACTTAATAGCAAGAGAAGCTGTAACTTCAGACTCAAAACCAACCAAGGAATGGGGAAAGCAAATGGAACAAAGAGATTCTACTAATCCAGCAGAATGCAAGAAAGACAATAAAATAAAGAAAAAAGCCTTGGTGTACAGAACTACCCAATATACACAAGCAATTAAACAGTTGTTGCCATTTTAAAATATTGCTCCAAATTCTTCAACATTCCCATATTGAGAGTTCTCTATATTCCTTCTTCTTAAACCTGGGCAGGATTATGACTACTTTGACCAATGAAGTGTGGCAGAAGTGATAATGCATGGCTTTCAAGACCATACATGCTTCACCTGAGTCTCCTCAATTGCTCACCCTCCAGACACTCCCTCTCAGAAACTCAGTCTCAGAAGACCAATCAACACAGAGAAATCACATGGAGGTGCTCTGATCAACAGTCCTAGCTAACCCCACTCTCCCAGTCATCTCACCCCCAGATGGTAACATGGGAAAGAACCTTCCAGATGAGCCCAGCCTCCAGATACTTGAGACATCCAAGTCTTGAAGTCTTCCCAACTAAGACCCCAGATGTACTTTGGGAACAGAGAGAAGTCATATTACTAATCCCGCAGGATCAAGAAGCATAATAGCATTTTTTATTACGCCAAAAAGTTTTGGGGTAGTTTGTTACACAGTAATAATAAATGACAAAAGAAAATAGTTTAGTTAAAACCATTTTCAACTTTATTTAAATGGAGTTATAATCTATGTATTCTTTTGTGTTTGGCTTCTTTCTCCCAACATGGCATATTTAAGATTCAGCCATTTTGTTGTGAGTAGCTATAGTTCATTTATTTTATTGCTGAATAGAATTTTATTATAGGAATATGCTCAAATTTATTTTTGAGTTCTTCTGTTGATAGTTGTTGGGTTTGTTTCCAGTCTAGGAGATACTAAGAACAATGCTACTTCTTATAAATGAACATTCTTATACATTATTCCTGGTGCAGATATCCACAATTTAACACCTAGGACCGGGATGCATAAGGTTGTTTGCCAAAGTAGTTGTGGCAATTTACACTCAAAAAAACAATGTTTGAAAAGTTCTGTTTCTCCCCAAAGTTTGGTATTACCAGACGTTTAAATGCTTTCAACCTGATTGGTTATGTCATTGCAATGTTAATTTGCATTTTCCTGACCGTTAATAAGGTTGGTTGAACAACTGTCCATATGTTTAATGGCTGTTTGAGTCTCTTCTTTGGTAAAGTGCATACGCTTGTATTACATTGTTTTTTCGTATCAATTTTGAAGTGATATTTCATGTATTTTCTGGATGTTGGTTGTCATCAGTTATATATGATTCAACTATCTTCTCTCAATCTTTGGCTTTTTATTTCATTCTCTTCATTTGTGGCTTTTGAAGAGTAGAAATTCTTCATTCTAGTACAGTAAAAATCATCAACTTTTCCTTTGGTCCAGACTATTTCAGAAGTAAATAATGCCAAGCTTTGAAGGAACAAACATTTTCTACTCTTTAGAAACTGCTTTCAAGTATTAAAAATGTAAAGAACCAACCTAATTCATTTTATGAAGCATGAAGCATATATGCTTATTTTATGGAGCATTATGAAATTAACTTGACATGAAAATTTAATAAAGACAATACAAGAAAACTATAACCAAATCTAACTTACAAACATAAATACAAATATATTAACAAAATTCTAGAAAATAAAATGCAACAGTGTATTAAAAATATGCATCATAATCAAGTAGATTTATCCTAGGAATATAAGGGTGGCTTGTTATCAGACAAAGAAATTGATATAATTCACTATAAAAACAAATTAAAAGAGTGCTATGGACTAAATGTTTGTGTCCCCCTAAAATTCATATTTTGAAACCTAACATCCAATGTAATGGTATTCGGAAGTGGGGCCTTTGGAAGACAATTAGGTCATGAAGGTGGAGCCCTCAAGAATGGAATTAATGTCTTTATAAAAAGAGACCCCAGAGCTTCCTTTCTCAGCTCTGTTCTTCAACATGAGAGGATACAAAGAACAGACACTGGATCTGCCTGAACCTTGACCTTAGACTATGATATATTTGTTACAGCAGCCTGAACTAAGAGAAAAACATATGAACATATCAAAAGGTGTACAAATAGTATTTGAAGAAATCCCACCTTTGCCTATGATACTAACTCATTAAATTAGGACTAGAGAATCTCCTCAATCTCGTAAAGGACATTTTAAAACGTTTACAACAAACTGCATAATTATCAGTGAAACTTAAAATATTTCAGTCAAGATCAAGAGAGGATTTAGGTAAGGCAAAGCCAAAATACAACAACCACAAAAAAGCAAAAACAAAAAGTTACCACTGCTATTACGGAATAAAAGGTAAAAGAAAGGAAGCACTTAAGACACTCAGTCATCATTATCATTATCTCCAGTTACTGTGATGGTCTACCTGAAAAAGCCAAGAAAAGTTCTGTAAACTAAGAGAACCAATAAAAGAGTGAGGTAGCCTTGCAGGTTACAAGGTTACCATTTTTAAAATTTTAATGGCATTTCCATATAACAGCGATAACAAAAGAGAAAATATATAGTAAGCCAATATCTCCTCAGTTATAAGCACAATACCTAACATAAGTTGTGGAAGAATATTTTGGAACTAAAGAAAAAAAACCATCATTATTGAAGGACGTAAAATGAGGCCATCTTTTTTTTTTGTATGGATGGTTTCACTAGTTTCACAGCTGATTTCTTTCCTTCTGCAATATTCTCATCTCCAGCAGGCAGGGGATCCATTTACAACATGAGCTAGATTCGTCCAAAACTTGCCAATGTCTTCCTTCTCTTTTAGAATAAAGCAGAGCTCACAGTAGAGTTCTACAAGGTCTCAGATCTGATCCACACTGTCCTTTGAACCTCATCTCCTGTGCTATCCTCACTCACCCTGCTCTAGTCTTTTTGCTCTGCCTTGAGCTCACCTCTCGAATTTACAGGGTTCCCTCTCTTTGAAACCCCCTCTCCCCCAAACACTCCTGACTACTTGGGTCTCTGTTCAAATGGCCCATTTTTATTACTTTCTTATATGACACACTGCTCTCTTCCCCGCCCTGGCACACTCTATCTTCTTTATTCCGTTTTGTTTCTCCATAGCATGATTTGCCATCTAATGTTCTCTATTGTTACCTGTTCCTTTGTTTGTTGATGGTCTCCTCCCTCCTTTCTTACAAATTTCATCAGGACAGAAACTGTCTTTCTTCACCACTGAGCTCCATTCCCAGCACCTAGATGAATTCATGGATGGGAAATGCAGTAATATTTTCAAAATGTTGCTTCTCACCAAAATAATCGATATATTTAATGAAACCCTCAAATCAACTTTGATATAGGGTATTTTTTTTTTTTTTTTGTAGGAGTTTATTAATTAATTTATTTATTTTTGCTGTGTTGGGTCTTCGTTTCTGTGCGAGGGCTTTCTCCGGTTGCGGCGTGCGGGGGCCACTCTTCATCGCGGTGCGCGGGCCTCTCACTGTCGCCTCCTCTCTTGTTGCGGAGCACAGGCTCCGGACGCGCAGGCTCAGTAGTTGTGGCTCACGGGCCCAGTTGCTCCGCGGCATGTGGGATCTTCCCAGACCAGGGCTCGAACCCGTGTCCCCTGCCTTGGCAGGCGGATTCTCAACCACTGCACCATCAGAGAAGCCCTAGGGTATTTTAATGTTGGGGAAACTAATGCTAAAGCAGGGAAACTAATTCTAAAGAATAACAAAGCCTAAAGGCATAAAGGTCTACTGGAAAAAAGAATTACAAGCATAGAGACTCACCCCACAAATGCATTGGTATATAGCTATAATAATTAATACCATATTTTATCAATGCAATTTTAATTAAAAATGGAAAGGGCTAGAGATCCCAGAGACAGCTGCCAGTATGTGATGGACTTGAGATATGAAAAACAGAACATTTTAATCATTACAGAGATTGAGCCATCAAATCTATGTTGCTAAGATGACTGGTTTTCCTCTAAAAATATAAGTAGACCCTTACTTCACACCAAAAAAAATACTGAATCAAAGACCCAAATGTGAACCTGTTGGAATAAAAGAAAGGATGTATTTACAATATTGGAGTAGAGAAAGATTCCTTAAGCAAGAACCCAAAAATACAAGTCACAAAAAGAAAGAAAAAAAAACCAGGTAATTTTGACTATATCAAAATGTATGCACTTCTTTCGCCAAAAATAAAAAGGCCTAAATCAAGCAAAAAGACAAGTTATATTCTGGGAAAAGATATCTACAACAAGTAGTATAGAAAAGCATTGATTAAGAACCAAGAAAAAAAAATAGGTAATATAAAAATAATCAAAGAATTTGAAAAGGCAATTCAGAGAAAAAGGAAACCCAATGGCTAATTGTATATGAAAAGATATTTACATCAGTAGTAATTGAAGAAAAAAATCTAAAAAATAGTGAAATGCTGCTTAATAATCAGATTCACATGCAAAGAAAAAAAAAACTGTTCTTAAAACTTTGGTAACTCAACATTTTTGTGAGGTTATGGAGAAAAAGGAAATCTAATATTTACATTGCAAATGGGAGGTAATCAGGTTATAACCACTTTGGAACAACTTGTCAATGTTTAGTATACTTGAGAATGGCTGCCCATGCATAAGAGAGGACATTTATGGAACTATTCATTGCAACAATTCTTGAAATAAAAAAGTGAGAACAAGCTGTATTTCCACAGAGGATGGATAAAATGAACTGCCTATGTCTGTATGTATCAATATGAATGTGTTAAAGGGTATTACATTCATTATATGGGGTTACTTTTGTTTGACGGAAAGGAACTGGGACTAAGAAGACAAAAGTGACATCGACTCCCTCTATATAATGTTTTTATTTCATAAAAATATGCAGCAGGGCTTCCCTGGTGGCGCAGTGGTTGAGAATCCGCCTGCCGATGCAGGGGACGCGGGTTCGTGCCCCGGTCCGGGAGGATCCCACATGCCGCAAAGCGGCTGGGCCCGTGAGCCATGGCCGCTGAGCCTGCGCGTCCGGAGCCTGTGCTCCGCAACGGGAGAGGCCACAACAGTGAGAGGCCCGCATACCGCAAAAAAAAAAAAAAAAAAGCACAAAAATATGCAGCAAAAGTACAAATTTTCAATGTTAATAAATCTTGATAGTGGCATATATAGAGACATACAATTCACTAAGAAAAAATGCAGATGTGTGACTGAAATGACTGAATTAGCATTTTATTTTTGTAAATCCTGATGGCTTGAATGTATTCATGTATCTGTGAAATGACTATATGCCCCGGATTCAATTTATATGAAATTTGATACAGCCGTACACATAACCTTAGTCTTTTGGTTAGGTCTCTTATTCTATTACTTTAGCATATTACTGCCTCTGTCAAATGACTGGATATATTGTTTTCATTGATTCATAATCGAGCTGCAAATTACCTCGCAAGAATGAAGGACCATATGCAAATCTTCTATCATTGTTACAGCTGAACAGCTGTTTACTCACAGACGCAAACGTTGTTTATGGTGTCTTTCGTACCACATACTAGTCTAGTTTTGATTATCCTGTTAATTGTTTTGTAAATAAAATTGCCTACTGTCTATATTCACTTGGATACACTATCCAAATCTAAAAGTGTGCTATCTCTGAGCCTTTTTTTTTTCTTTTGTCACAAAGGAAAATCAGACTAATGCTCACCTCTATGTGTGTTGTTTTCTCTCCAAGTAGGATATATGTTGCCATCTTTTATTGCTGTCATCTTGGTGATTCTTTGATAGGAGGGCTCAATTAATTAAAATACACTTAATGAGCCCTAAGTATGACATTCACTGTACTAGCTTCTAGGAATATAATGAACAAAATTCAGAACCTGTGCTGAAGAAGTTAATAATAGCCAGGTTATGTTTACTAAAATATCTGCCCAGCTACTTTCTGAGAGGAAAACAGTGCAATTAGTCTAAAATATTTTATGCCTTTTCTTTTCTGAAACTACATCCTAGGCATTTCATTAAATGTTAATGAGAGTTTGAGTCAATATTAACTAAGTTACTAGAAAGATAATGTGATAAAGTAAAATAAATCTATATGAATTTCTCTGAAATGATTATTAATGACTATTAACTTGGGCTAAACAGAATAAAATAAAATTTTAAAGAATTAAATGTAAGTATAGGATCAGCAGATAATGTCCCTGTGCAGAAAAAAAATCGAAAGGCATTTAAGACAGTGGAGATCCCTTAAAGAATGTCAGGAAGGTTATCATTCCCAGTGGCTGGTGGACAGTTCTAAGATATCTATTAAAAACTTGGGAGCTTTTTTGACTCTGAAAGAAAAATTTAACTCTGATTACACAGAATGCAGTGAAGACATAATCTCTATAGAGAGTTCCAGCCATTCTTCACCCAAATAGACAGATGGCCTCCCAAGACACTTAGTACATTCACAAACTTTAGCCCAGAATTTAGAGAGAAAGAAAAATGTATTCAATTACAACCAAAGATACTAATATCATTAAACCTCAAATGTTAATGCTTGTAAAGGGTTGGCTTAACTTGTTTCTCATGTGTAAATTCAAATACATTTGATCTGAAAGAGTTATTATGATTTCTATTCTTTCTACTAATTATTTTTCATTAAATTCAAATAAATTTAGTCAGAAGTAGACATGATTTTCATTCTTTCCATCAAGATATTTTTTCCATGAACTATTTGAGTGAGTTCCAGTGTCTTTTATCATTTATTAAAGAAAAGAACATGCACATTTTAGTGGTTCATTGACAAATGAAAGCACATTTAGGCATACTTATAAAATGACACAAGGTAATCAAAAATATCTAATAAAAACCATGGGACTATTGAGCTTACATTTTTCAAAAATGTATTCTTCGTTTCAAAGCTGCCTTACTATGATCAGGTCAAGGTGCCTGTGAGGTCCTCCCAGTCAACTGGCTTCACTAATGAAAGCAAATATATCATCTAAAATCCAAGCGTCCTAAAAGCAGACATTACCTCCCTGACATATCCATGAGTAAACAGACTAGATAGCAAGGGAAGAAACTGATAATTTGCTCCATTAAGTTGTGTGGGGCTGACAAGGTCAGCATGACACCTCCTTGCATTGTAGTCTCAGATGCAACTTTAAGCAATTAAAGAAGAAAAGATGTGAGCTATGAATTCGGCTGCACCAAGGAGTTTGAGTGCAGCTGAGGGCAACCGAAAGAGTCAGTGATCTGAAAAGCAGGTCCTTGTTGCCCAATATTTTATTGCATTTCTGACAACAGTTCATTTTAACAATTGTTAAACTGTTAACCATTTTTACATAGGAACTGCCTCGTGATAATACCTGCTCTGCTTTGGGAATAGCGGTAACAATTAAATGGATGGAACACAAAGAAGCAGATGGGATTATTTACTTCAATCTGCTACTTTGAGACAAATAAGTTTAGTATGTGCACCTGGAAATACGTATTTTATAATTAGTATTACCAATTCTCAGTTAATAGAGAGAATTTGTCCAATTTGTGTATACTCTTTTCTTTAGCTTTTTCTATATCTTGTTTGGGATTTTAGATTTAGAGCATTTCAGCTGCTCATCAAGATGTCTACTGGAGGTTAGTAAGTAAAACCAGAGTGTTTAAATTTCGTTTGCTCAGGAGCCTTGTAAACAGTTGTGGAATATTAAATATATTTGAGGGCATAGGTATTGACAATTGATTTTTATGTACTCTGTATGACACATTTTATATGCTAATATTTTGTTGAGGTTCTTTACATGTATGATCACTAGATATGTTGTTTTCTTTTGTAATATCTTCATATTAGGGTAATATCAGCCTCACTGAATGACTTAGGAAGGAATGTCTTCTTTTCTGACAGACATTGTACAAAATTCCTATTATTTCTTCTTTTAATTGTTGGGGGATTCACCAGTGAAAGCATCTGGGGTTGGTGCTTCCCTTTTCATAAAATTTATTCAGATGCTCTATTTCTCCTGTATATGAGTTTTCATAGTTTGTTTTCAAGTAATTGCTCCATTTCAAAAAAAAAAAAGCTGTTCATAACATTCTTTATTATCCTTTTAATGTTCAAGGAATCAGTATTGATGACTCCTCTTTCATTTTTGATATTAGTAATTTGTGTCTTCTCCCTTTTTGTCTTGGTTAGCCTGGCTAGCAGTTTATCAATTTTATTGGTATTTTCACCTATTAACTTCATTGATTTCCTTTATTGATTGTCTGCCTTCAATTTCATTGATCTATGCTCTAATTTTTTTTTTACCTTTTGCTTTAGGATTAAATCACTCTTTTTTCTTTAGTTTCCTTGGTAGAAGCTTAGATTATTGGTTTTAGACCTTTCCTCTTTTCTAATATATGCCTTTAATAATATAAATTTCCCTCAAAGGGCTGCTTTTGCTACATCCCACAAAATTTGATTGTCATATATTTATTTTCTTTTAGTTCAAAATATTTTAAAATTTTCTCTTGAGACTTTTGCATTGACAGATGTGTTATTTAGAAGTGTGCTCTTTAATCTCCCAATATTGGAGGATTTTCCAGCTACTTTCTGTTAATATTTTCTAGTTTAATTCATTGTGGTCTAAGAACATACTTTATATGATTTCTACTCTCCCTATTAAAGTGTGTTAAAGTGTTATAGAATGAGTACCATCTTGGTGGACATTCCACATCAGATTGAAAGAATGTGTTTTCTACTGCTGCTGGATCAAGTATTCTATAAATGTTAAGTAGATCCAGTTAGTTGATGGTACTGTTTATTTCAACTATATTCTTACCAATTCTTTGCAAATATCAAATACTAAGAATTATGTTGAAGTCTCCAACTATAAAAGGAGGGTTGTCTATTTCTCCTTGCAGTTCTATCAGTTTTTGCCTCATGTGTTTTGATGCTTTGTTCTTAGGTGTATACATGTTAAGGATTTTTATGTCTTCTTGGAGAATTGACTCTTTTATCATTATATAATGCCCTTCTTTATCTCTGATAATTTTCCTAGCTCTGAATTCTGTTTTGTCTGAAATTAGTATAACTACTCTAGCTTTCTTTTGATTAATGTTAACATGGTATAGGTTTGTCTATCCCTTTACTTTTAAACTGTGTCTTTACATTTAAAGTGAATTTCTCATAGACAACACGTAATTGGGTCATGGAGGTCAATTTCTTCGATGATGCATGACTTCTATTTGCTTTTCCAAACATTTATTTCCTTTTAACACACTTAACCATCTAAAAAGACTGGACCTCTGGCCATATAAAAGACCATGACAAATTGTAGTTGCTAGCTCATGTTCTTCTGTTTCATCTGTCCTTGTCAAACTCTTACCCAGTCTTTAGGCCTCAGACCAAACATCATTTCTCCATAAATAGCTCATGATTACATCAACTTTCTTTAAATTGTCGTAGGACTTTTCCTTTATTACTCTTATAGGTTTTTTTAAAAAGGCAGTTGAAAACCACAGACTATAATCCAGCAGGATGACCAAGATTGACAATATAGATTTTGGAATTTACCATATAGAAGCAATAAATGAAAGTACTAGAGAGAAGTGATTATGGTTTCTTCAATAAACAATTTAACTAGCATATTTAATGTATGCTATCATAGTCTATATTAGGGGCTGCAAAATAGAAGACACCAGGCTTGAAATATATAATAAAGAAAGTAAGCCCAATCACTCAGTAAATGTAGATCAATCCAGTAACTGTGATCTTGTTACTTTTTGTGATAATTGCCCATTAAAAAGACTGCCTATTCCATACTTGGTAAACCCTTGATTTAAAGTTTACTGTTTTTTATAACTTTTGGAGAAAATTTAAGCATAGTAAAAAAGACTTTCTCCAGATCTTCACAGGATTTTCTTACTAAAACATGGTTATGATTACTTATTCATCCATGCATTTATTCCCTTGACTTTTGAGCACATATAATGTGCAAAGCTCAGTGGCAGGAATTGGAAGTGGGAGAAGACTGATGAGTTCAAAGAACAACTGCTTTGGTTGACTAGACCATGCATTTCCTGAAGAGAAATAGAGAAAGGAGTTCCAAGGCCAAATGAAGTCAGACGATAGAGGACCTTAGAAAATTATGCAAAGGATTCTGATTCGGTGGCAAAGGGAAAGTAATACAACCTTTGATCAGGGAAATAAGATGATTAGGGATATGATTTAGAAAAAAACTGTGAGTAATAGAGGCAGAAGATTGGAATCCAGGGAAATACTCAGGCAACTATCATAGCTATGGGATGGAGTGATAGTACAGTGGAAAGGGAAAGAAAAGGAGAGATTGGGGGATCTAGGTGTTCCACAACTGTAATTTGGAAACTGATTAGATTCATGGGGCACAAGCAAGGGCAGATGCAAAATTTGCAGGCCCCCAGTGCAAATGAATGGTGTCTAAACTGTGGAGGCCCCTGTGCAAAAGGCAGGAAGACCCTAGGACAGCCTGTGTATGTCAGGCCCTTCTCAGCAGAGGGCCTTGTATGACTGCACAGGTCACATGCTCACAAATCTGGCCTTGGGCGCCAGGAAAAGGGAGAGTCAGATGATTGTGGGCACTGGTACCAGAGTGATGTTGTGAAGTTTAATAGAAACCAGTTCTTGAAGAATTCATCTTGAAGCAGTAGCAATGGAGACAAACAGAAGGAAATGAGTTCAGTTTTCATAATCAGTTGGAAGAGGGAGAGAAAACACAAAACTAACCCAAGTTTAAGCAATCAGCACCTCCTATGGAGACGCATTTGCCAGAAACAAGCAACTATACAAGCAACCCCCTCCTTTTTTCCACTTATTTTTGCCCTTTCTGTCTTGGGCTCTCGTTTCAGCTTGAGTCTCTCCTTCACCTCCCTTTTATAGGGATAGAATCATTCTGTTTCAAGGCAGTTTTAAAACTGTCTTCAAATTCTTTGATACTCCTCTGAAAGAAATCATGACTGAAGCCAATAAAGCACTGTGACACCCAGAAGCCTGTATTTTCCGCCTGTTTCCCTTGGAATACCGTCTCCAGATGTCTCTGGGGACACCATCTCTCAGAACACAGAGCCCTGCTGTAAGAAGCCCGAGGCACATGGGGGGTGGATGTGGAGGTGCCCCAGACTACGTCCCAGCTGAGCCCAGCCTTTTGCTTATCTCAGCCCAGGTACTATGCCTGCGAGTGAAGGATTTCAGCGTACAGTGATTTCAGCCTCTAGACACTAGTGAAGTCAGCCTCAGCCTTCAAGTCTTCCCAGCTGAGGCCTTAGACATCCTAGAACAGAGACAAGCCATCCCCGCAGTGCCTTGTTTGAATTCTGAACCCACAGAATCCATCAGCATTACAAAATGGCTGTTTTACACCATTAAGCTTTACGTTGGTTTGTAACACAGGAAAAGTCATTGCGACAGCCTCTGTCTTTCAAGTAAACTGGGACAAAAAAAAAACCACTTTTTTTTTTTTTTAGTGGGAGATGGAGTGTGGAAAATGCCAAATTAATTAATTTATTTTTCCATTTTTATTACAATATGCTGACACATAACTTTGCATTAGTTTAAGATGTGAAGCATAATCATTTGATAAATGATTAGCACAATAAGTTTAATTAACATCTATCACCTCATATAGTTACAGAATTTTTTTCTTGCGATGAGAACTTTTACGATCTACTTTTAGCAACTTTCAAATATACAATACAATATTGTTAATTATGGTCACCATGGTGTACCTTTCATCCCCAGAACTTATTGATCTTATAACTGGAAGTTTGTCCTTTTTTGACCACTGTACCCATTTCCTCCAGCATCTGCCAACCATCAGTCTGTTCTTTATATATATTTTTTCTTTTTAGATTCCACATATAAGTGAGATTATACAGTATTTGTCTTTCTCTGACTTAATTCATTTAGCATAGTGCCCTCAAGGTCCATCCATGTTTTTGCAAATGGCAAGATTTCTGTCTTTTGTATGGTGAATAATATTCCTTTACATATATATATATTTATACACACATATATGGATAAAGAAAATGTGATATATAGATATATATATATATATACACATGTATATAGATGTATATATACACACACACACATCACATTTTCTTTATCCATTTTTTTCTTTTTCCTCTCAGCTCACTGAGATAGGCAAAGCTATTTTAAAGACATTTACCATAGAGCTAAGAATAACAAAAATAAAATACTATAGAAAGTACATTAAAAATTTTTTAAACTTACAAGGGTTAGACTTCTGACATTAACACATCTAATTTATTTACAGATACACAATACATTTCATCGTATGACAACCCACACAAATCTATTTTTAAATTCCTTAACTTTTTTTCTACTACTCTTTGCTATGTGTCTCTTTTTCCTTAAAAAGATACTATGCTCAGGAAACGCGGCTGAGAGGGAAAACAATGGAAGGACATATTTCTAGCTGAATAACGCAATGCACACCCTCACCCAGGTTGTCCAGCAACCATCAATCCAGGCTCAGAAAATCTAGTTTCCACTCTTCCTTCTCCTTTAATCCTTTCGGGCAGGTCAGGTAAACCTTTACCACGAAAGAGACAATTGGGCCAGATCTTCAATGACACCTTATTCCTGGGGAATAGTTAACAGTCAACAAACAAACTGAAGAAATGCATGGAATAGGCAAAGGCCCAGAATTAAAGAAAAAAAAAAAAAAAAAAGAAACAGTGTCCAGGAGAGGCACTGTCACGTTGTGTAACCCAGTGGTGAAATGCTGGGGTGCTGTGAGTGTACCATTCTAAAGACAATGGTAGAACTTCCCTGGTGGTCCAATGGTTAGGACTCTGTGCTTCCACTGTAGGGGGCACGGTTCGATCCCTGGTCTGGGAAGTTCTGCATGCCAAGCAGTGTGGCCAAGGGGAAAAAGAAATGGTTTCAGGTTTTTAAAAAAATACAAATAAAATTAAGACAATGGCAATATTATCTGAGTGCAATGGGCTCAAAAAGAGGAATTTCTGTAATTTCTCAGCCAAATCAGAAAATTTGAGTGTTTTCTGCCAAACACATGAACGAAGCTATTTATTTGGACTTGAAATGTACTTTTACAAACTTGAAAGTCATAAAAATATGACTTTAGTCAAATAGCTGCTTGACACTTTTTCATTTCAATATTTACTTATGTAAGCTATTTTAAAACAAATAATTTCAACCAGGTACTAAGAGTACCTCTAAAAGGGACTTTTGAAACTTACAGTAAATTTCACCAGATTCCCCTTTATTCATCATTTTCTCTATATGATTTGAAAAATCAAAGACATTACTTAAATTTGAAAGGCCATTTTACTTGTTAATTGTTAATAGGGCTTAACATCAGCAGCAATAAAAAGCCACTCAAAAACTCAAAGGAGAAACAGTGATTAAAGACACTGGGTTTTGGAAAGATTAACAAGGTTACTTCAAACAGTATATGTTTGCCGTGGCTGTCGTGTATTTGGGTGTCTCTGTGTACGTATGATGGGGCAAGGATGAAGAGGAACTGGGGATTTGTGCTGACATGAAAAGGCAGCTGTAACTTTAAAAATTAAATGCAGACTATTTTGGCTTTATAAAAATGTTTTCACAGAAGCCAAAAATGTAGATTCCCTTTTGCCCCAAACATCTGAACACTGATTCATTCTATAGTCTCCTTGAAAATATGTATCAATATGGGAGAAATGGTCCCCTCCACCTTCCAGATGCTAAAGGATGATGACTCATTAGTCAAACGAGGAGCTCAGATCTCTCCCTCTAACTCAATCCACTCTGCAGCTTTTCACAAGTTAATAGCACACATCACAATGCCAGAGACAGAATACAAATGTGTTATGCTTTAATTTTTATTTTAATGTCATAAGAAGCTTACCTATAAAATAGGCTGAGGGCTTCCCTGGTGGCGCAGTGGTTGAGAGTCCGCCTGCCGATGCAGGGGACGCGGGTTCGTGCCCCGGTCCGGGAGGATCCCACGTGCCGCGGAGCGGCTGGGCCCGTGAGCTGTGGCCGCTGAGCCTGCGCGTCCAGAGCCTGTGCTCCGCAACGGGAGAGGCCACAACAGTGAGAGGCCTGCGTACCGCAAAAAAAATACATAAATAAATAAATAAAAATAAAAATAAAATTGGCTGAAACATGCTTTTGTATTCTGTGAATGTATTCTAAGATGACAACTTAGCGAAAATATTTTTATCTAATTGTCTTTTTACGGAGTGAAGAAAAATATTACCATATCAAAATTTCTCTTTCCCTTTTCTTGTCCCACTCCCTGCCTGTTCTTAACATCTAGGAACTAGTCTACATTTATGCTCTCATGTAATAAATATACACATATATAGTGTTGGCTTATAACTAAAAGTTTAGCATCTTTATCATACTTTATAATTTTCATTAGAAACAAAATAGCATACTACATTACCAAGGCAAATTATATACCCTTAGTAAGGGAATTATTTTAAACTACTGTTCAGCCATTTACAGTTTCATTCAAGTGATTTTAGATCTTGTCATAAAATCAAAATATAGACATTAGCAGCTTACTGAGGACGAAAGAGAAGTTCCCTTCATTTATTAGTTCATTTAACTAATTTTTTAGGCACCTGCCATATCAAGCCCTATCCTAGACAGTTGGAATATAGACACAAACATACAAAGAAGACTTTCGTCCTGCAGGAGCTTATGTTTTGATGTACTGTGTTGTTCCAGGTTCCTGAATGGACTTTTGGGCCAACCCAATATGTTGGAGGAAAATGGGATTTCAGAAATAAACCTAACTGAACACAATTTTTCTAAGTCAAGGTCATTTAAAAAGTACCAGATTTAGAGATAACTCACTTCTTTAAGGCTCTACATTACTTTGGATCTTTTAAGTGTGAAATAGAAATTTCAAAACTCCAAATGCTAGAGATCTGTCAGTAGGCTTTGTTAGTTTTTGATGTTGCTGTTTTTTAGTTATTTCTTAATTCCTTCATTCTCTGTCAAAGGCAATGCTAAGTGTCATTCAGCTACTACCTTCCCTGAATTCAGCCCTGAGCTAAATAAGTAGTTGTTTCAAACAGACTATTCATCCTGCGCACTAGAGCTAGCAAAGGGTTCTGGGACAAAGAGCTGATCCCAATGAGTCATGAGAGTCATGGCTAGTCCTGAGGGGACTGTCACTTGACTGCCTCAAAAGATGTATGTGCTCTTCTTCCCTCCCTCCCTCCCTCCCTCCCTCCCTCCCTCCCTTCCTTCCTTCCTTCCTTCCTTCCTTCTTTCCTTCCTTCCTTTCCTTCTTTCATCCCTTTTATTTCTTCTTTCTTTCCTTCTTTTTCTCTCTACCTTTTGCTTTCTCTCTTCATTTGTTTACGTACTGATTTTTAGCAAACACTGTGTTGGAGATTAGTTAATAGAATCTATATAAACTAATGAGGACTCTCTGCACTTTACACTTATAATACATTCAGTAAAATCATACATCATTTTTGTGGGCTACTGATATAAACTTTCACATTTCCTCATCAAAGGACAGGCAACAAGAAAATATTTTATGTTTGTTTCTTTTTTTTCCACTTTATATTTTTATTTAGACACCAACCAGAACAATCCTTAGATTAGAAAGTATTTCCTGAGAACACACTGTTTAATGAGTGTGAAGCCCAGTGCTATGTGCTAGAGATAAAGTGATACAAGCCACAGGCCTTGAGGAACTCTGACCCTAATGGAGCTCCTCTAATATGCTATGCTTGTTAGTTTCTATTTCTCTTTGCCTTACACTTTTAGTTCCGCTGAACATATTGTATGTGTGTTAGTCTCATCCCGAGGTATCTCTGCTTGCCGTTGCTCTCTGATTTCAGAGCCTCTCCTTTCAGACTCTGCTCATGAACTTGCTCAAGGTTCAATTTAAGAGGAAACTGTAGAGGAATGCATCTTCTTATTTCATCCAAACTTAGCCACCTGCGGTAATCACCACAGGTCTATGGCTCTGCTCCCTTGTTTTATCTCTCCTGGCCAACCTTAGTGTTTGGGCTGTTCCCCTTTGATTTATGCAATCCATTAAATTCCACATCCTACAGTAATGCAGGGAAGGAGCTATAAACGACTTTTGCTGAGAAGAACAACTTCAAAATGATCAGTATATCACCATTATGTGTTATTGAATAGCAACAGAATTTGACTTCGATTGACGTGAGTTGAAAAAAGAATTAGGCATTTCACGGAAACAACAGGAGGGCCGGAGAACAAGGCTTAGTGTTATATAGCTGGAAACAATAGCCCACATCTTACACGGAACTGATGTAATGAAGACACATTTCCACACTGAGCTCTGAGTATTATTGTTAGTGTCGCAAGCACTAGTGCTCTGAGAACTACTCCGTTACAGACTCATGAGTTTCTGCTTCTTTGGATCCAAAGGGCTCCAATTCCATCCCTGGGATAGGTGCTTGTGACTGTCAGAACTTCCAAGCCCAGATGCAAAGAAAGATGGCAAAGCAAGCCTCTGGCGTTTTCAGTTTCCATAATAGGAGGTTGATTCTGCTCCCTCCTTGGCTTATAAGAGCTCATAATATTACTCCAAATATAGGCAGGCAATTCGGAGACTGGACAGCCAAATATGTCGACAAATGTCTGTTTCAACATTCGAGTTGAAAATTGTCATCATATTGGATAGAATCATATATGTTGAGGAGCTGACAGGCTACCATGTCCCTAAGCATGTATTCTTATTTATCAAAGCTTATGGTCAATTTCCCATAGGACACACACACACAGAGACACACACACACACACAGAGAGAATCAAATCCCCAGAATACTTGCTCCTGAACCTCAGCTGAAGAGTTAATTTGTCTAAATGCTTGTCAATTCCATGAAAAATAAGAGTGAATAGAAATTAACCTTTTGGGGTACTTGGGGTATGATTTTTTCCATTTGCTTTTTTGCTTGCTGATGAGGGCACATACATACTTTTCGTACGGAAGCCTAAAATATTAGATATAACTGAGCAAGAGTACAGAGTTGTAGTGTATATAAGTTGGTAAGAGCTTTAATGTTATATTCATAGGGTAGGATGCTATACGGTAAACCCATATAAAAAGGAAAACTCACAATTTCCATTTTTCTCTTCTTTTTATTTTCACAGTGCACATGCCCATGCATTATATAGCACTACAGTTGCTGAACTTTTGTTTCCATTAAGAATGTAGTCTCACTTTTTTTTTTTAGTCTCACTTTTTACTTCAACTATTTCAAGCAAACCAAATAGTTGAAATAAATCTGATACACTACTACTGCTCTAAATTGTTACTGTTGCCTACAGAGGATCAGCACTCTCTGTTGGACACTTGGAATAATGAATGTGGTCTCCAGATCAGTGCTCTGATGTCATTAAATTCTGCTGTTTGTCTTAATGACAAGACCTTCTTTTTGTACTTACTTTATAGAATAATCTGAAGTTAAATGACTTTCATGGAGAAATCCAGAATTTTTAGATAGCTGAGAATAATGTAAAAATTAAAGCTGTTAATGCATATATACTGGTAGATCTAATCACCTGAAGGGCACTGGGGTGAGGAAACAAGAAATGCTTTCAGATCATCATCACTTGTCATTGCTAAGCAGATAGACCATGAATAAGAATTTACAATCATTCCTTGGTATCCACGGTGCATTAGTTCCAGGATCTCCGCAGCTGCCACAAAATATGAAGATACTCAAGTCCCTACAAGTCCCTACGTCGTTTATATACGACGTAGCATCTGCATATCACCCACCTACATCCCCGTATACTTTAAATCATCCTCCCTAGGTTACTTATAATACCTAATGCAATGTAAATGCTACCTAAATCGTTGTAAATACAATGTAAATGCTATGTAAATAGTTGCCAGCGCTAAGCAAATTCAAATTTTGCTTTTGGGAACTTCCTGAAAATTTTTTTCCTCCAAATATTTTTGATCCAAGATTGTTTGAATCCCAGGATACAGAACCCAAGGATACAGAGGCCTGACTGTACTCCTTCAACTAACACTTTTTGAATACCTACTATCTGTAAGAGGGGCTAATCATATGGAAACAAGGATGACTACGATAGCCCTGCCTTCTCACTCTGAAAAATTGATAGGGTTGAAATGTTTATGAAGTACTTCTGATACTAAGTAAGCAAAATATAGATAAAACTGAATTTTTGAATGTCCAGTGCCATAATTCCTAGTATTGTGAGGAATTTAATTCTCAGAAATAAAATAGAGGTGAGCGTATTATTAAGACCACAGACTCTGGGAACTTACTGTATCTACCCATATCCACCCACGATTTATTTTGATATCTCAAGTAAAAGATTTCTAGACTCATTTGCTTACCTATAAATTATAAGTGTAACTTGGGATGAAAATAATGCTGGTTTTTTTTAGTGCTTGTTATGTGCTGAGTTCTTCTCTAAGGACTTAGCCTGTGTTATCTCATTTAATTCTTACAACAATCTTATTAGATGTGACTTTTTCCCCACCTTGAAGAGATGAAGAGACAGGGGCACAAAGGGCTTAAACAATTATTGAAAGATCACGCAGCTTGTTATACTTGACAGAGTCAGGGTTCAAACCCAAACACAGGATCCAAGAGTTCTCTATTTTATCCTACGTCACAGGTACTTTTGTGTTTAACCTATTTTATTAGAATGTGGGGAAGGTAGAGACTGTTTAGCGACAGCTTTTAGATCTTTAGAAAACCAGTGATCTAGACAGAAATAGGGCATCTGGTTGTCTATGGCTAAGGACTAGTTATGATAACACAAACTGATAGGCATGTAACTTGTAGCCATTCAAGGGATTCTCTAACAATATGTCAGCTCAACATCACTGCAATGAACAATGGATATGTCGTAGTCTATGATAATCACGTTTCTTCCTTCAATGTTGACCAAGCACAAAACATTTTATATGTGTTTCTTGCCCCTCAGGCATATATGACATATATATATATATAACATATATATCTTGTTTCAAAGAAAGAGAAGGTATTTTAGTAATTAGCATAAGTGGAACAAACTTTAATTCAGCAATCATATAGAATGAGATGCTCTGGTTCATCGATATTCTTAATAATAAATTCTATTTATCATTGATTCATATGCCTATTTGTTAAGGTCTTATATTCATTTAGTTTGTTTCCTTGTCTTAAGTCTTCCATGAGATTGCAAGCACACTGAGTGCTCGGATTAAATCCCATGAGTCAGCTGCTTACATAACAGTTCCAAATGTTAAATATGGAAAATAAATACCCCATCGTCAAAATAGTGAAATTATTAACATTATAAAATAAATTGCAAAAGAGGTGCTTAATTTAACGGCAAATATGCCTATTTTAATAAAAGCAAGTTGTTTCCTAAGCCGTTGTCACTCCCTTTTAATTGAAACCAAAATGATTATGACTTGACACAAATGAGAGATTCATACACATGCATATTTATAGTATTGTGTACATAAAGAATCTCAGTAATAATTTGATTTATAAAACCAGTGTTACACTCCTTTAATTAGGTACAAATGTTAAGGCACAAATAGGGGCAAATATCAGAAAAAAAAATATGTCCTCTCTTAGGGGATTCAGACTGACCAAATAGCAGAAATTTCACTTTGTCATGTCTTTTGTCTCCTAAAACCATTAATAAATATGTGAATCCAGTATTTCCATAATGATGGAGAAAACAATATTTATGAATTTAAATATAAACACAATTATAATTATATATCCTTGCTTTAAATTCTGAAAAAAGAAAAAACTGACATGTGAGCTATGGCAATGACATGCCTTTAGAGCATATTCTCATGTTTTACATGGTATCTCTAAGTGAAATCTAAATGGTTCAAATCAAAATCACTTATTATTGTACAAAATATACATCAGGAGTTGTTCATACTAATCAATAACTATTATTTGAAGAACTTTGAAACTGGGAAAGTCTTAAGACTCATCCAACCTTGGGACAAACTCTTGGTGACTTCATGATGCCAAAACATTGATTGGAAATGTCAAATCTGAATTAGTCAATTATGTGTTTTCTTTTCTCTTTCAATACTAGCAATAAAAAACTGGTACAATTTTATTTGCGTCAGGCTAAAAACAAATCTAAACAATCTTTTCGAACATTATTTGAGGAGAATAATACATTGCAGGAGATGCAATTTAGTGGTAACCACAAAGTCAGGGAAGAAGTTACCTCTGGGGCGTAGAGAGAGGAGCATAATGTATTACGGAGAATCCTACACAAGGCTTCAAAGATACTGATAGTGCTTGCTTTACTTATTCATTTCAGTAATGGGCCTATAGGTGCTCATTTTATTTTAATTCTTTAAACTGTGCGCGTGTGTATGTGTCCTTTATTCTATGTAGGACAAAGTTCACAATAAAAAATTAAAGATTAAAATGATTTTAATCACCGAATGAACACATTTTGGCATCCTGTATATCCATTGTTAGCTTATCTATTTGTCTTTAGTAATTGCAGTGTTAGATTATTTTATATATTTTTCTTGGTATGATAAAATTCTTTGTTTTCTGGATGTTAGTCCTTAGTCTGTTTCAATTAGGATTAAGTTGTGCTTCAAGTAAAATTTAAAAAAAAACAACAGTGTGCTAAAAAATATAGAAGTTTGTTTTTTCTCACATTAAATAAAATGTCATGGATGCAGGCAATCCAGGAATGATGTGAAGGTATTGCTCTCAGGGACCCAGGCTTCTTCCAGTTTTTTATACCATGAACCTTAGGCTATGACCTTGCTATTCATAATATGAGATAGAACTTCAGCATCCCATCCTAGTTCCAAGCAGCTGTATAAAATGAGCAGGATAAGATGAAAGGAAAAGCTGCAATATATTCCTATTCTCATCCCATCAGCCAGATCTTGGTCACATGGTCATTACTTCCTGCAAGGGAGGTTGGGAAATGTAGTCTTCATTCTGATGGCCATGTTGCCCAGCTAAACATCTTATTTTGTATGAAAGAAGAGAAAAAAATACTGATAAATACAGAGTGGCCTGAGAATAATGTGGCATTATTAACCATAAGAAATAGTGTCTTTCTGATGATTATGTTTACATATTTTAAAAATCTTTCTCTCCCTTAATTTTGAGTTTATCAAATTAGAAACTTCCTCTGCTGAACATACTTAGTATGCTGTACCTGCTAAGCTTGCTGGAATTGCTATATCTGGCTATTCCATAAACTGACACCCCTCTGATTAACACAGAGAACAATCAGGTGTAAGTAGAAGATATGGTGATACGAGAAGATCTTCAAACATGAAGCAACCACATACAAGTTGAATCCAGAAACATTTCAGCGGCAAACATTCAGTTAAAAATTGCTCAAGTCCTGAAGCTGAATTCTGTGTTCACCTACTAACACCTAACCTGGAGATTCCCAGTCTGATGTCAGACTCTTCTCTTTGGAGAGAGGGGTCTCTTGATTTACTCTCAGCTTCAAGTCAGATTGTCACTTAGCACAAAGATGTTGTAAGGACCTGCTTGCCCGAGTGTAAAGGTAGGTAGAGAGATAAACAACTTTTTTGTATGTATTTTCTCTCTGTCCTTCCTCCCACTGTATTATTTCAGGTCACCTCCCGGGCTTAGGTAAGTCTCTAATGAAGACCCCACTTGGTGGTTACAATCTGGAAAGTTTATCCATAGCCTGGCGTGGTGACAAAGTCTGCTCTGTACTTGGCAGGGTGCTGACAGTGATTTAGAGTAAGGTTTCTGGAGTCAGGTTGATTTGTTTCAAATCCCAGCTCTACGATCTAGTAGCTGTGTGAACTTGAGCCAGGTAATTAACCTCTTGGTGCTCAATAAGTGATTTGTACCGTGGGTCTGATTATAAGGGTGATATATGAAAAGAGATAAGTAGAGTGCCTTGCATGTATCAAGTGCTCAGAAACTATGTATCATCATCACATAGTCTATATTGGTATAGACATAAGAACAAGTGTACGTATAGGATGACATTTAAGAAGAAAGTGGGGTAGGGGTATTGGAGGAATTGTTCAAGGCCAAGATACTAAGAAGGAGAAAGAGAGTGATTGAAATCCCAATCAATCTCTTGAAAATTGTTATGATGTTATTGCACAGAGTAATTTTCACTCCACCTTTGATGATTCTGATCACCAGGTCCGAGCTGTTACTCTAGATTTATGTGATTTTTAATTTCTTGGGCAGTAATAGCCAAATTCCACAAGGATCAAGCAATCCTTGATCAGTGAACAGTAGTCTGATTCCAATCTGCCATTTCAACCTGCTCTTTCATCGCTACCCTCCCTTCTCATCCAACTGCTTGCTGTTCCCTAAACACACCATGCTTGTTTCCTACATCTGGGAGTTTGCATTAGTTATTGTTCTTACTTAAATATCCTTCCCCTTAACTATCTCTTCTACTGGTGAAGTCTTGCTCTTGTTTAAATACCCAGCTCAATCATTTTGCCCTTCCCATACTGAACAAGGTCAGTGATTCTCTCCTCTGAGGTCCCCCAGCCCTTTCCACAAGTTTGCTGCATCCCCTATCCTACCTCATGTAATTGCCTTTCACCCACAGAAGGTCACTAGACTATTAGCTCTTTGATGGCAGGTGTTTGCTCACTTTGTTTTCTCCAGTGCCTAGCACACTGCCTAGAGCATAGAGTAGGTGCTCAAAGAGTTATTGTCATGATTGAATGAACTTAAGCTCCTTAGGAAGGCTGAGACATATAAAAATAACTATAGTATACAAGGTCTAGACCCTCAGAATAAAAACCTAAGTTTGTGTGAAGTATTATAGAAACCCAGAAGAAAGAGAAATGAATGTTGTATCAACACACAATGATATTCCAAGATACTTCTTTTATAGAGACACTTGTATACAGCAAAGGAGCTAGAAAAATATGAGATGATTCTTGCTTCTCTAAATTTACAATGAAGTTAGAGAGACAAGACCAGGAAGTACTGTTCAAGATGAAATTTAGAAGTCTAGATATGGGGAAATCATATAAAACTAAATTAGCATAAGCAAAGATAACTTTCTTGAGGAGGTGAGACTAGCGTTTGATGTCAAAAAAGACAGTGTTTGTACAGCGTAGGGGAAAAAACAGATGGTTTTTCAAGATGTGCGAAGTAAGGAAAAGCAAAGGGTGTTAAGGGAACTGCTGAAACCGAGCCCAGACTGCATGCTAGGAAGCCGTGGGAAATCATGGGAGATCAGTAGGTCGGGCTAGATTCTAATGAGGCTTTTAAAGTTACTGTTAACTAAAGTTTGAGATTTTTATGGTAGCTGAAGCAAATGATTGATTGATGAAGGGGGGGAACATTGCACTGATTAAACGTTGACCATTATAATTTTCGGTGCAACAGCTGCTACTGAAATTGCAGTAATTCAAAATGAAAAATAGACACTGTTGTTCCGAAATAGCTTGGACTATTTGGAACCCTGTAGCCTGAGTGCATGCGATGTGGTTTAGCTAAGAACATGATGGGGTGCGGGTTCCGTTTTTTCAGTTTTTCATAATGACTTGTTCTGCGGATTGAGAATTCAAACTGAGCAACAATTTCACAGTCAGAGTTGGAGTGTGGGTTGTATAAAGTTGCAGAAGCACTTTTCCAAAGACTTGAAAACTCCTCCCCACTGCATAATTATGCTCTCTAACTAGAATGATATTTGAAAAATATCAATCACTTACTTTCCTAATACAAATCTACTTATTATCAACTCATTATTTACATTGTAGTACTTGCTGATAGTTATTCTACCAAAAAATTTAGCCACAAAGTTTGACAGTCTATATTTACTTCAAGATAAACATTTACAAAACTAACCATGTCGTGTAAACACTTGAGGTAGGAATAATCCATGAATATAATTTACAGTTAAACTCATGGTTACTTACTGTTTTCTACCCCAGGTAAACAATTTCTTTCAAGGTCATCATTTTAGATTATTTGGAATTAGTAATCTCTATAATGTCAAAAAATCATGTTATAGTTCAACATTAATACACTGTACATCTTTGTTTATTTACTGGCACATGATCTCTGCATCTCTAATTTGCCATATCAAGAGATTTGGACATCCTCCCATAGTAGATATTTGAAAACAGAAAGAAACTAAAAAAAAAAAAAAATCACCACCTATGTTTTGAAAATATAATGTTGGTAGCAATAGAAAGATGAATTAGAGGGCAAGGGAAGAAATTTAAAGGCAGAGAGACTACTTATAAAATAGATGGTTAGGGCATGAACAGATTGTGGGAAAAATAGAAGAAACAGATTGAAGAGCATTTTAGGGGTTGAACGGGACTTGTTTTTAGACAAATTGAATCGACAGGAAAATATAAATATACCTACCAGTGGTGCAGTCCTGGACATGCTTGCTAAGGGTAAAAATGGAGCTCTCTGGGTTACTGTAAGGAGAGGATGACAGAGTCTTCTCTGGGTATCAGGTTGCTACAGCAACAGTATCATGTCAAGTGTAAACAGAGTCCTGTTGTCTCTGCTGGTGACCAGTAGAGGTTTTCAGAGGGCTGAAAATGTATAAGCATCCTGGACCAACTAGTCTTTTTTAACAGAAAAGTGATCATCAAGTGGATATCATAAATGTGGTTAAGACTTGAACAGAAGCAATATTTTTTTCATCTAATCAAATGTTTATGGCACAATTAAACTCAAAAGCTTTTGCACAGCAAAGGAAACCATAAACAAAACAAAAAGACAACCCACAGATTGGGAGAAAATAATTGCAAATAATGTGACCAACAAGGGATTAGTCTCCAAAATTTACAAACAGCACATGTGGCTTAATATCAGCAAAACAAACAACCCAATCAAAAAATGGGCAGAAGATCTAAATAGACATTTCTCCGAAGAAGACATACAGATGGCCAAGAGGCACGTGAAAAGATGTTCAACATCGCTAATTATTAGAGAAATGCAAATCAAAGCTACAATAAGGTATCACCTCGCCCCAATCAAAATGTCTATCATCAAAAAATCCACAAACAACAAATGCTGGAGAGGGTGTGGAGAGAAGGGAACCCTCCTGCACTGTTGGTGGGAAGGTAAATTGGTGCAGCCACTATGGGGAACGATATGGAGGTTCCTCAAAAAACTAAAAATAGAACTACCATAAGATCCAGCAATCCCAGTACTGGGCATATATCTGGAGAAAAACATGGCTGAAAGGATACATGCACCCCAATGTTCATTGCAGCACTGTTTACAATAGCCAAGACATGGAAGCAACCTAAATGTCCATCGACAGAGGAATGGATAAAGAAGATATGGTACATATACACAGTGGAGTATTAGCCATTAAAAAGAATGAAATAATGCCATTTGCAGCAACATGAGTGGACCTAGAGATTGTCATACTGAGTGCAGTAAGTCAGACAAAGAAAGAGAAATATCGTATGATATCGCTTATATGCAGAATCTAAAAAGAAATGATACAAATGAACTTATTTACAAAACAGAGACAGCTCACAGACTTAGAGAACGAACTTATGGTTACCAGGGGAGAAGGGTGAGGGGAAGGGATAGTTAGGGAGTTTGGGACTGACATGTACACACTGCTACATTTTAAATGGATAGCAACAAGGACCTACTGTATAGGAAACTCTGCTCAATGTTATGTGGCAGGCTGGATGGGAGGGGAGTTTGGGCGAGAATGGATCCATGTATATGTATGGCTGAGTCGCTTTGCTGTGTACCGACCGGAAACTATCACAACATTGTTAATCGGCTATGATCCAATATAAAATAAAAAGTAAAAAAAAAAAAACCAACACACACACAAAATGTTTATGGTACTGAAACAAGTTTTGTATAAAAGTACACTCCTTAAACCTTCTACTCTAAGAAAGAATAGTTGCTTAACATCTCTGTGCTTCTACATTGCTCACCTTTAAGACAGAATAATTATTATGCCTATCTCATACGCTTGTAATATATGGTGCTTAGAAGGTGCAAGTTAAGTAACATGTTAATGTTAGCCATAATTACTGTGGCTATTATCAGCTTCCTCACGTAAGTATGTAGTACAATGTAGTAGTTGAAAGCACAAACTCCGGAAACAAAATACCTGGGTTCTTTATTTTAACATGGCACTTTTTAGCTGTGTAAACTTGGGCAAGTTGTTTATCCTCTCTGTGCTTCAGTTTCCTCATTTTAAAAATGGAAAATAATAATTGTACCTACCTCATAGAGTTGTTATATGGGTTAAGTGAATAAATATTTATAAAGTACTTAGATTGGTGCCTGTTACATAGTAAATATTAAATAAGTATTTATTAAATAAACAAGCAAACATAAATGAATTTTATTAGATTCCTCTTGGTCTAACATTTTCATAATACATGCCCTTTTATAATAGTTATTTTTTTATCTAATTTGCTCTTATAATTTTGTATGGCTTCTGAATTTAAAGAAAACAAAAAGGCAGGCAGAAAACTAAAACTTTTTGCACTTCTACTTTGTTCCAGGCACTCTTGGAGGTATTATATCACTTAATCCTCACAAAAACCACGTGAGGTAAGTTTTATTTACAGCATGCTAAAGATAAGAAAAGAGACCCAGAAAATTGGAATAATCCAATGGCTCACAGGTGATCAATATTTAAGCCTGAATTTAAATCCACGTCTTTGATTCTAACATTAATATTCTTTAAATTATACACAGAATTTCTTAAATAATTTTAAAGTAAATAATAAGTTTTAACAAATAATCATGATAATTGCTGACTATCATCATGTGATCTTTTATTCTCATTTTATTCTTCTCAAACCTTACATTTTTAGTAGTGAACATTTTTCTCTGTACATTGTGAAATACATCAAATTATCAACCTGTTATATTATGCCAGGGTGAGGGAGGTACAGTATTCTACACAAGACAGACATTTAATGGTTAATTCATGATTGATTAATCAATTAGTGGTGGATTCAGTGGAGAATATATCCTAGACCATGACTTTAAAAGCCCACTAAATATATAATATATGCAATTTTCTATCATAACCATATCATTTGCTTTTTTCAAACTGCCTTACACTAATTCTTTATCTTATAAAAATTATGTATATCACTTTATATCTAATAGTGTTATTAGGTTTTAAGATGACAGTGAGATTGTTTTATGCCCTTTTAGACAGAGGAAAGAGCCGTTAAAATTATTTTTCAGGAATTGATGTGTACCTCAAACTTAAGTGTTCATCACATTTAAAGCAGAAAAACAGGCTCCATCTTGGGCTTAAGACGAATGAAGTTATTTGAGATACACAAAATCCATCATTGCATTTTTCATCCTCACCAAACTTAGACTTAATAAAAATGACTTCATCTGCTATTTTCAGATTAATTTTCAGCTCAGCATTTTGTCAAATCGTATTTCTAGCTAGAGTCCCCAGTTGCACAGAAGCAATGATTTCCACATCAAAGTTTAAAGGAAAATAGAAACACATTTTCAGATGGCAAGAAAAAATAATTGCTGCTGTTAGTCACTCCTCAAGGGCCAAGGAGAAAACGGAAATGAGTTTAGATGTGGATGAAAAGGTTAAATGTGTTTCCTCTTTGTCACTGCTATGCATTCATTACAAAGCAATCTAACAAGCTACAGCATCAGAGGGAAGAAATAGGAATACTATAAATATGTCTTCTCTTTTCAAGTTCAAGTAATTAATAATTTCTATTGCCTAACTTTTAGAAAATCCAATGAAGATATTTTCTACCTGCAAATTTGCTAGTGGGTAGTTAACATTTTTCTGTTCATATCATCTTAACATACGCTTAAAATGGAAGCGATGTATCCAAGGACTGTTTCAACGATATAGTTCAACATTAACAATGACAACTCCTCAAAGGTAATCTATTACACTCTTGTAAACAAATGCAGTATTCAATGTACATGTGTTTATATTTCCACCTATCATTCTGAGAAAACCAAGCATCTCCATTAAAAAAACCCGTACCTTAATCTAATACTTGTATAAGCTACTGAATACTGACTTTTGAAAAATAAAAATACAAAACTCCCAAACAAATTCACGGTTAGCTAGCGTTGTATGCCATGAAATATCATCAAGTTTGTGACACTGAAAACTTTTCTTAACAATTACTGTTTCAAGAAGCGAGAACTTCTTTTACAGATATTGGAGCAAGTCCAGTCGTATCTATGCCTTATACAGGAAGAGATTAAAATATTTGTAAACAGAGACAGGGAGGAAAGGCTGAAATGTAGTTGAAAAAATTCAGCACAAGAAACAGAAGTTATGTGTCTTCAACCATTACTTAGTATGTTTTTCTTAGAGATAAACAAAGGGAAATATGCATCAGGGAGAGGATTGAAATTTGCTGGAAGGAGAATTTTTTTTTATTAAGATTTTAAAAAAAATGTATTTATTTATTTTTGGCTGTGTTGGGTCTTCGTTTCTGTGCGTGGGCTTTCTCTAGTTGCGGCGAGCGGGGGCCACTCTTCATCGCGGTGCGCGGGCCTCTCACTGTCGCGGCCTCTCTTGTTGCAGAGCACAGGCTCCGGACCCGCAGGCTCAGCGGCCATGGCTCACGGGCCCAGCCGCTCCGCGGCATGTGGGATCTTCCCAGATCAGGGCTCGAACCCGTGTCCCCTGCATTAGCAGGAGGATTCTCAACCACTGAGCCACCAGGGAAGCCCAAGGAGAAATATTTTTAACAAAATGAATGTTGTAGATGCAAGAGATTTTCTATTTCCCCTTCATTTCCACACTCTGTTTTGATCCATCCTGCTCTGTGCCCTGGGAGGCTGAACTCCATCAGTTGCACGGGGTCCTTCTGACTTCCAGTTGGATTTGGCCCATGGGAAGTATTAGCACGTGGAAGGAGAGTGAGGTCCTAGTATTTATCTCCCCGCTAACCCTTGCCAGGCTGCAGATTGGCAGTGGTTCTGTCACACTACAAAGGCCAGAGCACCTGCTTGGCATCCCTCTCCTATAATCACAGCCACAGTGAAAGCAACGGTGACGTTTTTTCATGGGTTCCAATTCGCGTTGCCCTTGAGGTCTAGGATGCTAAGAATTTTCTGCATTTGCTAGTCCTGAGGCGTGTCATCCCTTGTTGTTTTTCTTTTTTGCAGTCCAGCCCACAACTTCACAAATAGTTCCTTTATTAAACTACATTTAACTACCCCATTTAAGGGTGCCATCTTTTCTGTCGACAAAGATATGGAGCAAATCAATGCATTCCCAGTATTAAAATGTCAATCTCTTTCTTTAGCTATTAAAGAAATTAAAATGTCTTTAAAGCAGTTTAAATGTTTTTGGGGGTTCATAGATAATGGACAACTTCTCTGGACTAGGTAAGGCCGGTAATTAATGATAATTTAATGCTTAATTTAAAGTTTAATATTTTCCTTATGCAAGTAGAAAAGTGTTTCACAATTTGGTAAATTATTATGTCAAGAGAAACAAACCCAGGCAATTTTTATGGAACTTCAGTTGGGAAATTATGAAATTTTCTCATATGTTTTTGATTGTTATGCCCTAATTATAAATATAAATATATTTATAAATATATATATTTATAAATATATAAATATTTATATATTTATAAATATATAATTATAAATACATCTCTCATTTTTTCTAAGTTTTAAACATTTATTTACCTATCACACCATCTTTTAAACAAAGGCAAAATTACATACTGATACTACTGTATTTGAGTCATTATCAATATGTTAATGTTCATATAGGTATCAAAGAATGAGTTTTGATTTTAAGACCCACAACAGCTAAGCCCCAAACATAATCAACCCAGGCAAGCTGTGGGGACGACAGGAAAGTCCATCTTCAATCCATTTTTGACATTCTCACTTCTGTCATTCACTCCTCTCCCAACTGTTCAGTATCCTTTCCACACACCTGAATATGATTGCTTAATCAACCAAGTTCAAAACAGAAATGAGAATGGTAAGCTGCTACATACATTTTTCAATGTCCACTTTCCCAACTCCTCTTATCCAATATGTATAACCACATAAACACACTTTACTTGCTGAACTCCACCATGATAATTTTATTTATTTGGCCAAAGATAAAAATTCTCTATTAAATTTAATATGAACATGGAAAAGCTAACCCATCAAATGTATCACTCAGTATGTATGTTTGTAAAATGTCTAAAGGGTTCATATATGAACAGATCATCATATTACATTATAAATGTATATAATTCACAAGATGGTATCAATATAGCAATTTTACAGATGAAGAAGTGGAGACTCAGAGAGATAATGTGATTTTCTCAAGGTTATGTAACCAGTAAGATACAGAATTTGACCTTGAACTCAAGTCTCTTAACTCTAGTTAACTGCTTTATTCATCACATCTTGCAAACATTCTTTGATCAAGTACAGTAGAAAAACCATTACAACACTAAGTACACAAGTCAAGATAAAGAGAGAAAAGGGAGACTGAGATCACTGATAGGAAACATCACCAAGTTGAGAATCTTTCCTAAGACCAGCTTTATCTGAAGAGGATAAAGCCTGACAGGTGCACTTTTTGTCACTGGCCATTAATCTCAAAAGCAGATTCCCGGCAGGTGCAAAGGAAAAGGAGGGAATGCAAATTTCTTCTCCCAACATTCTGTCTTAACATCTCTACCTTAATCTCTCCCAACAGGGAGAATTAAGAAATGGGTTAGAGATAAGAATGAGTATCACGGGTGCTGCTGTCACTTAGACTTCTGAGACCGTGTGCAGATTCCAAGGACCCACACTCATATTCACAGTTCACTACTGCCTTATTACTTAAAAGTTATTGACCAAGCTGTCCACAAAGATTTATAGCACTGGATAAATTAATGCAAACCATTACTTGATGTGATACTAAGTAACTGTTGGATTTGATGCCTGGTTATTTTGTTCATGTAGCACTCACTTTATTGGTACACGCATGCAGACTCCAAGCCACAAAGGATGTTCCAAAATTTGACTCGCACGTTGTTGTTTTTTGATTCTCAGAAGGAATTACTTCCTTACTGAGACCCATAATTTAGCAAGGGAAAAAAAAGGAAATACAGTTATTCATAGTACTAGGAATTAAACCAAGTAGAGAATTAACTAGATTGAATTACCTTGAATGTGATGTTTGAACATGTGTGGGTGCTTATTTCCATTCTTCAGTCATTGATTCATTCAGCTGACATTTGTTGAGTACCTTCTACGTGACAAGCACATAGCAAGGATATCAGAAACAAAGAAGAAACTCTGATGGTCTCAATGGCTGATAAGCCAATAGACTGAGGGAAAAGACTCAGGTGCAAATTCACCAGAGTTCCAGCTTGAACATCCTTTGAATACAATTGCAGTCACATGTACACAAATACTACAAATGGTGTACAGAGTCCCACTGTGTGCCAGTAGGACCTCAGGTCCACTCTCAGGGAGTCCTAGGGTGGGATATCTCTTGTCCATCCATTCCACTGCCTGTGCCTTCGCTCCCCGACCTGACTCCATGCCACATGGCTTCACTTTCTACTCTTTCCAAGAACTTCCTCTTAAAGTTCCCACGGACTGTGTTGCCACCGCCATCTTGTGTTAAGAAGCCAGGGCAGAGCTGCGCATTCATCCCCCACTCTGTAACAGGTACAGGGACAGCTTCACGAACGTGTGACCAGTACAGTGGCACAGGGCTCGAATTTCAAAAGGGCCCAGTGCTTGGAGTTTAGTGCTCTGCATTCACCGTCTTGAAATTCTTAATAACTTTTTCTTTAAGTATATCTTTTTGAGATAAAGTCCAATGGGACGGTGCATAATGCACCAGAACTTGGAGCCTGAATCCACACACAACTGCCACTGCCACACCTCCCCCATCTCCCGGACTCCATGGGGGAAGTTCTGAGCAGCCGCTTCCTACCCTCTGACACCCTGGGTCCCGTCCTGCTTCCCCTGATTGCCTCCACACCCTGACCCCTGCCATCTTCCACCCAGGGTAGCAACAGGGCCATGTTGGTAGGAAGAGGTCTATGTTCTTCTTTGCCCTTCACTCCCACGAGAGCTTGGGCAGGGGTCATGGGGAAGGTCAGGGTCACTTGTGTATGCCCTGTGGTGTCTAGAGGAGCCGCCTCATGGTGATGGTTATCCCATCCCTGTGCAGGCAGTGTCATAGCAGGTTTGATGGGGGCAAGCTTCTCTTGCACACCTGATCCAGATCCAAGTGTGTATCAACTTACAGGATGCAGTCCCTTGGGGGCGGGGTCACTCAGTCAGCCATGGTTATGATGGTTACCAATAGGAAAGGAAGATTTATTCCTGCCCCTCCTACTGGGGCCCCAGATTTTCATTTAGTTGTGGGGCTGCAAATTTTGTAGCTGACCCTGAATAGGAACATAATGCCAATCGGGTATCATACTGAACAGAAAAAGAATAACTCATTTTACTGTTTCCTTTAATATGACAGAGTACAATGGGAAAAGAAGGCTTTAACCATGTTAGAATAACATACAGTCAGAGAAACTGATGCTTGGACTATGGCCTTGATTGGCCTGAGGGAACCTCCATGCGTAGAGGTGTTGAGGCAAAGGAGATGACTCATATGGTTAAAAAAATTAGTTATACACACGCATATAAAAACTAAGTGAATATATTGAGAATTACGGAAACCAGATTTCTCACTGCTTGAAAAAAACACAAAAATAGAAATGGGGAAGGTGAGAATAAATCCTGAAGTGTTGGATTGGAATTGTGAACTCATGGTTTTTAATATATAAATAGATGGATGGGTATAGAAAGAGACACAGATCCAAGTGAGCATATACATATGCGTGTGTGTATATATATATTCCTAGTTCTGCCTGCTGAGACGTTCTAGAAGCCCAGGGGCAATGAGCACACCTAGTATTCTGATCTTGGTTTATAAATACCATTCTCCACTAAAGAAGATCAGGACTCCTTGCGAAAATGGATGATTCCAGAGCAAGAAAGGTATAAGGTGGAGCTAGAATTCTGTGTGGTACCAGAAAGGAAAGAAGGGATTGAAGAATATTTGGACATGGCAAAGGAGCAAAGGAATCACCTTAAAAGGGCTCTTACTGTCCAAATATGGGACAATTTCAGCAGCAAAATAAATAATGATAACAATTAATTATAACTCATTGAGTAAGATTGGAATCCATGAGACCACGTTGATATAAATATGTAATGAATGAGTGAATAAATGAGTGAAAGAAAGGATTGCTCTATATAACAGTAAAATGCCAACCATTAAAGCCAGAAAGAATGATGAATTTAGAATATCCCCTTCTGGCAGTCACCACGACAGTAAAAGTTGACTCAAGAAAGAATAATCAATAGATGTTTAAAAAAAAAGAGTGAAAGTTTGAAAGAAATGAAATATTTACCTAGTCTCAAAGTAGCTCTCCAATTTTTTAAAGTACTTTTGATTTATTTAAAAATTGAAATAATAAGCTGATATAAATAACAATTTTTATTAAAATATTTATTCAAAAATTAGTGAGAAGACTGGCATTCCTCAATTTTTTGTAAATCATTAATATTGGAATTACTAGAAGACAGCTAGATTATCGTATCTACTTCAACATTTACTCTGATGTGACATGTTGTTTTGGTTGAACTACATAAAGAATATGCAGCTTCACACAGGTATGTAGCTGAAAAATGAAAGGGTATTTTAACAGCCTTTGCAGATAATCATGGATATTCTTCTTTGGCACTGTAGTAAAATGTAACATTAATTTCTTGAAATGTGGCTAAAAAGGTTTTTTATGGAATAAAAAAATCTATTGATGAAATTTTCATACTCAAATTCCATTTATCTTGTATTTTTTTAAATTAATAGGCTTTACTCTTTTTTTTTTTTTTTTTTTGGCTGCGTTGGGTCTTTGTTGCTGCATGCAGGCTTTCTCTACTTGCGGTGAACGGGGGCTACTCTTCGTTGCAGTGCACAAGCTTCTCATTGCAGTGGCTTCTCTTGTTGTGGAGCATGGGCTCTAGGCGCGCGGGCTTCAGTAGTTGTGGCGCACGGGCTTAGTTGCTCCGCGGCATGTGGGATCTTCCCGGACCAGCGCTCGAACCCGTGTCCCCTGCATTGGCAGGTGGATTCTCAACCACTGTGCTACCAGGGAAGCCCCAATAGGCTTTACTCTTAATGGTTTTATACTTATTTTAAAAAATGAGCAGATAGTGCTGAGTTCTCATATACACCCCTACCCCACATACAGTTTTCCCTGTTATTAAGACCTTGCAGGATTGTGGTACATCATTACAATTAATGAGTCACTTTTGATACAGTATTATTAACTGAAGTCCATAGTTTACATTAAAAGTTGCTCTTCGTGTGGTAGAGTTCTTTGGGCTTTGACAAATATATAATGTCATATATCCACCATTACAGTGTCATATGAAATAACTTCACTGCCCTAAAAATCCCCTGCACTTCATGTATTCATCTTTCCCACCACCACTACTCCCCAGATCGTCGGCAACTATCAAACTTTTTACTGTCTCTGTAGTTTTCTCTTTTCCAGAATATCGTAGTTGCAATCATATAATAATTAGCCTTTCCAGACTGGCATCTCTCACTTAACTGATATACTTGTATGATTTCTCTATTTCTCTCCATGGCTCGATAGCTCATTTCTTTTAATCATTAAATAATCCTCCATATTACTACAATTTGGTTATGCATTCACCTATTGAACGACATCTTAGTGGCTATCAATTTTTTGGCAATTAGGAATAAAGCTGCTATAAGCATATGTGTGCAGGTTTTTGTGTGAACATAAGTTTTCAACTCAGCTGGGAAAATATCTAGGAATGTGATTTCTGGATAGTACAGCAAGACTGTAGTTTTGTAAGAAACTGCCAAGCTGTCTTCCAAAGTACCATTTTCCATTCCCACCAGTAATGAATGAGAGTTCCTGTTGCTCCATAGTCTCTATAGCATTTGGTATTGTCCATTTTTTTTGGATTTTAGCCATTTTAATAGGAGTGTGGTGGGGCCTCATTGTTTTAATTTGCAGTTCCCTATTCTTATATGATGCTGAGCATCTTTTGTATGTTTATATGCCATCTGCATGTCTTCTTTAATGAAGTATCTTCAGATCCTTTGCCTATTAAAAATTTTTTTTCTTATTGTTGAGTTTTAAGAGCTCTTTGTATATTTTGGATACAAGTTTTTATCAGAAATAGGTTTCAGTCTGTGCCTTGTCTTTTCATTCTCTTAGCAGTGTCTTTCACAGAGCAGAAGATTTTAATTTAATAAATTCCAAGTGATTAGTTTTTCTTTCAAGGATTATCCTTTTATTGTTATATCTAAAAACTCACCATAAAACTAAGCTTATCTATATTTTATCTTATGTTGTCTTACAGAAGTTTTATATTTTACATTTAGATCTATGATTCATTTTTAGTTAATTTCATGAAAGATGTAAGATATATGTCTAGACTTTTTTTTTTTTGCATGAGTGTCCAATTACTCCAAAACCACTTGTTGAAAAGACTATCAGTTCTGCATTAAATTGCCTTTGGTCCTTTGTTGAAGATCAGTTGACTGTATTTGTGTCGGTCCATTTCTGGGATCTGTATTCTGTTGCATTGATCCATTTTCCTGTTCTTTAACTAGTACCATGCTATATTAATTACTATCACTTGGGCTTCCCTGGTGGCGCAGTGGTTGAGAGTCCGCCTGCCGATGCAGGGGACGCGGGTTCGTGCCTCGGTCCGGGAGGATCCCACGTGCCGTGGAGCGGCTGGGCCCATGAGCCATGGCCGCTGAGCCTGCGCGTCCGGAGCCTGTGCTCCGCAACGGGAGAGGCCACAACAGTGAGGGGCCCGTGTACCCTCCCCCCCAAAAAAAAAAAAAATTACTGTCACTTTATAGCAGATCTTAAAGTCAGATAGTGTCAATCCTCCAACTTTGTTCTTCTGCAGTACTGCATTATCTATTCTGAGTCTTTTGCCTTTCCATATAGACTTTGGAATTGTTTTGTCAATATCCACAAATTAACTTGCTGGGATTTTGATCACATTGAATCTACAGATCAAGTTGGGAAGAATTAACATCTTGACAATACTGAATCTTCCTACTCATGACAGTGAAAATGTTAATTGAGTCAAACTCAAAAATAGCATTCAGATTCCAATATGAATGAACATATCCTATGCAAATCTTGAGATTACTTAGGAAAGTAGAAACTGGTAAGCATTTCTGCTCTATTATTGCATATGAAATAACTTAAATACACCAAAAAATGGTCCAAGATACTCGTAAGTAGAATAAAATCTCTAATTAAATGTATATACAGTATTGCATAGAATTATATTGTCTGTGTTGCCTTCTAAGCACTCAGCATCTAGGCTTTCAAATGTTCTCTCCATATAGCTTGATTCAGAATCTCACTGTCTCAGTGTTTTTGGTATCCAAGTAGTGTTTTATTCCTTTTCAGCTCATTCCCTCGAAGTGTAATATTTCATAATATTTTCTCATTTTCATCTATTTATTGGACTTAGCCTCTATTTGGTGAAGCACTTTTTTGGACACTTGTTGGGTTTGTCCCTCTCTCCAGTTTTATTGAATGTTTAGATGTTCCTATAGCCACTCCCTCTCATCTGGGGACTATTATATACAGTCTAATGAAATATTTTACATTCAGTAACGTGAGGCGTGCACCTGGTTTCCTTCTGCTTTGCCTCATAGAATGTCTTAAACAAAGCTCCACATCAAGACTGAGTATTCTGTTTCAGAAAGCTGTGAAGCTATACAAAAGGAGAATAGATTCAGATAAAACACATCTTACACCTGAATCTTATGGTAAGTCAACATTTGAAACATTTTCTGGCTGAAATGTGTTTATTGAGTAAAATATGTGAATTCTATCCATTTTTGTCTGGCTTTAGAGAAAAGGAAAGGGGGTGCTAGGTGGCATTGCCAGGAGATGCCAAATTTCAGTAGAGCCATATGAAATAAACACAGTTCCTAAAAACTGTCAGAAACTCCCTTAGAAATCCATGGAAAGATGGAGACCTTCTACGATAAAAGTACAAAAAAAAAAAATAGAATTCAAAACCTTATAAATATACTGAAAGTTAAAGTACAAGTAAGAGTTTCTCAATGAAACAGCCAGTGACAGTGCTGTAACTTTTTATAAAGTTTACTGAAGTTCAACTTCTAGTAGTTTCTGTCAGTTGACTGGGATTCCTGACATTTCATCATGTGAAATTTCAAACATGTATCAGAGGTTTAACATGCTGAAATGCTCACACTCATCTGATCTTAGAAGGCCACCTGAGCATCCAGGAACATGGGGTTTGGAAAAATTGGGGCAGCTGGGAAACCCAAGGCAAGGGGAGATATTTTTTTCACGCTCAAGGTGGAAGATACAAGAGCATGTTTCTTTGCGGATGCAACTATGAAGTGAGGCAGCCTGTGTCCACTTAGGGTGGGTTTTTTCGTCCTCTGAGTAGCATGATGACCTTAGGGTTATGCCCACTCGGGCAGCACATGATGAGGAGTTTACTGAGTTTGTTTGTTTCTTTGTTTATTACTTAAGAAGTAGTAAGATGTAGCAGAACACATATAGGATTTGGATCTGACACATCTAAGATGTAGGGGAACAAACATGGGATTTGGGTCTAACACATCTAAGTACACTAGCCTAGAAGACACTGTTTATTAAGCAGTAACGTGGGAGAGGCAGGAGCATTGCAGAAAAGCTCTCAAGGGTGGTTGCATCGTCTAGGCTAGGCTGATGATGAGATATGTCATCACAGACCTGGGCTCCCTGACTACACTGGGGTGGTCGAATGCCACAATGACAGAAGCCTCATAGAGCATACTCGCTCGGGCCTTCCCACCTCTCTGAGTTTTTAATCCCTTCAGCACCATTTATGACGACATTTCTGTTTCACTTAGGGTGAGCCTTTATTTTCCAAGCTTCTGAGAGCCAACCTAGCAACAGATTAGCACCATCTCCCAAGGGCCTTTTTGAATATTATGTCCTGCATTACAGGAGAGTGCTTTTTATCAACAAACACTCACTTATCCAACTATATATCCTGTCCCCCTGGATCCAGCATGGGGATCGAGTCCCGTATATACTCTTCTGTTCATGTTGCCTAGGTCCCACGACTACTTCTACATGTAGTCCTTTTTCTCCGTTAGCAAGCCTGGTACCTGGCTATCTGGATTTTGTTGTTACATAAACTTAGTCATTGGTCTGATCGTCAGGAAGGCAGTGCTTATACTTGATGAATAACTTAATAAAATTTTAACTCTATGAGGATGAATGCAAATGAGATGCCATATCATTACATTTAATCTAGAACATCAGTTGCTTATTTTTAAAAACATACTAGCAGTGAAAAGATGCAAGCTAGCATAAGGCAGATCAATCCTCCTCAAAGTTTTCATGTGGCATTTCCAACAGTCACTTAGAGTCCATGTGACCGTGACAAATTCTCCAGCACATTTGGTTGACTGGTTTGTTTATAGAAAAATCAAACTTCACTGTTCTATCTCCTAAAAAATAAACGAATCTTCTCAATCAGTCTGGCTTGTTTTTGTTGTAACTTATTTAATTTTGTAGTGACCAGTGAAGAGTGATAGAATTAAGCATCTCCAGGGAAGTGGTGTTGGTGGTTGCTCTTAAAAATATGCATAGACATATATACGCTACCAAATGTAAAACAGATTGCCAGTGGGAAGCAGCCGCATGGCACAGGGAGATAAGCTCGGTGCTTTGTGACCACCTAAGGGGTGGGAGGGAGACACAAGAGGGAGGAGATACGGGGATGTATGTATATGTATACTTGATTCACTATGTTATACAGCAGAAACTAACACACCATTGTAAAGCAATTATACTCCAATAAAGATGTTTAAAAAATATATGTATGTACAGAGTTAAGTGTAGCCACTACAGTATTAAAATAGACCTATGGAATAATATATATCATGTCTAACCTTATTTTGATTTGACCATTTAATAGAGTATGAGATAGGGGCAGGAGAGTAGGAAGAAAAGCATGAGAAAAAAAAAAATGATTCTAGGAGCCAGAATGGTTCAGGGAACAGGTGAGCAAGAGAACAAAATTTTGTGGCTTTGCCTTAAGCTCATCTTGGTGGCTTTTTAAAGTTTACATATTTCATTCTCATTTCTTTCATTCGATGCTAGGATTATATGTTAGTAAAGGCAATACTAACTTATTTAATAAGTAAGCTCCAAAATTTCAGTGGCTTAACAAAGTAGAAGTTAGCTATTGTACTCATGAAATAAACCAAGACTGGTGATCCTGGTCTGTGTTACTGCTTTTTCTCCACGTGGGATTCAGGTATTCAGGCTTGCATCTCATGCTCTGCTGTCCTCTAAAGCAGGGGTTGGCAAATAGGCCATGTGGGCTGAATATGGCCCTCCACTTATTTCTGTAAATAAAGCTGTATTGGAATACAAAAAAAAAAAAAAAGACTTCCTATTGATGACATCTTTAAATTCCTTCATCTCAGAGAAATGAAATCATCCTTTAGGAAAGGAATTGAGGAATCTTTGGAAATGTGTGTATGGAGTAAATAATATAATGATATATATCTATTCAAACTCTAAAATATAAAGCAGTGGTTCTCAACCAGGGGTGATTTTTCCAATGTCTGGAAACATTTTTGATGGTATTGTTTCATCACAGGAAAGGGGGGGTGCCACTGGCATCTAATAGGTAGAGAGCAGGGCGGGAATGCTTTGAAACATCCTACCATGCACAGGACACAGCCCCTAACAACAGAGGATTATCCGGTAAAAAATGGCAATAGTGCCAAGTTGAGGAATCCTGATAGAAAGAGAAAATAAAATTCTGTGTATTTAGCCAAGTAAGTATTTTTGGATGCTTCCTGAAAACTCTAGTATTTTATATACTTGATATTTATAGAATGTAAGTCATATAACCAACTTTTAAAGGGCATTCAACACAAGCATTTTAAGATATAACTTTAAACTCTCCTGGACATCTGCCATGTCCAGCCCCTTTAATAAAGATAAATAAACTGGCATCTTTACATGTAGGTTCAATCACACTTCAGTTCTCAAGTCAGTGCTGACCCAACTAGGAAATAAGCAGTAGCCACGTTCTTACCACCTACTGGAGAATAAAGTTAGGTTGCCCATTAAGATCTGAGATCCATGAGACAACCATGGCTTCTGGATTCCAGCCTCGCCCATCTCTCCTTCTTAAGGATGATGATGTGAATTATACTCAGGATCCCAGAAGGTTAAAAGCTACCCTTGTGCTATCTTCCTCTTCAACTCTAAAGAACTACCCGTTTGTATACATCCTGTCTTTAACCATGTCTTCATTCTTCGCTGCGGTCAGTTACAATTCCTGGTATCAAGGCCCCTCTGAAACTGATGTCCTATTCTAGACCCTAGTTTGGAGATCGTTTTCAGGCTTTTCACACTTTGCCTCTTTTCCAGAACTGAAGCCGATTCCCCACCTCCAGTCTGGCTATTAGCATAACGGTTCATGACAGATTCACCAGAAGATAAATTCCCACCAGATTACTTAGTGACCACTGTCTGAGTTCACACATTCTACTCCATGCTTCTACAGAAACTTGTATCCCCTGTACCATTTGAATGTTGTATTGTAATTGTTTCTTTATTGGGCTTACTTTTCCACAAACTTGGGAGCTAGGCCAGGAGAATGACTGATTTTTTTCCCAGCTTTATTGAGATATAATTGACATATAAATTATGTACGTTTAAGGTATACAGCATGACGATTTGATACACATATGTAATGTGAAATGATTACCACAATAAGATTAGTTAACACATCCACCACCTCACATAATTACCTTTTTTGTGTGTTTGGTGATAATATTTAAGATGTAATCTCTTAGCAAATTTCAAGTATATAATAAGAGAATCGTTAACTATAGTCATCATGCTGTATATTAGATCTCCAGAATTTATTCATCTTATAGCCAGAAGTTTATGCCCTTTGATCAATATCTCTCCATTTCCCCTATTCCCCAGCCCCCAGCAATCACCATTCTACTTTCTGTTTCTATGAGGAGTTTGGCCTTTTTAAGATTCCACATGTGAGTGAGATCATACAGTTTTTGTCCTTCTCTATCTGACTTATTTCACTTTGCATAATGCCCTCAAAGTCCATCCATATTGTCACAAATGATAGAAATTTCTTCTTTTCATGGCTAAATAATATTCCATTAAAAATCACGCATGGAGCAAAGAGGACAGAGAGCTCTACAAGGAACCAGAGATTTTCCAGACACTTTAAAATCCTCTCAAACATTTTTTTTTTTTTTTTTTTTTTTTTTTTTTGCGGTACGCGGGCCTCTCACTGCTGTGGTCTCTCCCGTTGCGGAGCACAGGCTCCAGACGCGCAGGCTCAGCGGCCATGGCTTACGGGCCCAGCCGCTCTGCGGCACATGGGATCCTCCTGGACCGGGGCACGAACCCGCGTCCCCTGCATCGGCAGGCGGACTCTCAACCACTGCGCCACCAGGGAAGCCCTCAAACATTTTTTAATTGCTGTCTGTGGAATACAGTATTTTAGTAAAACCTGGCAACTCTCATCACTCCTTTGAAAACATTTTCTTAAGTAAATCAAAGATTCGGAAAATGCATTACCCATACCACTTACAATTCCATGTAAGTTAGGGAAGAATCATATAGATTTCTTTATTTTTTCTGTATGTCTGTATAAACTTGGAGCTGAATAGCAGGAGCCCACACCTAACGCACCTGTCTCCACGTAAGAGCAATACTGACAAATCTGTCTTCCATGAATGTAGAACTGCATGTTCCAGCACTTGGACTGCCCCCCCAGTATCAGTTCTGGGAATCATTTATTATCAAACCTGACTTTAGCAGCTCTCTGGCAAATGTAGCTGGTATATTATATCATGTCAACCATACTCTGTGTGTGTGTGTGTGTACATCTATTCCATTTATTTATTATCTCTGTGTCACTTTAGTTCTGCAGTGTGAGGGTGTGATAACGCTTCAAACTTGAATCTTCACATAAATCAAGTTTCTTTGGTGTTGTATGAACCAATATACTTACTGCTTTTGTGTTTGGCTGTTATCAATATTTCATAAGATACAATACAGCCCAGCTACTTTTTCATTTTAGAGGAGTAGTATTTAAGGCTGTTAGTTCAGCACATGTCATTAACGTTTGTGGATCTTGGAACTGGAACCCATTCATTAATTATGAGGATTCGCATAGTATAGAAAAGAACAAAGAAAACTAACCTAAACATACCTAGAGCTTTCAATATTGAAGGCATAGTGCCATCTAGTGGTAGAAAAGATGTAGAGGACAAATAAAAAGCACTTTGTCCCCACTGATCACAGAAGGATGCTAGGGAACAGACAAAGGCAGGAAAGGAAATCAGAGATAAGAGTGTCATTTCTTAACCCTCAAAAGTCAGTTTGTTGGTGTGGACAAGGTCTTAAAGGAAGAGTTAAAGATTTGCTTCAGGGCTACTACAAACCGTGATGTCATGAGCATATCTCAGATGGGAGAAATTCATCTTAATCTCCATACCTTCTTTCATTTGTTCATCTTTCGTTCATCCTTTCACCCGTTTTCTTAACAACTGCTGTGAGGCACTGTTCTAAGCCAGACAACATCCATGACATCGTGGAACTTACATTCAGGCGTGGATGGAGGGGCAGGGGGGCGGTGCTCCAGGCTTACACTGTGACATTTGAGGAGATAACTGGCTCAAATGTAACAGCAAGCTGGGAGGACACCTTGGGGAAGAGTATCCCAAGCAGGAGGAAGAGGAAGTGTCAAAGCTCTGAGAAAGGGGCTTGGCTTGTTCAAGAAACAGGAGTATAGCGAGCGCCGAGTGAGAGATGGAGAGACACGTATGAGATCCGGGGAGAGGGCAGGACAGATGATGCCCTACTGTTTGCACATCGTTTACGCAACTGAGGGATGATTTCTCAGGGAAATTGAGAGAAGCTAGTGTTTATTACTTTCTTTTCTTTTTTTTTTTTTTTTTGCGGTATGCGGGCCTCTCACTGTTGTGGCCTCTCCCGTTGCGGAGCCCACGCTCCGGACGCGCAGGCGCAGCGGCCATGGCTCACGGGCCCAGCCGCTCCGCGGCATGTGGGATCTTCCCGGACCGGGGCACGAACCCATGTCCGCTGCATCGGCAGGCGGACTCTCAACCACTACGCCACCAGGGAAGCCCCCATAAGGATTTTTAAGTACAGCAACCTCTGTGTCAATTTCTGCTAAAATAAATGGGGAGTCTGCCCACGTATCTACGGTAGAAAGAACATGTATTTTTCTTGACCAAGAGGTCTCCCCTGGACACCTCTACACACAGAGAAGCCCCTCTGCCTTTGCTGGTCACCACAGTCACCATAAATGACCAGTCAATTAAGAGTTAAGGACTTAGAAAATTATTGGTTAATCTTATCCTCAGGTTGACACTCCCCTTCCATTTCTCAGTCACAATTAAATTTCATTATAGCCTTTTTTAACTACTTGATAGTCTCAAAACCACAAACACTCTGGGTATTTTTCCCCCTCTACCCACAGTGCTGTCCTCCCTTCACTACCCACAAACACATACTCATCTGACTCATAACCTTAAAATTTTGCTTCAAATTTCACCTCCTCCAGGATGACTTCCTTGATTTCCTCAGGTGAAATTAAGAATTTTCTCTCTTTAATGCTATGTATATAACTCAAATCTATTTCTTCTTGAATTTTAACTTGTTCCTGCATGTATTTATTCCTCCAACAGAATATAAACTTGAGGATCAGAGATTATTGCCTATTCATTTTTGTCTCTTACATACTTATCACAGTGTTTGGAACATGGTAGACACATTAAATTTTTGCAAAATATAAGTCAAGATGAAGAGAAGATTCTAAGATGTGAGCTCGGAAAGGTCTTTTCTCATTTCTGACATGAAAATATTTCCTGTAAACAAGTGGTCTTAAATTCAGCAGAAATTGTTGGGTCCATAGTTTTTAAAATTTTTATCTATTTTGAAGCAAGTGATTTACTACTTCATCAACATTATTAAAGTTGAAGTCTTGTATTAAAGTTGTATTAAAGTCTTTGGATATGCATTTCAATATTTTTAAAAGCCTAAATGGAGAAATACAAATGATATCAAATACCTGATTATTTTTCCTCCCTGTGAGGTTTCAAAGATATATAAAATCAATTTTTTTTCCTCCATATAAAATAAATATAACAAAGCATAAAAGTATAAGTGATTCAGTGACATTTTAAGAAATGGAAGCTGAGGTAGGGTTTTCCTGGAACATCCCATGTGCAGAGGCTTGCTATCAATGACGAGTCCAACTTTAAAGTAAACCCCCTTCCCCTGCTGTTGGAAGGCAGCGTATGTAGCAACCTCACACTTTCCAGACATTATTCATCATCTTCAAACATGGTCATCTTAAGCGAGTCCAACGCAGAGACTGCGCTCTTCACAGAAGCACAGCAAGGCTTAAACTATCACTCAACAGGAAGATAATGATCCTTTGGCGAGGTTGTGTCATTTGATCTTTAGTTCTTTCACAAATGCCACTAAGTACCTCTTTGGCCAAGCATCAGGTTTAGCAAACAATGTGAATTCAAATCTCCAATGAGATTGGGCAGGAATGTGCACTGACTGATCAGGTAGTGGTGGAATGGGAAAGCAGAGCCCTTCAGATTGGGGTCGGGTTCTACCTCTTTACTGGTACCACAGGCCTCACGGGGCTGATTGGGGCTGCTGCTGCTGTATATGCAGCATCCGAAAATAGGAAGTCACCCTTCTCAGGTTGCTATATCTGATGCCATAATTATCAATGGTCTTTCCTAACAGAAAATGGATCACGTTTCACAAAAATCAAAACATGGTTAAAAAATAGCAACTACCTAGTTGTCAATGAAAAGTTAGTAGTCTTTCAACGAACTTAAAACATTCCTAGAGGAGTGTAGATATGTCAATCCAAGTCTCCCAATTTATCCCTCCCCCCACTTACCCCCTGCTAACTATAAGTTTGTTTTCTACATCTATAACTCTACTCCTGTTTTGTAGATAAGTTCATTTGTACCTTTTGTTAAGATTCCGCATATAAGCGATATCATATGATGTTTGTCTTTCTGTCTGACTTACTTCACTCAGTAATGACAATCCCTAGGTCCATCCATGTTGCTGCAAATTTACATATACGCACTACTATATATATAAAATAGATAACGAATAAGGACCTACTGTATAGCACAGGGAACTCTGCTCAATACTCTGTAATGACCTATATGGGAAAATAATCTAAAAAATAGTGGATAGATGTATATGTATAACTGATTCACTTTGTTGTACACCCAAAACTAACACAACACTGTAAATCAACTATACTCCAATAAAATTTTTTTTTTTAATTCCCAGACTGGAGAAAACCCCTCATGAGTACCTCCAATGTGTCAGGCTTGTGGTGGGCCCTTTACCTAAAGACACTTGCTTTTATCTTCACCATCACCCTATTCGTTTGGCGTTACTATGCTCCCTTCACAGATTGAGGAAACTGAGGCTCAGAGAAAAGTTATATAACTTTTTAAGTTTTCATGGGTGGGTAGTATCACAGCTAAGATTTGAATTCAGGAATCTAATTTCCTTCCCACTACAGCAAATACATTTCTATTTCACTCCTGGCCTCAATCTTTCTAGGTCTTATAAATCCCCTTTTCCCTACCCTAACCAGTCTTTATTCTTTTCATCTCCTTCTCCCTTACACTTCCTATTGATAAAACCTTAAGAAAATGCACCAACTTCATCACATGTTTCCCAAGATTTTGTTCATAACCTTCACAAATTTCAACCAGGTATAGGTGACTTCTGGATTCTTATTGTTTGGTAAGTGCACACTTTCTTGTGGTAGGAACCACTTCCAAACATAAGGAAATCAACCATGTTTCAGAGTGGACTCAGAAACAGGTAAAAGAGAAAGCACGGGCTCTTTAAACAGTTGCTTCTTTGGAGAGAAGTTCTCACCATCAGCAATGGGTGCAAATGTATCCTCATTATACTTCGCTTATATTAATGTGTGATGCCCTAAAACTTCACCTTGTCTCCAAATAAAGTCATTTCACCCTGGCGTTTAGCAGGAAACAAATATTTCACTCGACTTTCAGAGACTGTTTTTCCCCCAATTCTAATTTTTCAGACCAATGAGCAATAGGAACTAGAGAACAAGTTTGTGAAAAGGACTTAAATTTCTGGGAATGTTTGCTAATTGTATGCCAGTTGTATGTGACTATTTATTTTCTGATATGTACCAAGATTTGAATGTTTAGACTTCTGGATTTTAAAGATCAACTACAGATGTTCATAATTTGCAGGACGACTTGCATCAGCTCATCAGTCTCCCCACCGCCACCTCACACTCTCCATATACAGCCCTTCATCGAAGACTTCAGTACCTGCCGTATTGCGTGTCTTTCCACCCACGTTGTGTCGTCATCCTGGCCAATAACATCATCATTGACAGCACATGTGATATCCCAGAAAACCTGCTCCTTGATCTCCAAGGATATTCACCTCCATTCTCCATTCAACTACAGATACCCCCAGACCAAGGTTCCAAACTAGCTAATGTTCTCTCCCAGAACGGCAGATGCTTGCAGAACCGCAAGCCCAAGGCTGCTGGGAACAGCTGAAAAACAATCACACCACCTTCTCTCGGATGAGTTTGTCTGCTGACTCATGGGGGACCTATCTTAACTGGGCTTTCAGTTACCATCCTCTCCTACCCCAGGAAATTCCCCTTTTCTCCAGAGCTGTTCTTTCATAACTTTGCTAGAATTTACTACCCAACCATCTGCCTCTCTCCCACATTTAAGTTTTTACTTACTTATTTCTTCATAATGAAATATTTATTGAACACCTACTGCTTGCCAGACCCTAAACTCAGGGTCTCAACTTCTACTTCACAAAGAGAATGGGATCCATTAGAGGGGTAAGACGTCAGTTTCTTTTCATACCGTCTACAAACTACCTTGCATCCCTACCCATCCTTTCCAGCTTCTCTGTATCAGAAGGGGTTCCCACTTTCATCCTGCTGAAGATGCTCCCATGCTTCTATGCTTGGTTTTTTTTAACTCCTTCCAACCTGCTCTCCTTTACCCCAGCCTCTCCTTTTCTATTGGCTCCATGTAACCAACACAAAAACGTCTTCAAACTCTCTAAATTAAAAACAAACTGAGCAAACAAACAAAAAACCCTCTCCTGACTGCACCTTCCTTTTCAGCTACTGCCTTCTTCCTTTTTCATCCACTTTCTCACCTCCCATTCGCTCCTCCACTTCTCGCAAACCAGCCTCCCTTCCCATCACTCTACACAGCATCACTCGTCAAGGTTATCAGCGATCTCTCTGTTGCTATAGCCAACGGACACTTGATAGTCTTTAATCTTACTTCACCCTTCTCAAATGTTTGATACTCTTGGCCTCTCTGCCTCTCTCTTGAATTTAGAGATACCTTGTGCTCCCAGTTTTCTTATTATCTTCTCAGGTTCTTTGTGGATTTGTCATTCTCTCTGCCCTGTGCCTTCAAGTTAAAGTCCAAATTCACTAACATGGCAAAACTTTGTCTTCTTCCCGGAAGTTCCTGCCTCTTCTTCATCGTAACACATACAACTTCACTTTTCTTTCTCCCCAACACCTTCCATTTTCACTCTTATCTGGCAATGCCCACTCACTGGCAGGTACCGCCTTCTCTAAGACTCTTCCCCAACCTGTCATAGCACTTATCACACTGGACTGAAATTGCCTCTCTCCCTACCAGACTGTGAACTTCTTGAAAGCTGAAGTGATGGGGAGTGCATTGTTTTATCTTTAGCATAGGACCTGGAAAATAGGTACCCAGTGATTTTAAATTAATTTATGAATTCTGGGCATTTGTATCTTTTCCATGTACTTCACTCTTCTTTCCTTGATACTATACTATCTCATAAGATTTCTCAAAGACTCATGCTCAAGGCTCTCTTAGACATAGAGCTTTGTAGGTGTACATTATTAACATTCAAAATAATTTTGTTGGTTAGAACATTATGAGTCAATCAGAAGAAGTCAACCAGCTACAGGGTTTATTATTATCAGAGTAAATTCCAGTTTAATTAAAGTGTCCTCTCAGTTTTAAAGAATTAAGTCACATTTTACAGCATACCACAAAGTAAATGATAACAAACGTCAAGTGACATATATCAAAGGAACAAGACAAAAATCAAAAAGAAAACACAAGCTCTAAAATTGAACACAAACTGAAAAACAAAATGAACCTAGATGTATACAACGTTGTCAACAGCAACTATGGAAAAGAGTTAGTGTAAGTAACTTTTGAATATAGTACTCTGTAAATTCCTAGGGGGATATATTCTGAGGACAAAAATAATTGTAGGGTAATCTTAAACTTGACTCTATGTTTAGTGAGAGTAGTGCTATTGGTCTTGTAATTCTGAAGAGATTTCAGCTATATTATAGGATAAAGCAAATAAGTAAATACCCTAATGTTATTACGAATCCTGATTTGCAAAGTAAGAGAAAAGAAATTCAAAGACATTTAAAAATTAAACTATATTATTAAACTCAAATTGGAAATAGAAATATAAGCCCATATTTCCTGAAAAGTAGATTTCCTAGCTCTAGCCACAGAAAAAGCCTGGAAGACATGACTCACCAGTACCAATAGGCAACCTTAGCAGCTAGATTTTTGTTTCTAGATCGTTTACATTAAGTCAGATCCACTAAGAAGCAGACGTGTAAACTGAATTCGATGTGCAAGAAGTTTATTAGCAGAGTGAGCAGACCAAGACTCTTCTTGGTCTGAAGAGTCTTCAGACCAAGAGACAAGCATGACGTATTCGGAAGGAGCAGGGGAGGCAACCGAAGAGATCTCGAAAAGGAAAAGTCTCGGGCAGCTGCACATTTCTGAGAAAAGATCAGGCAGACCAACTGAGAGTGTTTTTGCAGAAGTCACCTGTTGGAGGAGTCCTGCATTTTGCCAGAATGAGCCTGTGTTCATAGCCTTGCCACTCTCAGTCCTTGGCTGGAAGCAGCCCTGGAAAGTATGGCCTCTACGTGAATTTGGTGATGGATCAGGATGAACAGCAGCTGTCAGTCAGTTATGCTTCCCACAGCAGGAGCTCTGCGTGGTACATTGGCATGGCCGTTATACCATTTCCCACTCAAAGGAAGCTTTGTACTCTTTGGTCAAATGAGCGATTCCAGATCTAGGCAGGAAAGGTTGAAAGTAAGCCTGAGATATTTTGTATCAAGAGATAAGGAAACAACAACGAAGTAGGTCTTGTATAAAAGGGCTCAGAGCTATCCTGAAGGGGCTACGACTAGCCAAATTTGGGGAAGATGTATATTGCCTCTAAAAGAATTTTAAGCGTAGTTTATTTAAAATATGCATAAATTAAAATCCGAGATTTCAGAATATAATGATACTTCAAAAATTAAGAGAAAAAGAATAAAAATGGAAAACTTTTATTTACAGAAGAATACAATCTAGAAGGAGAAATAGAATTTTTTAAAAATCATAATCTTGCACCCTCCAATGTAACAACTGACACAGATACAGATCATCAATGGATCCTAAAGCCAATAGATGAATGATTGTTTGGCAACAGGTAAAATAGCATCTACAATTACCTACTAAGTGTCTACAGAAAAATGTACTTTTATAATGAAGAGACATGGTGGTCATCACCTTAATTGATCAAAATAAGCATCACTTAAAGTGGAACCATTCAATAGTGGGAGACTTTTTATGTGATGATAATAAAGTGACATATATAATATCACCTGTGAAATATTCTTTCCTCTGAAATTTAATCTGAATCTAATCAAGCTTCTGGACCTGACAGGATTCAGGAAGAAGTTAAATAATTAATGGGGAAATAATCAGACAAATCCAGAATGTAAGAGATTCTAAGAAAACAGGCTTGAATCCTTCTAAAAGGTAGAATTAGAGGGAGAGACAGATGGAGACAGAGAGGAAAAGAGAGGTAGAGAGAGACAGAGAGAAAGGATGGTTACTTCTAGATTGAGTCATAACCATCAAGTACAATTCCTGAATCTAAGTTGGATCTTGGATCAAATAAAATATGTACAAGGGACATTCTTGGAACAATGGAAGAAATTTGAATAAAGACTACTTTTTAATGATATTATAGAATTATTGTTGAATTTCCTAATAATGATACTGTGATTATATAGGAGAATGTCCCTATTCTTAGAAGAGTCATGGTCAAGTATTTCAGAGTGAAGTGTTCTGATGTTTTCCTTTTACAATTTACTTTTATATGGCGCATCATACATGGAATGGATAGATAGATAATAGGCAGATAGGGCAAATATGAAAAATATTAATTGTTATAGAGGGATAGAGAGAATATGTGTGTTTATTGTAAAAATCTTTCAACTTTTTGCATATTTGAACATTTTTATAATAGAAGTTGGTAGTATCAAAAAATTTAAAAATGAAAAAATGAAAGTTGGCAGTAAAAAGACAATCTGAGACAAAGATAGCAAAAGAAACAAAGTCCAGGCACTTTTTAACCACTGTAAGAAGAGATTAAAGTAAGAGCTTAGCAGTTTTAGTTGACATTTCTGTGCAATAACCATTCTGATTTGGGGAAGACTGGGTACAGTAAAACCTAATACTTTTGGGTGTGTTTCATATTATATTGCTCTTTCTTAACTTTTATTTCTATTTTAACTGTCACACTCCTTGTTGGAGAGAACAATCATAAAATCTAAGTCCAAAGAAATCCTAGATACTTGAAAAACAGATATAATTTTTTCAGTTTAAATAATTTTCAATTTCTTATACAGTTTTTAAAGGTTACTTTCCATTTACAGTTATTACAAAATATTAGTTATATTCCCTGTGCTGTTATACATCTTTGAGCCTCTCTTACACCCAATAGCTTGTACCTCCTACTCCCCGACCCCTATATTGCCCCCCCTCCCCCCACTGGTAACCACTGGTTTGTTCCCTATATAAAAACAGATATAATTTTTAAATGCCAAATTACAGCATGTTGATTTATATAATATTTTCAATATTTATATAAAAACGTTCACTTTCTCAAACATTATGATCCTGAGATAAAATATACTCAAAGCACAGGAAATTGCAGTTCCTAATCTCGGCACAGTTGCTAGATTTCAATTTAGGCAATTTGTTTAACCTGCATGAGCCAGACTCCTCCCATTAAAATAAGGGCAGAATAAGGGACTGTCTCAGTGGGTAACTACCAAGATTACCCTAAAACATCATTCCGCATCATCATACATCCCATCAACACATTACTGTGTTTTTGCTGTGCTGATGTAATTGATGTCTACTAACTTACTGACTTTTACAGCAATCTGAATTGTGAAAGCTGCTAATTTTAAATTATTTGAGAAATCTAAATTGTACACAGTAAGAAACAAAACTTAACTAATTTTAAACTGACATCACATATACTCTCTGCAAATTACAATAAATTTAACCTCTAAATGAATGAGTCTCTTTGTTTTCAGAATTTAAGGATAGTAGCCACCAGTATGGATTTTGCACTCGTGACAAAATGCCTTTTGGATTTAAGAGCTAGGCTTTATGTCATCGTATTTCTAAATGATTTCTTTCCTCCGGCCAATTTTTAGGGCTTGAAGGGAGTCATGGCCTTTATCAAAGTCACCTTGTTTTACAGAATCCATCACTACCAGCTTCTCTGAAGTTGTCAAGATGAGGTCAGCTCCAAAGATAATAACGTAAGGTGGAATTCAAACAAAATTCATTTGGTTTTGTACTGGTCTCCTTTCTGAAGTCTCCTAAATTATGAGCATAGTTTTAAAGAAGACCTGCTTTCAAAAATATGCTTGTTTAAGAAATTTCACAAATGACCTTCTTAGAGATTTTAGGAGGGCGGATAGGACATAACCATATTTAGCAGACTGTCTTGTTGTATACCTAGCTCACTACACATTAACAAAAAAGTACAAGGCTGCTTGCTAAATAGGTGAGGTCAGTGTGATCCACTCCAGATAAATCATCAACTATTATTAAAGCACTGCCAGGTTTAAGGAACATATGGAGAAATCAAAGACATGACATATCTGTCTCTTTAAGCTTCAGATTCCACATTTCAACTACTTTCTAGACGCATATTTATGAAACACCATAGTATGCATAGCTGTAAGTCAGATATGGACTCTGACTCCAATTAGACCCATTCCTAAATAGCTGTAAAGCTGGGATAGCTAAGGTAAATGCTTGAGGAAGATATAAAAAATCTGTTATGGCAGCATAGGGAAGTTAAGAGCAGAGATGGTTTCACATGGATGAAAGCTCAAACTCATCACGTTCCAAACTGTACACCTGTCTCCCCCTCTTTCTCATGCACTTACTCACTGCTTTCTTCAAAAGAATTGTCAAAGTACTCACTATATGCCAAGCATTGGGCTATATTGATGACAGAACAATGCATAAAATTCAATCCCTGCACTCAAGGAACTTTCAGTCTAGTTCCTCAAATCTTTCCCGCTACGGTGTGTCCTTTCTCAATTAATAGCACCTTCATGCCCCCCCTTCCATCAAGCCAAGAACCTCAAAATCATCTTTGACTCCTTCTCCTTTATATTCAGTTAGACCACAAACCCAGTCAACTTTACCTCTTTTCTTTCTATTCACATTGCCACATTCCAAGTTTAGGTATTTGTTAATACTTTATTATAATAGATCCATCCCTCTATGGGATCTCTCCACTGTCCTAGTCAATATCGACAGGTCACCAAAACACAGACCCGGTGCTGTCAGAGCCTTAACTCAGAAATAGCTCCTTGTTTGTTACAAAATGATAGACGATTCATTACTGCCATTACCCTGGCTGTTGGTATCAGATACCAACCTCTCTTCACAGCCTCATCTTTTTTTGCCTTTTGTTTTTCTTTACAGGCCCAGATGGGATTTTATTAAATTTACTTGGTTCTCTACAGGTTCTAATTTCAACCATTGAATTAAGTTACATAAGTCAAGTAGCCTACATTCCATGTAAAAATTCCCTTTGACTTTATAGTGATCATTAGGCAACATTTTGTGCCTAACACTGCACTAGGCTCCCAGGAAAATACAAAACGCATTGAAGGAGAAGGTTGCTTCTGAGAAGCTCTTAGTGGGTATAACTCCTTGGTGATAATCACCTTGTATTATTGTGAGTCTTTCATTCCTCAGTTCTGGGTCGTAGGCATCTGGGTGGTACTTGCTCATCATCAGCATTCCTCCATGTGTATTTTTTTTAACATCTTCATTGGAGTATAATTGTGTTACATTGGTGTGTTAGTTTCTGCTTTATAACGAAGTGAATCAGCTGTACATATACCTATATCCCCATATCCCCTCCCTCTTGCGTCTCCCTCCCACCCTCCCTATCCCACCCCTCTAGGTGGTCACAAAGCACCAAGCTGATCTCCCTGTGCTATGCGGCTGCTTCCCACTAGCTATCTATTTTACATTTGGTCACGTATATATATGTCCATGCCACTCTCTCACTTTGTCCCAGCTTACCCTTCCCCCTCCCCATGTCCTCAAGTTCATTCTCTATGTCTGCATCTTTATTCCTGTCCTGCCCCTAGGTTCTTCAGAACCTTTTTTTTTTCAGATTCCATATATATGTGTTAGCATACGGTATTTGTTTTTCTCTTTCTGACTTATTTCACTCTGTATGACAGACTCTAGGTCCATCCACCTCACTAGAAATAACTCAATTTCATTATTTTTATGGCTGATGAATATTCCATTGTATATATGTGCCACATATTCTTTATCCAGTCATCTGTCGATGGACACTTAAGTCCAGCCTCATCTTTTATACATCTACTATACAGCCAAGACACCAGTCACAGGACTATTCACTTTTCTGGAATATTCCCTGTACCTTCATGCCCTTGTGTGTTTGGTCAGAGAGCTCATTCTTCATAGATTACCTTTCCTCTACCTCATTCTCCTTCAAAGTTGTATTTAATTCTTCAAGTTCAACTTCCCTTAAGCTTTTTCCAGTGTCTCTGGTCATAATTATTCATTTCTTCTTTTGAATATGTATAGGCTTTTGATTATGCCTTTTAATGACATTTGTACTATACATTGTATTTTATTTACATAATGATATTATACAACTTGCAAAGCACTTTCACAAACTTCTAATACTCACAACCTTGAGGTGAGTGAAGGAGACCAGATGAGGGAATGGTTTCAGAGAATTTAAATATAATGCCTAGGTCTCACAGTTCAATAGCTCTCCAGCAACTTTTGTTCATACATAAATGTGGAACTTGTACTTCAGATTATTACTCTAATCCATTTCCTCTGGTTCCCTGAGGGCAGGAGTCCAAACATTGCCTACTGCCTGGAACATAGTAAACTTCAATGCCAGCTTATTGAGTTAATAAACCCCTGCTGGAATTCCTTCTCCATATCCATCTCTCTCCTTAGTTGAGGTCACTTCATTCCCTTGAATGAATTAAAGAGATAGAGGTTGATAATCAGCATTGAATCCGACCTGCCTACTTCATACCTTGTATTCCAGGTGAAGGAGCTGTGTGCCTTAGTCCTATTTCTGAGACAAAGTCTCGGAGTAATAACGTGATTTTAGTAAGCAAGCTTTGCCTTATTTCTCTGGTCCTAAATTCCTGTCTTTAAAATATCTGCCCAACAAAAGCTATAAGCAGACAAGGCACAAAAGAGAAAATATACACGATAAACTAAAGTGTGGAATAGTATTGAACCTTAGTTAATAATACATCCTCATTACCCTTTAGCAAGGCTGCGTTATGTGCTTGGCACTGTGCTAAATGCTACATTTACATTGTTTAATTTTTTCAAAACCCCTGTGTCAGGTAAGCACAATAATCATTTCCATTCTCAGATGAAGAAACTGAGACTTAAGAAGGTTAAATGACTTTCCCACTGCTAATAAGAGATAGAAGTAGAACTTGCCCAAAATTTGTCTGAGGCAAGGGAACTTGTCTTTTGCTTGCAGAATATATACGCACACACTTATGTGTGTACAGTAAGTCCCCTACATATGAACAAGTTCCGTTCCGAGAACACGTTCATAAGTCCAGTTTGTTCATAAGTCCAACACAGTGAGCCTAAGTACCCAATTAACACAATCGGCTCTATAGTACTGTACTGTCATAGGTTTATAATACTTTTCACACAAATAATACATAAAACATAAACAGGGAGACGGCTTAAAGATGGCAGAAGAGTAAGACGCGGAGATCTCCTTCCTCCTCACAGAGACATCAGAAATACATCTACACGTGGAACTTCTCCTATAGAACACCCACCGAACGCTGGCAGAAGACCTCAGACCTCCAAAAAGGCAAGAAACTCCCCACATATCTGGGTAGGGCAAAAGAAAAAAGAATAAACAGGGACAAAAGAATAGGGATGGGACCTACGCCAGTGGGAGGGAGCCGTGAAGGAGGAAAGACTCCCACACACTAGAGGCCCCTTCGCGGGCTGAGACTGCGGGCGCCGGAGGGGGAAGCTCCGGAGCCGCGGAGGAGAGCGCAGCCACAGGGGTACGGAGGGCAAAGCAGAGAGATTCCCGCAGAGGATCGGTGTCGACCGGCACTCACCAGTCCGAGAGGCTTGTCTGCTCGCCTGCCGGGGCGGGCGGGGCCGGGAGCTGAGGCTCGGGCTTCAGTCGGATCCCAGGGAAAGGTCTGGAATTGGCAGAGTGAAGACAGCTTGAAGGGGGCTAGTGTGCCACGGCTGGCCGGGAGGGAGTTCGGGAGAAGTCTGGAGCTGCCGAAGAGACAAGAGATTTTTTCTTGCCTCTTTGCTTCCTCGGGTGTGAGGTGAGGGGATTAAGAGCACCGTGTAGAGGAACTCCAGAAACGGGCGCGAGCCGCGTCTGTCGGCACGGACAGTAGAGACGGGTGTCGGACGCTAAGGTTGCTGCTGCCACCACCAAGAGGCCTGTGTGCGAGCGCAGGTCACTCTCCACACCGGCCCTCCCGGGAGCCCGTGCGGCCCGCCACTGCCGGGGTCCCGGGATCCAGGGACAGCTTCCCTGGGAGAACGCACGGCGTGCCTTGGGCCTGTGCAACGTCACGCCGGCCTCTGCCGCCGCGGACTCGCCCCGCCCCCGTGCCACTCCCTCCCCCCAGCCTGAGTGAGCTGGAGCCCCCGAATCAACTGCTCCTTTAACATCGTCCTGTCTGAGCGAAGGGCAGTCGCACTCGGACAACCTACACGCAGAGGCGGGACCAAGTCCAAAGCTGAACCCCAGGAGCTGTGCGAACAGAGAGGAGAGGGGGCGGTCTCTCCCAGCAGCCTCAGAAGCGGCGGATTAAAGCTCCACAATCAACTTTAAGTGCCCTGCAGCTGTTGAAAACCTGAATAGACAACGAATCATCCCAAGTTGAGGAGGTGGACTTTGGGAGCAAGATATACTATTATTTTCCCTTTTTTTTTCTTTTTGTGAGTGTGTATGTGTGTGCTGCTGTGTGAGATTTTGTCTGTATAGCTTTGCTTTCACCATTTGTCCTAGGGTTAGACCGACCCATTTTTCTGTTTTTTTTTTTTTTGGTTTTTTTGTTTGTTTGTTTGTTTGTTTTTAAAGGAAATTTTTCTTCTTAATAATTATTTTTTATTTTAATAACTATACTTTATACTACTCTGTCTTCTCCCTTTCTTTCTTCCTTTCTTCCTTCCTTTCTTCCCTCCTTCCCTCCTTTCTCCCTTCCTTCCCCCTTCTTTCCTCCCTTCCTCTCTTCCTTCCTCCCTTTCTTCCTCTGCACCTTCCTTCCTTCCTTTCTTGCTTCCTTCCTTCATTTCTTCCTTCCTTTCTTCCTTCCTTCCCTCCCTCCCTCCTTCCTTCCTTTTCTTTCCTTTCTATTTATTCTACCTTTTATTTTGAGCCGCGTGGATTAAAGGTTCTTGGCGCCCCAGCCAGGCACCAGGGCGGTGTCCCTGAGGTGGGAGAACCAACCTCAAGACACTAGTCCACAAGAGACCTCCCAGCTCCACGTAATATCAGACGGCGAAAATCTCCCAGAGATCTCCATCTTAACACCAAGACCCAGCTTCAATCAAGGACCAGCAAAGAACAGTGCTGGACACCCTATCCCCAACAAAGAGCAAGACAGGTCTACAGCCCCATCCATTAGCAGAGAGGCTGCCTAAAATCATAACAAGGTAACCAACATCCCCAAATACACCACCAGACGAGGACCTGCCCCCCAGAAAGACAAGATCCAGCCTCATCCACCAGAACAGAGGCACTAGTCCCCCCAACCAGGGAATCTACTCAACCCACTGAACCAACCTTAGCCACTGGGGACAGCCACCAAAAACAACAGGAACTACGAACCTGCAGCGTGCAAAAAGGAGACCCCAAACACAGTAAGATAAGCGAAATGAGAAGACAGAAAAACACACAACAGATGAAGGAGCAAGATAAAAACATACCAGACCTAACAGATGAAGAGGTAATAGCCAATGTACCTGAAAGAGAATTTAGAATAATGATGGTGAAGATGATGCAAAATCTTGGAAATAGAATAGACAATTTGCAAGAAACAGTTAACAGGGACCTAGAAGAAATAAAGAGGAAGCAAGAAACGATGAGCAACACAATAAATGAAATGAAAAATACTCTAGATGGGATCAATAGCAGAATAACTGAGGCAGAAGGACGGATAAGTGACCTGGAAGATAAAATAGTGGAAATAACTACTGCAGAGCAGAAGAAAGAAAAAAGAATGAAAAGAACTGAGGACAGTCTCAGAGACCTCTGGGACAACATTAAACGCACCAACATTCGAATTATAGGGGTCCCAGAAGAAGAAGATAAAAAGAAAGGGACTGAGAAAATATTTGAAGAGATTATAGTTGAAAACTTCCCTAATATAGGAAAGGAAATAGTCAATCAAGTCCAGGAAGCACAGAGAGTTCCATACAGGATAAACCCAAAGAGAAACACGCCAAGACACATAATAATCAAACTGTCAAAAATTAAATACAAAGAAAACATATTAAAAGCAGCAAGGGAAAAACAACAAATAACACACAAGGGAATCCCCATAAGGTTAACATCTGATCTTTCAGCAGAAACTCTACAAGCCAGAAGGGAGTGGCAGGACATATTTAAAGTGATGAAGGAAAAAAACCTACAACCAAGATTACTCTACCCAGCAAGGATCTCATTCAGATTTGATGGAGAAATTAAAACCTTTACAGACAAGCAAAAGCTGAGAGAGTTCAGCACCACCAAACCAGCTCTACAACAAATCCTAAAGGAACTTCTCTAGGCAAGAAACACAAGAGAAGGAAAAGACCTACAAGAACAACCCGAAACAATTAAGTAAATGGCAATAGGAACATACATATCGATAATTACCTTAAATGTAAATGGATTAAATGCTCCCACCAAAAGACACAGACTGGCTGAATGGATACAAAAACAAGACCCATATATATGCTGTCTACAAGAGACCCACTTCAGACCTAGGGACACATACAGACTGAAAGTAAGGGGATGGAAAAAGATATTCCATGCAAATGGAAATCAGAAGAAAGCTGGAGTAGCAATTCTCATATCAGACAAAATAGACTTTAAAATAAAGACTATTACAAGAGACAAAGAAGGACACTACCTAATGATCAAGGGATCGATCCATGAAGAAGATATAACAATTGTAAATATTTATGCACCCAACATAGGAGCACCTCAATACATAAGGCAAATGCTAACAGCCTTAAAAGGGGAAATCGACAGTAACACAATTATAATGGGGGACTTTAACACCCCACTTTCACCAATGGACAGATCATCCAAAATGAAAATAAATAAGGAAACACAAGCTTTAAATGATACATTACACAAGATGGACTTAATTGATATTTATAGGACATTCCATGCAAAAACAACAGAATACACATTTTTCTCAAGTGCTCATGGAACATTCTCCAGGATTGATCATATATTGGGTCACAAATCTAGCCTTGGCAAATTTAAGAAAATTGAAATCGTATCAAGTATCTTTTCAGACCACAACGCTATGAGACTAGATATCAATTATAGGAAAAGATCTGTAAAAAATACAAACACATGGAGGCTAAACAATACACTACTTAATAACGAAGTGATCACTGAAGAAATCAAAGAGGAAATCAAAAAATACTTAGAAACAAATGACAATGGAGACACAACGACCCAAAACCTATGGGATACAGCAAAAGCAGTTCTAAGAGGCAAGTTTATAGCAATACAATCATACCTTAAGAAACAGGAAACATCTTGAATAAACAACCTAACTTTGCACTTAAAGCAATTAGAGAAAGAAGAACAAAAAAACCCCAAATTTAGCAGAAGGAAAGAAATCATAAAGATCAGATCAGAAATAAATGAAAAAGAAGTGAAGGAAACAATAGCAAAGATCAATAAAACTAAAAGCTGGTTCTTTGAGAAGATAAATAAAATTGATAAACCATTAGCCAGACTCATCAAGAATAAAAGGGAGAAGACTCAAATCAATAGAATTAGACATGAAAAAGGAGATGTTACAACTGACACTGCAGAAATACAAAAGATTATTAGAGATTACTACAAGCAACTGTATGCCAATAAAATGGACAACCTGGAAGAAATGGACAAATTCTTAGAAATGCACAACCTGCCGAGACTGAGCCAGGAAGAAAGAGAAAATATGAACAGACCAATCACAAGCACTGAAATTGAAACTGTGATTAAAAATCTTCCAGCAAACAAAAGCCCAGGACCAGATGGCTTCACAGGCGAATTCTATCAAACATTTAGAGAAGAGCTAACACCTATCCTTCTCAAACTCTTCCAACAGATAGCAGAGGGAGGAACACTCCCAAACTCATTCTATGAGGCCAACATCACCCTGATACCAAAACCAGACAAAGACGTCACAAAGAAAGAAAACTACAGGCCAATATCACTGATGAACATAGATGCAAAAATCCTTAACAAAATATTAGCAAACAGAATCCAACAGCACATTAAAAGGATCATACACCATGATCAAGTGGGGTTTATTCCAGGAATGCAAGGATTCTTCAATATACGTAAATCAATCAACGTGATACACCATATCAACAAACTGAAGGAGAAAAACCATATGATCATCTCAATAGATGCAGAGAAAGCTTTTGACAAAATTCAACACTCATTTATGATAAAAACCTTGCAGAAAGTAGGCATACAGGGAACTTTCCTCAACATAATAAAGGCCATATATGACAAACCCACAGCTAGCATCGTTCTCAATGGTGAAAAACTGAAACCATTTCCACTAAGATCAGGAACAAGACAAGGTTGCCCACTCTCACCACTCTTATTCAACATAGTTTTGGAAGTTCTAGCCACAGCAATCAGAGAAGAAAAAGAAATAAAAGGAATCCAAATAGGAAAAGAAGAAGTAAAGCTGTCACTGTTTGCAGATGACATGATACTATACATAGAGAATCCTAAGGATGCTACCAGAAAACTACTAGAGCTAATCAATGAATTTGGTAAAGTTGCAGGATACAAAATTAATGCACAGAAATCTCTGGCATTCTTATACACTAATGATGAAAAATCTGAGAGTGAAATTAAGAAAACACTCCCATTTACCATTGCAACAAAAAGAATAAAATATCTAGGAATAAACCTACCTAAGGAGACAAAAGACTTGTATGCAGAAAACTATAAGACACTGATGAAAGAAATTAAAGATGATACAAATAGGTGGAGAAATATACCATGTTCTTGGATTGGAAGAATCAACATTGTGAAAATGACTATACTACCCAAAGCAATCTACCGATTCAATGCAATCCCTATCAAATTACCACTGGCATTTTTTACAGAACTAGAACAAAAAATTTCACAATTTGTATGGAAACACAAAAGACCCCGAATATCCAAAGCAATCTTGAGAACGAGAAATGGAGCTGGAGGAATTAGGCTCCCGGACTTCAGACTCTACTACAAGGCTACAGTAATCAAGACAATATGGTACTGGCACAAAAACAGAAATATAGATCAATGGATCAGGATAGAGAGCCCAGAGATAAACCCACACACATATGGTCACCTTATCTTTGATAAAGGAGGGAAGGATATACAGTGGAGAAAAGACAGCCTCTTCAATAAGTGGTGCTGGGAAAACTGGACAGCTACATGTAAAAGTATGAAATTAGAACAATCCCTAACACCACACACAAAAATAAACTCAAAATGGGTTAAAGACCTAAATGTAAGGCCAGACACTATCAAACTCTTAGAGGAAAACATAGGCAGAACACTATACGACATAAATCACAGCAAGATCCTTTTTGACCCATCTCCTAGAGAAATGGAAATAAAAACACAAATAAACAAATGGGACCTAATGAAACTTAAAAGCTTTTGCACAGCAAAGGATACCATAAACAAGACCAAAAGACAACCCTCAGAATGGGAGAAAATATTTGCAAATGAAGCAACTGACAAAGGATTAATTTCCAAAATTTATAAGCAACTCATGCAGCTCAATAACAAAAAAACAAACAACCCAATCCAAAAATGGGCAGAAGAACTAAATAGACATTTCTCCAAAGAAGATATACAGATTGCTAACAAACACATGAAAGAATGCTCAACCTCATTAATCATTAGAGAAATGCAAATCAAAACTACAATGAGATATCATCTCACACCGGTCAGATTGGCCATCATCAAAAACTCTAGAAACAATAAATGCTGGAGAGGGTGTGGAGAAAAGGGAACCCTCTTGCACTGCTGGTGGGAATGTAAATTGATACAGCCGCTATGGAGAACAGTATGGAGGTTCCTTAAAAAACTACAAATAGAACTACCATACGACCCAGCAATCCCACTACTGGGCATATACCCTGAGAAAACCATAATTCAGAAAGACTCATGTACCAAAATATTCATTGCAGCTCTATTTACAATAGCCAGGACATGGAAGCAACCTAAGTGTCCATCAACAGATGAATGGATAAAGAAGATGTGGCACATATATACAATGGAATATTACTCAGCCATAAAAAGAAATGAAACTGAGTTATTTATAATGAGGTGGATGGACCTGGAGTCTGTCATACAGAGTGAAGTAAGTCAGAAGGAGAAAAACAAATACCGTATGCTAACACATATATATGGACTCTAAGGGAAAAAAATGTCATGAAGAGATTAGTGGTAGGACGGGAATAAAACACAGACTTACTCGAGCATGGACTTGGGGATATGGGGAGGGGGAAGGGTGGGCTGAGACGAAGTGAGAGAGTGGCAGGGACATATACACACTATCAAATGTAAATTAGATAGCTAGTGGGAAGCTGCTGCATAGCACAGGGAGATCACCTCTGTGCTTTGTGACCACCTAGAGGGGTGGGATAGGGAGGGTGGGAGAGAGGGTGATGCAAGAGGGAAGAGATATGGGAACATATGTATATGTATAACTGATTCAGTTTGTTGTAAAGGAAAAACTAACACTATTGTAAAACAATTATACTCCAATAAAGATGTTAAAAAATAAAAAAAATTAAAAAAAACATAAACAAACACAATAAAGAAAACATTTTAAATCTTCCAGTACGGTATCTTGAAAAGTACAGTAGTACAGTACAACAGCTGGCACACAGGGGCTGGCATCGAGTGAACAGGCAAGAAGAGTTACTGGCTGGAGGCGGGGGAGGAGGTGGGAGATGGTAGAGCTGAAGGATCGTCAGCAACAGGAGACGGAGGGCAGGCTGCGATGTCACTCACGCCTGAAGCTGATGGCACAGGTTCCGGTTCCTTGCTGGATTCAGTTCTATCCACCCTCTTGAAAAAAACAATCCAGTGTTGTTTGGGTAGTAGCTCTTTTTTTCCTCATCATAGATGACACAGCAGCGCTGGATTGCATTCTGAACGCTGCTGCAACTTTCGAGGACTGTTCTACGCTTGGGTCCTGTGCCTCAAAAACTAACAGTACCTCCTCAGATAAAGAAAATCCCCTTGCTGTTTCCTGCGTCGTGAATCTCTTCAGTTCTTCACTTACTTCTTCCTCCTCTTGTCTCTCTTCGTCCTTTCTCTAGGCCTCCAATTCCATCAGGTCTTCATTAATAAGTGCCTCGTGTTGCACAGCAAGGAGTTCAATGTACGCCAGACACGTGAACTAACTTACACGATTGGACATGCAAACACATTTCGCATCTTTGAGAGTTTGCAACTTGAAAGTTCGTATGTAGGGGACTTACTGTGTATGTGTATATATATATATATATATATGTGTGTGTGTGTGTGTGTATATATACACACACACACATATATATGTGTGTATTTGTATGTAATTTCTAACATGAAATACTAGAAAATGTACATAGAAGTTGAAACTCATATTTTCTTTTGGCAATTTTCATTCTTTCAAGCCTTTTTAGACAATAATATGAACTTATTTACCATTACCAATATCTTTTGACTAAATCTTCTTGGGATAACTCTTATACGGTAGTTAAAAATGTTTCGGAATTAAACAGACTCCATTCTTTATTAGTTGTGTGATCTGGGGCAAATTCATTGAGGCTTCATAGAGAGGTCAATAAAGCTCTTATATATATATATATATTTATATAATAACACAGACACATCCAACACACACACATGTGTTTAGATGGGAAATAGAGGTTTAGAAAGGTCAATAAATCTGCTTGCCCCCGAATGCCAGTCCTGAGCCTGGGCCCAGCTACTCACTCTCAGGCCTTCCTGGTGTCAGCCTCGGCTGCTGCATTTCATCTGCTCTTAGACCCCCATGATCAGCCTCTGCCCTTCCAAGTGTTGAACCTACCATGGCTTCTTCATCTCTATCCTTCCTTGAGCTAAGATGGTTTACTATGCAGTAAGGCACATACAACTAGAGATGGACTGTAATTTAGTCATCCATATAGAAGGGGAGTTCTCACAACTGAAATAAAAACTGCATGGAGATTAAATTAATCATATTTTAAGAAATAGAAGGAGCTATTGCTTATAGACCACATCATAATCATCTCATTATCTTCATCTTCGTCATCATCATCATCACCATTGTCACCATCATAAAACGGAGGACATTTAATTGTATGCAAAATCTAGTGAAGTGCCCATAGTGGAATATCAAGTATTCCTAGCACTTTCTCCAGGTCAGATGTGATTTGTTAATCTGGGAAATGTCACTAGTAACAATAGAAATTGTCTAGGGGGACTTCCCTGGTGGTCCAGTGGTTAAGACTCTGCACTTCCAATGCAGGGGGCACAGGTTCGATCCCTCGTTGGGGAACAAAGATCCCACATGCCACGTGGCACAGCCAAAATATGAAAAAAAAAGTTCTCTAGAGATTTCACCATTACATCTTTTCCAATGACTATATTATTGATTAGTAAGATTAGCCAAAGTGAATCTTACCAATTGATTGTGAATAAACTGAAACAATTGGAGATATCGTTTATGGAGTACCTACTACATGTTAGCATTCTGCTGGGATGTTTTCAATTCATTATCTAATTTAATCTTCTCAGTTACTTAGGGAAGTAGTAGTAGTACCAGGAAAACTGAAGCTCAGAAAGCTTAAATAATTGGCCCATAACTGAAAAATGGCAAGACAAGGTTAACTTTCTCTCTCTGTGTAATTACAAAGTCCATGCTCTTTCCTCTGTGCCACATCCTATTTAGTTGAGAAATTCTTGAAATAAAAGATTAGTTTAGTTTATCTTTTAAATGTAAAGATGATTCCTTGCTTTGTGTTTTTATGTTCAGTGTGTCGATTATTTAAACATCTTTGATTCTCCTCTGTCTTCCAATCTTACAAAAGGCTACTACATTACTACAGTGACTATATTAGTACAAGATTTACTATATTAGGTAACATAAGACCTAGGTTCTGTTTCCAAGTTTGAGCTTGGACAAGTCATGAGATTATCGTGCCCGTACGTATTCACTATATAGTTGAGAGTTTGTACTAGGTGACTTTTAAGATTTTTCTCTAGCTCTGAAATTTCTCTATTAACTCTAAGTTAATTCATTTTTTGAGTTTATTCTCCCAATGGATGGAAAACATGTGGTTCTCACAAGAACTTTTCTTTCACCATAATAAAAGATCATTAACTCAAATAACATGATTTTTTGTTCTTTTTTTATTGGAGTATAATTGCTTTACAATGTTGTGTTAGTTTCTGCTGTACAATGAAGTGAATCAGCTATATGTATACATATATCCCCTCCCTCTTAGACCTCTCTTCCACCCATCTAGGTCACCACAGAGCGCCGAGCTGATCTCCCTGTGCTATACAGCAGGTTCCCACTAGCTATCTATTTTACACATGGTGGTGTATTTATGTCAAATCTAACCTCCCGATGTATTTAACTTGGAAATTATGGTGATGAAGGATTCAAAATGTTAACTCAAAATGCCATACACAAAAAAAAATACCATATTTGAGATTTGTTAATGTTTTTCTACTAAAATATAATTTTTAAATCTTCAATATTAATAACAATTTTGACAAAGTGAGTCCTGAATATTTATGTATATATTACTAAAAAGTGGAAGGAACGACAAATGTCCACAATCCAGGTTCGACGTGAATTAGTAAAGACTGACACCTACAGTAATAAATTTCAGGTCTGAAGATATTCTATCTCTGGTCCATAATGACTTCGGCCCAGTCATTACAAGTGCTATTTTACTATTTTCACATTAAAAAAAGTGACATCTCAAGATGGATAAGAGAAAGGCATTAACACTAGAATTCTCACTTACATTATCAGAACTAGTCCTCTTCTCCCCTTCTGCTACATGTTGCTAAAAGACCAGCTTTGGAGTATGAATTCTCACACTCCCACGTTACTCCTTCCAGTGAAGTTAAAGAAATGACAAGCAACATATGAAAACATTTGACAGCTTAATATCTGTGCCTCACATTTCAGTGTCTCCTTTGATGCTGTAAGAAAAGCTGGTGGCTCTACATAAGAGAGCAAGATTGGGAGGTATGTGTTTTGACTTTAACTATATCACAGTGTGATCACCTTACCTGAATTTTTCGATTCTTTCTAAACTAGAAAGACTCCATTGTCACAAAGTAAAGTCTGAAATAAATTATTAAAGGAGGTACCCATATTGTGTTAGTAGTGAATTTAATCTAAATCTTAAATCTCTACCATAAAATTATTCTGTAACGAATTAGGAGTTTGAAGTAAAACATACAAAATAAATTTTTGCTCTACTTGAACGCATTTAGAAGTTATCTGAAGTATTATCTTCAGTTCCAAGCATTACACTTTAAGAAGAAAATGGTTCAATGGAAATAAAAGTCAGAGAAAATCACCAGGTTGGTGAAGGAACATGAGACCACAGGATATCAAGAACTGCTGAAGTAACTGGGGGTGTTATCTTAGGAAAAATGAATATTCAGGAGGGAGACGATCATTATATTCAAGTATCATTTGAAAAGGATGGTATTTGCCTAGTAAGACACTAAGATTTAAAATAAACCAAATGGATAAAAATTCCAGGTAGGAAAAGAAAAGAAAGAAGAACTAATTTTTGGATACCTTGAAAAAGAAAGGGCTTCTTTGGAAGGTTATATAGTAATATATTCCCTATAACTAGAGAAGTTCAAAGAGCCACAGTGACCTGGTGGATTCTGATCCTGAATGAGTGGACCAGATGACGACTGGGGTCATTTGCAAGTCGAGATTCTGTGATTCTCTTATTCTATGAAAACAGAGTTTTTAGAAAAGTGATAAAGAGTTTCTAAATAATGTGTTCCAAGCATAGAAACAAGTAAAAAGTTGTTATTCAATTATAAAATGTTTCTTTTTTCATCCTCTGAAAAAATATAATTCCAATTCATTTCCCACTCATTTTCAAGGATCCAAGGAACACAGTAGTAAGTAAACATATTATTAAAAATAAAATATTCATTCCCAGTTTTGTCAACTCTTTATGAAACTGAACTAAAAGAGTACCTGGAGATGAAGTTTTCATCCAATGAGATTTTACAGGGCAAGCAAAAAAGCAAGCAGCAGAACAATAGGAATAGTATTTAAATAAGTGAAAAATTTTGGAAATAGAGAGTAGTGGTGTTTGTACAACATTGTAAATGTAATTAATGCCATTGAATTGTATACCTAAAAATAGTTTTGATGGCAAATTTTACACTGGCAAATTTTTACACAATAAAAATAAAGGCAGTGATGATACTGAGGAAAAAGAAAGAAAAAAAGAAAGAAAGAAAGGAAGGAAGGAAGGAAGGAAGGAAGGAAGAAAGGAAGGAAGAAAGGAGGGGGGAGGGAGGAAAGAAAAGAAAAGAAATAAAAGAGAAAGAATTGGAACATACACCAAACTAAGTAAGAGTGGTTATTAAGAATAAATTTAACTTTTTACTCATTCATAATATTTGAAATTTGTTTCAATAATCTTGTATTATTTTTAAAAGTTATATTTAAAATAATTGTTAAAATAAAGCTAACAGAGTACCAACTCTTCTTTAGTACTCAAATAAATATGAATGACTTTCATTACAGAAGTTCTCAAAATACATTTCTGCCTTAAATATAATTTATTTTGGATGGTACTCTGCATTAAATGTCTATTAGATTTAAATACATACCAAAGGAATAACAAGTGAGGAAAGTAAAGCACTCTTCCTTTCTTCATGAAGCTTATAATCAAAAAGAAAGGGCACGAAATACATCCATGAAATAACTAAGGGGCACATTTACCAAGCAGCATATTAACAGAGTAGCTTTCACTAGAGAATAGTGAAAAAAAACTATGTACATAAATGTTAAGGAATCCTAAATAAAGGCAGGGTTAAAATTAGGTGGGGTTACACAAAAATACCTTCTGGATGAAACAGAGATGTTATTGCAAATTTCAAATAAGATAAGAGACGAGGAAAAACATTAGATTAATTGTAATTGTATGACTCCTTCTCTATCACTCTTTTAATTATTAAATCCTTTCATAGATTCTCACCCCCACTTAGGAAAGCAGGTATTCAGTTGTTCTCTTTGCCGCCTCTGTGGCGCATGTAGTGCCTGGAAGGCTGGCCTCAGGCCCACACACATGGACACCCTCCCTCCTAACTGTGCCTCGGTGCCTTTGGTGCCCTTGCTGTGTTCCAGGGAAAGCCATGTAAATGGCAAGTTTGCACGCTTCCCAGGCTTCACCCACGAAAGAGCAACATTGAACTTGATGTACTTAACTCACTTGAACCTATCCCACTGTGCTCGCTATGTAACTAGAAGTGTGGACTAGGTGACTTAGTTGATGGAAAACCCAATCCTACTTCCTGGGCTTTCAAATCTAAGAGAGGAGATTCAAGTACTCAACTCTACTCCCTCTCTCAACTCACCTAGTCCTAACGGCTCTCCTCTGTCTTTTAGGAAGTCACGGTCTTATAACTCATCCTTCCTCCTCTACAATTCTTTGTGAAAACCTATGCTCCAGAATTCCAGGTGTGGCTTTCAGGATTTCAAGGAAAAACCTTTCCTCCATTCAACAAAGTCTGACTTTTACAAATCAAAAGTACTTACTTTTAGGCTATGATTTTCCTAAGAGCTCAAAAAACTCTACTTATTTTAAAACTCAAAGCAACTTCTTTGTGTCAGGGGTATTCTGAAGGAATGAACGCCTCCCTTTCAATGCGGGAAGGCCACGAGATAATTAAGGAATGAGAAAGTAGCTATAGGAAATAAAGACATTGGTTGAATATTATAAAAAAAACTTTATGCCCAATATTCTACATTTCCCTTGCTCATTAGCAACTTCATTTCAACATTTCTGACCACATGCATATGTGTACGTATACACACACATACATACACACATTTATACATGTACTGAGATTCTCCTTTGAAGTTATGCAAACATCTTATCACTTCCCTCATTAATGAGTTAAATGACATGTTTTATACATATTCGTTTTTATTTGCATGATTTTATCCTGTGAAAATTATACTTAAGAAAGGGTTTAATATTTAAAGTAGAATGGTCAGAGAAGGTCTCACTGGTAAAGTGATATTTGGTCAAAGGTTGAAGGAAATTAGAGAACAAGCAATTTGGTTCTCTGTGGTAAGATTGTGGCAAGCAGAGAGAAAAGCAAATGCAAAGGTCCTAAGATAGAAGATGTAAATAATGAGAAAAAGAAACTGACCCACTTCCATGTTTCACAACCTATGTACAATTGTGGGCTTTGAGAGTAGACAAGAAACAACACACACACATTGCATGGACATGGGCTTCAGATATCTGGAGTCTGTGTAATTCAAAAGCAGGACATACAAATTTCTGAGGGGACTTAGCAAAGGAAATGATTGATTCTGCTTGGACGAAGAGGCAGAAGGCTTCCCTACGGAGATAACAATGAACATTTGGTAAAATTGGCAGACAATCAGCAATTTCATCATGCTGATATGTGGCTCTCCCTTGTCTGGTCATTTGGAGTAAAAGTTACATTCAGGATAATTTTCTTTTTTTAACAATTGTCCTTATTCATGAGAACATGAAATTTAAGAAATTAGTCTGAACACAGTCAGCTTTTTGAATAATGATGTCTCCTAGCAAGCAGAAATTCTATAGCTGTCTTTCTAATAGAGTTTTTTCCTTAATTTCGTACTAAAATAATCTTGAAATATGATTGTAGAGAATATTCAGAATTAAAGTGCATTAACTGGTCCCTAAATCACTGAGATCTGAGTGGTCAGTTAAGTCAATTCACTGTATTACATTTTAGAATGTATAAGAGAGTTGTAATATATACTATATATGTAATATATATACATATATTGTATATATATAACTGAAAAAAATAAGAAGTCATATTCTACTAAACAAAGTTTAAAATCTGTAATAATTAAGTGATTAGTGTCTTTGCTTTACATTTTGCCCCAGAGATGAATAAGGCTCAGATATAATAATAAAGTTGATTTATGGATACAAAGCAGGTAATTTGTATTTCCTATTATTAAGGGAATATTCTCAGAGTCTCTTTAGGAATGTCAAACCACATATGAAAAGAAAATAAAAATTTCATCAGCAAATAAGTCATTTTTCATATTTTTGAAAGCTGACAGAGGCAGGTAGTCTGACTGGTTTTTATTCTATTTATGCTCTCTTACGTGAGAGATACCATTCTGACATTTTAAAACATTAGGCCAGAGGATGAAGATACAAACTGTTCTGAAATATTTGTCTGCATTTCCCAGACTTTCCTTAAAATGTGTAATTGTTTTGGGCAGTAGAAATAAGTGAATAGTTGTATGGAGGTACATTTATGTCCATGGTCCCAAGCAGAGTCGGAGAGACCCTACTATCATTTTCCTACTCAACTCTTCTTGTCAACCTACAACAAAAGTAGACCCCTGCTCTCCTCCCAGGAAACAGCACAGCAAAGCATGCACAAGACAGCAAGGTGTACAAAGAATGCTCTAAAATAGTGCTTAAAAACTGTCATCACGAATAAAATGAGAGTCTACATCCTGACGCCACCTTAGCTACAAACGTAGGTGCTGGTCTCCAGGAAGTGTCAGGGTCTAGTAAGCAAGAATGACGAAGCAAATGATCAGAACAACGTTGATTTCATTCATGACTGCCTTTGATGGCTGGGGTCACGAGTGCAGAGCGCATTCATACCGCTTAGCACGAGAGGCAGCTAGAAGAGCACCTGAAGGAAGAGGCTGCTCTCAGGAAATAAGAGAAATAGCAGAGAGGAGAAAGGGGAGAAGAGGTTAGCAGCAAGAATAAAGACGCTCTGATTTCTTTAGATCTCTCAAAACCTGAGAAAAATCTACCTATAATTTGGGGGTTTGGGGTGCAAACAAGAAATCTACAAGCAAACATTGTACGGACATAGTTCTTAGATGTCTGGCTGGTGGAGTGAAGTCGATTTCAGGAAACCTCCGCAGTTTTAAGACAGCTGGAATGCAAGAATTTCCTTTCACCTTCAGGGATCCACAGAAAATTGTGTCTTTGGGCAAAAGATTAAAAAAGAGGAGAGGGCTTCCCTGGTGGCACAGTGGTTGAGAGTCCGCCTGCCGATGCAGGGGACACGGGTTCGTGCCCCGGTCCGGGAGGATCCCACGTGCCGCGGAGCGGCTGGGCCCGTGAGCCATGGCCGCTGAGCCTGCGCGTCCGGAGCCTGTGCTCCGCAACTGGAGAGGCCGCAACAGTGAGAGACCCGCATACCGCAAAAAAAAAAAAAAAAAAAAAAAAAAAAAAAGGAGGAGAAAACCTACTGCGTTAACACCGTTTCCTGATCTATGATAATTAAACTTGTCACCTAGTTCGGTTAAAGTCCAATTTATATGTTGGAGGGCAAACCATTGTCCAGGTCAGAGTTATAGATATTCTACAGAAAGTCCATAACACTCTTAATCTAGGTCATTTGGGGGCATCAACAAAAGGCTTTGTGTGTGTGTGTGTGTGTGTGTGTGTGTGTGTGTGTGTGTGTGTGTGTAGTTGGATTATACATCGGCATTGATAGAAAATTATTTTTGTTAGTATTGTATCCTGAACATTTTGACATTCTAACTAAAGACTTTCTTGCTGTCATTTCCAAGAAGCTTCTGTAAAGATTAAGAATTAAGCAATTCGAGGTTATATTGGCTCTAATGACAAAATCATTTTCTAGATCCTCGAAGCTTACTGAATGAAGGTACAAAATGTCAACCCGGCACATGCCAAACTTTGTACCTTTCAAACTTTATGTGGTTCCATCTTATCACACCATCTGCAGCAGCAACTCAGTTTCCGGTGTCTAGTACATATCACCCCAGCCAGTCAAGTAATCTAGTTTATAAAATGTTTGGTTCAATATTATGAAAAGCACAAAGTAGACAGGTGGTTTCATAAAACAGCCTTCAGTTTTATGAAACCATTTCTGTATCTCCTGGTGGAAGCATTCCTTTCTTGGGAACTTAGAAGACTTTTAAATCAGGAAAGTGCAAAGTTGCAATGAAGGGAAGCAAACACTTGCTAATAGATCACTAGAAGGAATTGTGAGAGGAGCCATAGAGATAGTCATTCTGATGTAAATATTTACAGTGATTAATGTTTTACTGACATTATAAGATTATAACTGCTATGTTCTTATCGAACAAGTAATTATTTAATTGATAATTAATTTTTTTGGCAAAATAAGTGCATTTCTCCCATATGATAAATTAAATATTTAAATGGTATGGGATGCAATTAAAACTAAGGTATTCAACAAGCAACTTATTCAATGCCACAACCTCAAATCCTTTCAAGAATGAGGCAGTGGATAAAAAATTCATAAAACTAAACATTAGGTACTAGGTACATTATGTTATACATTTTGCTATAAGATTTGAACCATAGGAAGAGTATAAAACATAGACTATAAGCTTTCCATATGATAAAAAATTGTTTCACATAAGCTTATGCTCAGAGAATATGATTTAACTGTGAAATAGATGGAGAATAAAAACGCTTTTTGCAGCTTCCTAATTGCCTAAAAGTCTTTAATGTACTTTTTATGGTTTGAAAATTTGGCTTGAAATGAATAAAAACAGCAACATTTATAATTAACTCCTTTGTCAAAATGTTTTCAGGCAGCTAATTCTTCAGGAAATATAGCATGGTCCACTGCCAGGTAGAATGAATTAATGCTTTATTTTCCCTAGGTAGTATCTCACATCTGTTTCTAATATTTGTTCCTTTGAAATAATTCCACATACTTGGTTCACTGATTTCTCCTTCTCCTGTCTGCCTAGTCTAAAAGAGTTGAGCATAACTACTAAACCCAGGTGGTCTAGAAATCTTCATCACTGTAGGATTGTGGTTAGCCCTAGCAGGTGGCAGTGGATGTGATGCTTAACAAAACACACCACTTTCTTTAAAGAAATCACATAGGCCACACAGTCCTACTTCTCCATTCATGGAATTGCCTAATGAGATTTGATTTAAACTTACTTATGCCGATGTGTATTTGATGTAGCCTTGAATTCTTATGCTCTTTGTGATAAGTATTGATGCTTGTAATTGTGCTGGTTAATATGTTATGACCACTTCATTTTACTTAGGTACCTATTTGGGAAGGTTGCCTTTTGATTCATAGCCACAGAGACATTCCTGACAGGCACGTAAAGGGTTAGATACAGGAAAGGCGTATGTAATCTTGTCCTGATTAGGACCAGGGGCACACTGATTCTGCCTGGATGCATGCCTCGGGAGGTTTAAAAACTCTTAGCACACTTTGTCTGAATTTCCTTACTCTTTTGCTAAGGGCATGCTTGGAGCTTCTCTCTCTCTCTCTCTCTCTCTCTCTCTCTCCCCTTCTCTCCTTCCTCCCCACCCCTTTCCCCTTTCCCATTTGTATTTCAGTGAGTAGCTGGGCCTCTCACACAGTGTTTGAGCCCTCAATCTGGAGTGAAATTGGCAAATTTGGGGGTGCTAATTGAGCTTTTTTTTTCAGTTTTTAACTCTCAACATATTGAGTCACCTTTTTCTGCATTCGTGTGGTATTCACTTACTAAATCACTTGAAAGAATTAGCCACAATTCACTACTATCAACATATAGAGTTATAGCTTCAATTTCATGTAAATAACTTCACTGATGTTTATTTTCATGGTTTTTCATGTTGGATAGGACTATGAGAAGAAACTATAATTTTTAAGCTGCTATAGACAGTGTCTCTAATCCACTCACACCTTTTTCTTGCTTTGAATAGAGAAAGCAAGTATCACACCTGATACACGACACAGAAAGTAGCCTGCTCCCAAATATGTTCAGATATTTGATACTTATGCATCTTTCACAGCATCTGTCAGCTCTCTTACCAGCTGCAGCTTACACCTACTCAAATAACAGAGAAAAATATTTGCTGTGTCTTAACATGTGCCTCTGGGGGATGACCTACTTAACATTCATTCATTTGTTAATAAGTTCAATGGACACTCATCAAATATCTAATATATACAAGGCATTATCATAAGAGCTGTTGATGTAAATGCAGAAAACAGAATGGCATTTTGATCTACTACATCCAAACATGGAAGGCTCCTTCTATTTTATGTTCACATGTGTTCATTAAATAAACATGAAATTAAGACTGTCTTATATGCATATTATTCTAATAGCTACGATTTGCTTTTGCTATCCTCTTTGAACTTTCTCTTGACTTGTTCGAATAATAGTTACTCTACGTATTAGAAACAATGGGATTGGAATTTCTGACACTACACTTGGGCATCCAGAAGGAGTTTTTATAAACCATGTCTTGCTGTCCACCAAATGCCAGGCTGGCAGTGAGGGGTAGAAGAGAAGGAAACACTAACTTCTTCCAAGTACCACCACATGAGTGAGATGATTCCGCAGGCTGGTTCTGTCTAGATCAATATGCAGTCTAGAGAAACTGGACAGACTGCAGCCTGCAGAGTGAGAAGTGAATTCTCTGGTTATATCAGATTGGGGTTGTATTGCAGATGGGAACACTAAGGAATGGGGTTAAAAACTGATTCCCAATCTTGGGGCAGGAGGCTGGGAAAACGAGACAAGAGATGCAGGTCCTAGCCTGATATGTGGAGAATCAAGTGATTTCCCTGAGTGCCAGCAGAGATGCCGTGAAGGGCCTGATGAGTGCTTTGCCTCCCAATAATCCCCATCACAATATTCTCCATGATTTCAAATAAAAAGAAAAACATGTACAAAACACACAAACGTTGACCGCAGTTTTTTTCATAATATCCCCAAACAGAAAGCCCTGGTATCTATCAGTAGGAGAATGGATGAACAAACCTTGGCATATCTACTCAACCAAATACAAGTTTGCGATCAAAAGCCATGGACTACTGATATAGACAATAAGGTGAGCTAGAAGGAAGGCTTGAAATGCATTCTGACTGGGGAGTCATATTTCCAGCTAAAACTCAGGAGCGATGTCATTTAAGAGGGAAGAGTATCAGTGGACAGCAACAGCCTCTGCCACAGTAATGATTGTCAAAAGCTGCCTTGCAGATCTGTTGTTTCATATGGTAATATGTAATGCTTAGCATAGTAACTGGCACATAGTAATAAACTGTTGTAGTGTGCATTTATAATGATTATTATTATCAACTGTTTATATGTGCTTGAGTCCAAAGGAAGACGTGCTATCCAACTAGGCTCTAGGCTCAGAAGAAACTGTGTTGTCAGCTGAAAACCAGTTCGAGCAATAACAAATATCCCTCCCCCCAAAAATTATTCATTACAACCCCTTTCAATCATTAAATGTTTTCAATTTATCTTGGGTGGCCTGATTTTTTTTTTTCTTTTTCAGTTCAAGATTCCAAGAATAGTTACTTCACATTCAGAGATGCTTAGCAGGATGAAGTTTTGTTTCTATGACCAGCCCTAATGGGTTCTTTGAATGAAATAAGTGGATTATGTATAATTTGCAACAGATTTGTTAATTGCCGACAGGAATTATTTTTGATATTTACTGCCTAAAATCATTCCCTTAAAATCACTGAGGTTTTGTTTCATTAGATTCAAGGTTTAATGCCAATGAACTAAAAAGAAAAATACACACACCCCCCAAATGAAAAGGGTATAAAGATGATTGTGAGAAAAGAATTTTAAGTTGAATTGCCATATGACCCAGCAATTTCACTTCTGGGCATACACTCAAAGAATTAAACAGAAACTCAACAGATATTTGTACACCCCTGTTCACAGCAGCATTATCCACAATAACCAAAAGGTGGAAACAACCCAAGTGTCCATCGATGGATGGATGAATAATGAAACTGTGGTCTGCACATACAATGTAATATTATTCAGGCTTAAAGAGAAAGAAATTCTAACACATGTTATAACATGGATGAACCTTGAGGACACTATGCTAAGTGAAGTAAGCCAGTCACAAAAAAACAAATACTGTATGATTCCAGTTAGATGAGGTACCTAATGCAGTTAAATTCATAGAGACAGAAGGTAGAATGGTAATCGCCGGGGCTGGGGGCAGGGAGGAGTGAGGAGTTAGTGCTTAATGAGATCAGAGTCCTAGTTTTGGAAGATAAAAACCGTTCTGAAGCTGGATGGTGGCGATGGTTGCACCACGGTGTTAATGTACTTTATGTCACTGAATTGTACACTTAAAATGGTTAAAATGGTAAATTTTAGTTATGTGCATTTCGTTACAATTTTTAAAAAAACAAATGATTGTGAGAGGAATATATGTTTTACCTGCATTGAGTTCCTTCTCCCATAAAATCTGTCACCCTCTTGGTCTTGTTACTATCGTTAAGGATCAATGGTGGACCAGAGGCAACCATGAATTTGCATAGAAATATGTGTACCAAGTAGGCATTAGCTAGTGTCTTCCGTGTTGACTGAGAACCTTGTAGTCTACTCATGAATGGTTTCCTAAGAGAAACAATAATAATATTGCTTTCTTTACGAATGAAGAGTACTTTAAAAAATTAACATAGGGATTTATTCATTCATTTGTTCACTTTTTTCACCCATCTACTGGTAAGTGCCTGCTGTAGATTCAGTCATTTATACTTTTCCTTTTCCAGATCCTCTTTGTGTTGTAAACGTAAGATAACTGAATATTAGGGCTGGGAGGAGAGAGAGGTTGAGGCCAAGAAATAAGCCTTGGAGTTCATCCCTGTGTCTGGAAGCTTCCGGATAATCTAGAAATGTCAGCTGTCTAACGGCTTACATGAGTCTTTGGGAATTTCTTGTTTTTAAATATTTAGAGACACAACAGCAGTCCTTTATTTGCAAAGGCACCCAATTCAAATCGGCTTCATAACTCAGTGACCTTTTCTTGCCCATAGGGGAGCTCTGGCTTCAGGGAAGGCTGCACCTTGGACGGCAGGACTCCCCTTTCCGTGTCCTTGTCCTTTGTCTTCCCTTCTTTGTGTTCACTGGTTTCACAGTCTCTTACTGTTGACTACTCCACTCCTCATTTACGCTGCTGCATAGGCATTGCTCTTCTCTTCTGTTTTTAGAACATTCAAAGTGTGATCGTTGCCTTACAACTTTACATTTACTGCTCTTTCTCCCTGAGCCCTTTTCCCCCAGGTATCCACATGTCTCACTCCATCATATCATTCATGTCAAATGCCATCTTGTCAGAGAGGTCTGTCCTGACTACATAATTTAGTATAATACATACACACACACACACACACACACACACACACACACACACAGGCTCACCACATCTCTGTCGATGCCCATTTTCCTTACTCTGCTTTATTTTTTTCATAGCACCCAAATTTGATTATTGTCTAACTAAAATGTAAGCTTCATGCAAGTAGAGACTTTTTTTTCATTTGGTTGCATTCCCAGTGTCTAGAGCAGGGCTTGGCAAGAGTACAGCTCACAGCCAAATGTGCACTGCCTGTTTTTATGTGGCTTATGTGCTAACGACAAGTTTTTATGTTTTCAGATTGTTTTTAAAAAAATCAAAAGAAGACTATCTTGTGACCCATGAAAATTTAGAAAATTCAAATTTCCGTGTCCATAAATAAAGCATTATAGGAGACAATCACACTCATTTATTTATGTATTGTCTATGGCCGCTTTCACCTTACCATGACAGAGTCAGGCAATTAGGACAGAGACCATACTTGGTCTGTAAAGCCTCAACTTTATAGAAAATTTGCTGACCCCTGTCTAGAACAATACCTGGCACATAAAGGTGGATGAAATAAATACTGGTGAGTGAGTACATTTCTACTCTCTCAATAATAGACTTCTTTCAGTGACCTGAAAATTATACACAGCTTTTGTCTAATCACTGGTTCCTCTGATAAAAGGATTTAACTTTCCCTAGTGATAAAGGAATTGGCACAGAATCCAAAAAATATTCTACAAGAAAAAAAGAGAGAGAGTAAAATAAGAACAAATGATAAAATCACAGCGTAGTCGTATATAAAACTTATGAACAACAATATATCCAGGAACTTAATAACATATTCATCTCCATTCGTTATCATTAAATCCCTTCATTCATTCACTTTTTCTCTTTCTTCTGCTATATAATCCAAGTCTGTCTGATACACACTCTCCTTCAGCTAATCGTGACTCTCGGTTCCCCAAAATGCCAGATCTTCCTTCCTTCAATAAACCCACACTTTCTCCACCCTCTGTCTGGGATGTTTTCCTTTTACCCACCCAGTGAATGCGTGCTTGTTATTCAAAAGATGAGAGCTCAAATGCCACCACCTCCCCACCATCCCAGTACAAAAACTCCCATACATGATGGCTTACATCTGCATTCATTCGTTCATTCATTCATTCATCCTACACACATCCGTTGGACAACCACTCTATGACAAACATTCTTCCAGATACAGGGCTACAGCTGTTATAAAGAGAGATTTCATTCTACTCTCTTAGAGCTAATATTTTATCGGAGGAAAAGACAATAAAATTTTTTAAATAAATGATATTGTCAGTGTTGGATAGACAGTGAGTGAGTGATACATGTTGTTAGTAGTTTGAGTTCACTATTAGGAAGTGGCACACAGAGATGGAAACTATGTATTTTGAAATATTAGGAAAATGTACACCAATTTCAGAATTATGAAACTTGTGAGAAAAATAAATGAGAAGATAAAAATTATTGCTATTTAAAGACCTGTTTTTAAAGGGAGCATAAAAGGAAAAAAAAAAAGGAGGGGGCAAAACATGAGTGTAAACTTAAAATTATGTGAGTAGAAAAAAATTCCGTTGTTGGAACTGAATCAGATAATTTTTTAAATCAATTGGTTCACTGCTTTGCAGTTCATCTGTGTAGTTGGAATCTGGAAGTACCAGTTTCACATCATATTAAAACGGTCCTCATTTTTAAGTTGCACTGACCAATTTTTTAAGATTTCATTTTTCTCCACTGATTCCCTGCTGTGAGAATAAGCATTGTCTCAAGCTAATTATTTCTATGTCTAATAAAATATTTAAAAGGCATAAGTGTCCAATAATGATAATATTCTGAGCTTTCAATTTAATTTTTAAATTTAAAATATAGGTAAATTTCATACTCATTTTCTGCAATTTCATATTCAGTTCATTCAAATGTATTCATTCAGTAGATTCAAACAATGGTAATTAAATGAGCTATTATAATTTTTTAAAGTTTTCTTTCTCAGAAGGGCTAAACAAGGTCAAGTTTACTTGCTGATGCCATAGTTTCTCAGAACTTTTCCAAGACATCTAGAGAAGAAAGGCAGGGAGACAGCTCTTTGAAATATGGCTTCAAGAAATACTATTTCATATCAAAAACATTGTGGGTGTGTGTGGACACAAGCTATGTGTGTCAGAAAGAGCATCTGTGTGTGTGTGTACCTTTGTGTATTTTCATGCTGAGAGCACAAAAGTAACATAAACATTTGGGAATGTTTTTGAAAAAGTCTCACTCCCACGTGATAGGAATAGAGATTACATGATATTTGCTGTTGATGTTTCAATCCTAATTATTGACACTCAGCGTCTTAGGGTAATTCTTTCTTGAGGCACTGGAAGACCCTCCCATTGAAAAGAAAGACAGTTGCTCAAGTGTGTTATGTATTAATGATGAAGACAGAAAAAAACAAGGTGGGAAGGGCTTGGCCCTAAAATTAACTTCCTTTCTACTACAGAAGAATCTCTATTTATTGGCATTCAGGGCAATGTACAAAAAGAATACCTTTTGTCTCAATTTCTGAGAATTAGCAGAAAAATGCAACTCAATTGCCTGGAATCACACTTTCTCCTATTCGTCTGTCTAATTAATAATTTCTTCTATCTTATATTTGTGTATACAAAGGGTAACTACCTTCTTTAAGGATGTCTCCAAATTTCAGAGTTTTCTAAATTTTCAAAGACAAAGTGCATTACTTTGCAAAATAAATAGAGTGATTACTGTAACTTTGTGACTGTCTGCCCAAACATTAAAAGTGAGACATGTCTGACAGTCATCTGTTTGGGTTAAACCGACTTTTGATTCATAGAAATATGTAGAGGATACTTCTGAAATGATCATTAATATGGTTAATTCTGATAGATATGGCCAAATGAAAGTACGATTATTGGTTAATCAAGGAGCAACTTAATGTTATTCAGTAGTAAATGGGAGTTTAAAAAAATGTGCTTGGAATATTGTCCATCTTGACATTGCAGTCAGCTGAGATATCTTCATATTAAGCAGTTACTACGGACAAAATCACATTGATGTTGCAGAAAGGTCATGATTGCAGTAGCATGAGGAAGCCTAGATTAACGACAAGGAAAAAAAGACAGAAGAAGGAGGCAGCAATCCAGGGAATAAATGATTATGGCTTGAATTCAAGCAGTGGGAATAAAAATGGAGTGAAAAGAAGGATTTAGAGACATGAAAAAGGTTGAATCTAAAAGACCTAGAAAATGAATGGATGTGGTCTTGGTGGACTGAGGGATGAGTGAGAAGAAAGAACTGAAGATGTGCTTGAAGTTTCTAGCTTGGATGGCGGACTCTGATGGCAACTGGGGGAGAAACGGATTTCAATATAATCTTTCATGAATATACTAAAGATGGTGATTTTAAGAAACAGCTCTATTGAGGCATAATGCACATACCATGCAACTCACTCATTTAAAATCTGTAATTCAGTGGCTTTCACCATGTTCCCAGAGTTGTGCAACCATCACCACAATCAAATTTAGAGCATTCTCATTACCCCAAAAAGAAACACCATACCCTTTAGTCGTCACCCTCAACACCCCACCCCATCTCCCCCAAGCCTAGGCAACCATTAAGCTACTTTCTGTATCTATAGATTTGTCTATTTAGGACATTTCATATAAACGGAATTACATAATTAATTACACACATGGTCCTTACTGACTGACTTCGTTCACTTAACAATGTTTTCAAGGTTCATCCATGTTGTAACATGTATAGGTCCATTATTTCTTTTTATTACTGAAAATGTATTATCATATAGATATGTCATGCTTTATGTATCCATTCATCAGTTCATGGGCATTTGGATTGTTTCCACTTTGGGGCTATTATGAATAATACCGCTCTGAATATTTACATGTAAGTTTTTATGTGGATGTATGTTTGCAACTGTCTTGGATATATACATAGAAGGAGTGTTACTGGGTCACACTGTAACTTTAGCCTTTTGTAGAACTGCCAAACTGGTTTTTAAAATTGTTGCATCATATTATGCTCCCTCCAGCAGTGTCTGAGGACTCCAGTATCTCCACATCCTCCCCAGTATTCTTTATTCTCTATCTTTTCTATTATAACCAGTGTGAGTGAAGTGGTATCTCATTGTGATTTTAATTTTGATTTCCTTAATGACTGATAACATTGAACATCTTTTCTTGTGCTTATTGACTGTTTGTATATATTCTTTGGAGAAATGTCTATTCATAACTTATGCCCATTTTTCAGTTGGGTTATTTGTCTTTTTGTTACCCAGCTGTAAGAGTTCTTTATATATTTTAGGTACAGGTCCATTATCAGATACATGATTTGCAAATATTTTCTCTCACTCTGTAGGTTGTTTACTCACTTTCTTTCTTGTTTTTCTTTTTTGGGGGTTGTTGTTAAATATTTATTTATTTATTTACTTGGCTGTGCCAGGTCTTAGTTGCTGCATGTGGGATCTTCGATGCCTCGTGTGGGATCTTCGTTGAGGCATGCGGGATCTAGTTCCCTGACTAGGGACTGAACCCCGGCCCCCTGCTTTGGGAGCATGGAGTCTTAACCACTGGACCAACAGGGAAATCCCAATTCACTTTCTTGATGATGTCCTTGGAAGCACAGAAGATTTTAATATTGGTGATCTCCCGTTTACCTATTTTTCTGGCATGTACACTTTGGATGTCATATCTAAGAAATCATTGCCTACTCAAAGGCTACAAAGATTTATACCTATATTTTCTTCTGAGAGTTTTATAGTTTGACCTCTTACATTTAGGCCTGTCATCCACTTTGAGTCAATCTTCGTATATGGTATGAGGTAAGTGTCTAACTTCATTCTTTGAATGTGGATATCCAGTTCTCTCAACGCCTTTTGTTGAGGAGAGTATTTTTTCCCATTGACTTGTATTGGTGCCCTCTCATGGTCCCAGCTGATTGCCCCAGAGTTGAGCATCTGACTTAAAGATAGTTGATCCATAAGTTTGCTGATGGTAATGATGTAACCTGAGTTCTACAAACTCTGCTTAGTAAGAGAGAACTCTTGTCAATGAGATTGTTCCCTCTTGGAAATCTGAATAGACATGCAAAAAAGAATTTTGTAATTGGAAGAAAAACGAAAAGATTATAAAGAAAAAAGTTGTTAGTCATATGATGATTATGAATGAGCTGAATTATTAATAAGTAGATGCTATAGATAGAGAAAATATAAACAGAGAATGATTTGATTGATCTGACAACTTAGAAGGAAGTGACAAGAGACCCAGGAGAAGCAGAGTCTAAAAGCGCTGAGTCATTGTCGAGACAGAGAGGAGAGATGATACAGAAACCGTTGTTAAGGGTTTTATACAATCTTTTTTTCTTAAATTCCTAAGAACTGCTAGACTCTTCCTTGTGTTAGCCAGAGAGATTTGCTGATGCTTGCAATCAAAATGACCACCCATATGTGTTCTGACTGTTAAATCTACGGGCTCCATAGAATACTCTTAAATGAAATGAGACAGCTTATGTTAGCAAGTCTGATACATACCTGGCTCCTAATAGAAGTTGCACAAACACCAATTTCCCTGACCTACTCTCAGACTCTCCTAATAGGTTTCATGGGCACTGTCTGAATTCTACAGGTATCAGAGATGCCGCAAGTCATCCTGTTGTAACACGGATACACGGCAATCTAAATCAAGACGGAAATTCCTTTGGTTCCAGGAGTAAACACTGTAATGAATGAGGTACCAGATTTAACTGACGCACAGGCAGAGCCTGTCCAGTTGACGTCTCTCTTCAGATTTCCTATTCATCCACCTCAGTAATTTTTTTTTTAACTTGGAGTCTTTTTACTGGTAGAAAATATTTTGGGTCAGATACAGTATGTTTTTTTCACTTAATAGGAGAAATCACATTGGAAATTAATACACACATGCCATCAATACATGAGTGATCTCACAGATACTATATTAATAGTAACCTCAGGCACGTATTCTTTCTTTTAAACTAATTGTGATCAACTTTTTGTCTTTGATTTCTCGGAATATTTAGTCTATTCTTTTTTTTATTTTTTTCACTTGTCAATGGATTAAGCTTGAGAAGATAAGCCTGGAGCAACGCAGCTTTGCAAGGAGGCACTAATATTCAGACAAAAATGATAGGGGTGGAACGCAGATTTTAGGCAAAGTTCCAGGTGGGCTAAAATAGCAACATTCGGGCTTCCCTGGTGGCGCAGTGGTTGAGAATCCGCCTGCCGATGCAGGGGACACGGGTTCGTGCCCCGGTCCGGGAGGATCCCACATGCCGCGGAGCAACTGGGCCTATGAGCCATGGCCACTGGGCCTGCGCGTCCGGAGCCTGTGCTCCGCAACGGGAGAGGCCACAACAGTGAGAGGCCTGCATACCGCAAAAAAATAAAATAAAATAATAAAATAAAATAGCAACATTCTTGAAGACTTAGAGCTTCATTCAGATTTTTTTGAATGTTGACTTTGCTTCTAGGATTTAATGCTGTATAATTATTTTCTTTCTTTACTCCTTAGATCATTACTGACAATAGAACATAATGTACATGGAAATCTGGGTTACAACAACATAATTAGTGATTTTGCTAAAATGGCATCAACAACAAATTTCATAGAATAAATAATAATTATAAATTATGCATGTCTTTCTTTTTATTATTCATTTAAACCTCATTGGTCCACCAGCCGAACTTCCGTATTGGATGTCGGTCTCCATTTGTGCTCTGGCCCTAGCCCTGCAAATATTAGGGGACAAATGACAAAACAGAAGATAGAAATTTAAGGCAGAAATAAACTTAATAAACTAGCAAGTGGGAATGTGGTAACTTTTGGTGGCTGTTAAGTGAAAAAGAAGAAAGAGCAAGACTTAGGATGAGAATTTATTCGTGAGGCACATTGCACCTGTTCTTTCTTCCTTGCTAGAATCATTTTATTTGCTTCCTAACTTGCACCCAAAAATGTTAAATCTCTGGCTCAAGCTACTGTCAGGTGGAGTGCCTCTGTCTCTGGAACCTCAGATGTTTGATTATTCCCTCATTGTTATTCATTTTTTAGGTTGTTGTGATTTTTTTCATATGGGAGGAAATGACCAGAATATTAAAATAGGAAACCCATCATGTTTTATTCTCTCACATAAAATATAAAAACTGTGCATCCATGGAGTGTAATGCAAGGATATTTCTCATAGGTAAGACAAACACACGAACGCTGCAAAAGCCATAAACACCATAAATAACACTGAGCTACAATCATCAGTGAAATAGAAAGATGCTTTCCTTATTCATAATGCTAACTGAACTCTGCAGTGAGATTAATGATAGCTGCAGATAGCGTTATTTTGGTAACAAAATTCAAGTGATTACTAATCCTCCATTCATTAGCACTTCAACTGAAGTCACCGCATTAAATCACTTGAAGGATTCAGAATTTTTCTCTCATACAATTTTGAAGAAGGTCTGTATCAGAAAAGGTATTTTCATATTTGACTTCCTAGAATGATAATATGTTCCATGAGTACACCAAATGCAAGTCTCCATATTACCTTGTCATGAGGGATGGTGTCTTACTATCCTTCACATCAAAACTGAAACATCTTTTCTGCAGAAAGACCTTGCCTGATTCCCCAGTCTAAATTTGGTCACATAGTTTTGTAGCGGCATTCCTCATTTTATTGCATTTTGCTTTATTGCACTTCACGTTTTTTACAAATTGAAGGTTTGTGGCCACCCTGCATGGAGCAAGTCTATCGGTGCCTTTTTTCCAACAGCATTTGCCCACTTTCTGTCTCTGTGTCACATTTGGTAATTCTAGCAATATTTCACACCTTCTCATTACTATTATATTTGTTACGGTGCTCTCTGATCAGTGATCTTTGGTGTTACTATTGCAAAATGATTATGACTTGCTGAAGGCTCAGATGGTGGTTAGCATTTGTTAGCAGCAAAGTATTCTTAAAATTAATGCACGTACCTTTTTTTAGTCATAATGCTATTGCATACTTAATACACTACAGTATAGTGTAAACAACAACTTTTACATACACTAGGAAACCAAAATATTCATGTGACTTGCTTTATTGTGATATTTGCTTTATTGTGGTGGTCTGGAACCGAACCTGCAGTATCTCTTAAGTTATGTCTGTATTTGCTGTGCATTTCCTTTATAGGGATTGTTACAATTGCCATTTACTTATGCCTTTATGTGTTTAAGGTCTATTCCACTCAATGAAGTTTAACTACAAGCACCATGTTTGTTAGGTTCACTACACATCCCTGACACCTTGCACTGTTTCTGGCAAATGTTAGTCGCTCAAAAATATTTGGGGGATACATTTTATTCACTTCATCACCATTTACACACTCGGAAGCTCATAATGCAGAAAAAGTAAAAAGTGCAAAGGGAGGTTGGGGGGAATGACGTGATGAAGACTTAAGAGGTTCTTAATGTTTAAGGTTGCTAGAGGATCACACAACAAGCAAAAGGCTTGAAGAAGTTGAAACTAGTTTCATTTTGGAATGAAGAAGTCTAGGAGGGCCAATAAAGTGGGCCTGGGTTTATCCTTTAGAAAGGACGCTGATCAATAAGGTGGCAGTTTTATGGTTTCTTGAGTTTCCCTTGTTTAAGAAAGAGATGACAAACAGATTCAGAAGAGGGTGATCTTACTTCTGCTGTTTTCAAAAGTAGACAAAGTTTGCATCAGCCCCTCAGGACAATTTTTTCAGTTGAGGTCTATCATATACTAGTCTGGGGCTCCCCTGGTGGCGCAGTGGTTGGGAGTCCGCCTGCCGATGCAGGGGACACGGGTTCGTGCCCCAGTCCGGGAAGATCCCACGTGCCGCAGAGCCGCTGGGCCAGTGAGCCATGGCCGCTGAGCCTGCACGTTGGAGCCTGTGCTCCGCAATGGGAGAGGCCACAACCGTGAGAGGCCCGTGTACCGCAAAAAACAAAAACAAAAACAAAAACAAAAACCATTTACTAGTCTGCTGGTTACTCTAAGGGAAAATAAGATTTCCAGACTCCAGTTTGAAAGATTTCATCTATGTCCTCAGAGATAAAATTATTTAAGTGTTGAAAAGTTCCAGTTTTCCATTTCTTATCTTTTCTGTTGGGTTCTACACTCCCTGGGAATATATTATGGACTTTACCCAATATGAGAACGTGAAAAATTAGATAACGTCTATAATCCACCCCCTTCCCAAACTAAATGTGACCTTTGTGTCTTATTTGTCTTAATGTCCCTAGAGCCTAGGGCAGTGCCTGGCACATAGCAGATGCCCAAGAAATATATGTTGAATAAAAACACCCATGCAAAAGTATGTCATCCATAGGTCACCCTTTCCCCGCAAACCCCCAGGCCCACCCTCAATCTCATTAGATTGAAAAATCCAAATATATAGGACTGTTTGGAGTCAAAGAGATGGCAGCATTAAAGGAGGGTTTGGAAGAAAGTTGCTAAGAACTTGGAAAAGCCCCTCCACGCACATCCCCCAGATAAGAGATAAGTCTTAGACAAGGTCCAACCAGGACGAAGCAGATTTATCCATTTTCTGTGTAGACATATACAGGCATCTTGGACATATGATGTGATTAGGATTGAGATAAATCCAAGACACTCATGTTACATGACAGCAGCAAATCAACTGGGGAATAGGACAGAGTTTTACTCTCCCAAGACAGTCTGTTCTTGGAGACACAGAATAACCATGTTTACTGATCAAGACGCCAGGAAGATACTGCCTTCCCTAGAGGACAGTAGTTTCTAACCTTTTGCTATAGCGTGTGCCTTAGAGGATCTGATGAAGGTGTTGGACCGTCTGAAGATTGATATACATTTCCTGTAGTGCAAGGGAAAGAATACAACCATAGAGCATCGCAGGACAGCTTAGCATCTTTACCCTTCAACACAGAAACAGAAGAATATTGTCAAACCCCTACATGTGAGGCAAAGCTTTTAGACATATTAAGTAGAAGACACTTTACTGGTCCCCTAGAAAGAAAGAAATAGAGAGGAAAAAAAGAAAGAAAGAGAACAGCAAGCACGTGGTGGATTCTAATTATAAATAACCAAGGCAGGTGGGGCAAAGCCTGGTGCTCACAATCCTTAGTGTTAGGGAAAATGCTTTCCCCCACGCTCTTTACTTTCCATGAAAATTCTTAGGGAATTTTCTGGGAACATCTGGACTTGCTCTGCCCCATTACTTAGTCAGCCCCAAGTGGAAAGACTTATCAGATCGATAAGATTAGTAAGAAAAAGATCAAGCATGCCCTGCCTCTTTTCCTTGGGAGCAAACCTAGAAGCAAGCTCTTCCCCAGCGAGGAGGCCAGTTTCACTCTTCTTTTATGCCTCCATCTTAATTTGTACGGAAACTTGATGGGGAAGAAGCCATTTGCGGTCTCCCCTTAGAGCTCCACTGCTGGGTACCAAGTGATGCTCAGTGCACTGCTTGGTACCAAGTGATGCTCAGTGCACTGCTTGGTACCAAGTGATGCTCAGTGCACTGCTTGGTACCACGTGATGCTCAGTGCACTGCTGGGTACCAAGTGATGCTCAGTGCACGTGGTACTTTTTCATTGGTTCAGTGATGGTCTCACCTTAAGCAAATCTTTTAGACATCTCAGGATTATTCTCAAAGAATCAATACAAGGAGGAAGTTTAGGCATGTTCTACAGAACCTTTTAAAATTATATAACCTAAGTTGATTCTATTTTAAATTTAAACCTAATCTTGTATGGAAATTAGTAGTGAGGAAAAAATGGTCAATGGCTCCATGCTTAGATAACCTTGATGAAAGCTACTTTAGAATTTGTTCAGAGCAAGAAATAATTAATGATGGACTAGTAGCCAAGATCTTCAAGTTATCGTATGTTTGTTCTATAATACTATGCTCTATTGTGGTTGTCATTGTCACTGCTGTATTCTCAACAATTACTAGTCAGGATTTTTCCTACTAATTTACAAGGCTGCTTCAATAAATATATATCAGAGAAATAAATGGTAGCTAGGCAAAACTAATTTTTTTCTTAGGTGTAATTGCTGAAATAAACCTCTAGAAATCATGTAAAATCAAAAGCCCAGGCTGTATAAGGATACATAAGTAGATAACAGTTTTTTGTAATCTTTGAAGTTTTGTAATAAACTTAAATTCACACATACCTACATAGACTTTGCTTAAAGGGATTCCAACGATGTTCAAAGGGATTGCCCTTTGGCTAGTAAATAAGAAACAGGAAAACACCCCTGGGAATTCCCTGGCAGTCCAGTGGTTAGGGCTCCGCGCTTCCACTGCAGGGGGCTGGGGTTCGATCTTTGGTCAGGGAACTAAGATCCCACAAACCACCCAGCGAAGCCAAAAACAAAGTACAACAACAGCAACAAAAACAAGCCAGTGTTCGTCCAGCTCTTTGGGTGACTGGTGATGTCTGGCTGGACGTCTGCTCTGAATGGCTTGTCATTAAGAACAAGTTGAGCAGGTCAAGCCACTCTCCATCAATGCATGTTATCAGCAAGACCTATTAAACTTTAACTCCACATTATGAGACTTTTGTGGCAGAGAACATTGAGGGTGTGTGTAATACAGGAAATGCATGTTCAGAATAGTTCCCAGCAGGTATTTGGTAAATAATGTTTGTGTCTACTCTAATACGGTTGAGTGATAAGACATTTGATATAAACATTGATTATCTTTATTATAGAAAATTATAAGTGCAATTCCAAATGAAGCAAAGCCTATATACAATTTAAAAAATACCACTTACTTTAAAAAAAAATTTTTGGAGTATAATTACTTTACAATGTTGTGTTAGTTTCTGCTGTACAGCAAAGTGAACCATATATATATATATATATATATATATATATATCACCTCTTTTTAGATTGTCTTGCCGTTTAGTTCACCACAGAGCATTGAGTAGAGTTCCCTCTGCTATACAGTAGGTTCTCATTAGTTATCTTTTTTTTTTTTTTTGGCGGTACACGGGCCTCTCACTGCTGTAGCCTCTCCCGTTGGGGAGCATAGGCTCCAGACGCACAGACTCAGCGGCCATGTGGGATCCTCCCGGACCGGGACACGAACCTGCGTCCCCTGCATCGGCAGGCGGACTCCCAACCACTGCGCCACCAGGGAAGCCCAGTTATCTATTTTATACATAGTAGTGTATATATGTCAATCCCAATCTCCCAGTTCATCCTCCCCCTTTCCCCCTTGGTATCCATAAGTTTGTCCTCTACATCTGTGTCTCTATTTCTGCTTTGCAAATAAGTTCATGTTTAACATATGTTGTTATTCTGAATATAGTGCATTTTAAAGAATGCTTTGAGTGTATTGGATTTGGGGATAAGAAAGCCTTTAATCCATATATTGTTATTAAATCATCATCACAACTACAGATAGGTATTTTACATTTGAATTGAATTTATTGCCCTCTAAAAAATATAAAATACCTTATGAGAAATGGAATATTGACTGCCATTATCACTAAACAAAGGATGTCACAGTCATCAGTGATTACAGCCATCACCGAAGGTAAGCTGGTGAGCCCTAAGGGAACTCAGGAAGGAAACAAACAATACCTGCCATCTAGCAGCCATCAGACTTCAGCCACACCCCTTGGTGAGCCCCGAGGAAACTCAGGATGGGAAAACACAGGATCCTGGCCCCAGATAGCTGAAGTGCATATCAAAGGGATGATTTCAGAGAGCCCAGACTGTTGCATCTTCCCACACATAGAAAAGGACTAAATTCCTTAACTTGAAATTTCTAGTTTTCTTTAATTAACAGTAATCTTTTGTTCCTACTACCTGCCCTCTGTTGCAAAACTCCTATGTATCCTAGTTCTCCCTTCACCACTTCAGAGCAGTTCTTTCAGGGTTACTTGAGATGCTGCCTCCTGGGCTTGAAGTCATAAAAATTTTCGCCAAGTAAAACATAACTCTCAAATCTTAGGTTGTGCATTTTATTTTTTAGTCGACACTTATAATGTAAAAATTTAACCAAATTTGAGTTATTTCTTTTAGACAGTCATTGATAAGCCTGCTTCAATTCTATTTCAGTTATAAAAAAATAGTCAATGAAAATAATGTATTCTGTAACTCTGATTTCTAAAATGCTAAATTAATTGAATAGGTTTTGGTTAGATATTTGGTGGTAGTAAATACAACTTAAGTGACAGAATTATAAACGTTCACTGCAGTGAAACCTAAAAACTATATGGAATGTACGAGAGAAGGGAGATGTAGATTCTGAGGCCACAATCTTTCCCCTTGGCTATTGCAACTAATAATTCTGTTTTCTCTCTTTCTCTCTCTTTCTTTTTAATGACAATGAGCCAATGTATCCAGAAGCATGGATTATTATTATTATTATTATTATTTTTAAATCAATTAGGAGCCCACTGAGACATTATATAAGGAAGAGCATAGTCCAAATTCACTTGAGAAAGGGGCATGTCAATGAATCAGATAGAAGAAAAAGGTAGGGAGCTGGGAAAATGATGACAAGAGGTCCAGACTCAACATGGTTAAAGCCCAGGCAGGAGTCCTTGATGAGCTAACATATAGGGTTAAGTGAATGACTATGAAAACTACAAGAGAGAAACACGGTAGATTGAATACAGGTATTTCCTTCTGTTCCCTCCTGAAACTCAGGAAAATGGTGATAAAGGGATTTTCTTAAGAGCATAAATGTCCAAGAACAAATGGTAGAGAAGATGTGGCAGCAGTCAAATTTTGGAAGCTGAAAAGCCAGTGAATGAACTTAACAGGGTAGAGGGAGCCTGGACCTGAGTTGGCAGCAGAGAAAGGCCAGCAGCAAGGCCATCTGAGCTGCAGAAGCCCCAAAAAAGCACAGAAATCCGAGGGACCATGTACCTGAAAGTACAGTGAAGAATAAAACTAAGAGGGCTTCCCTGGTGGCTCAATGGTTCAGAGTCCGCCTGCCAATGCAGGGGAGACGGGTTCGAACCCCAGTCCGGGAAGATCCCACGTGCCGCGGAGCGGCTGGGCCCGTGAGCCATGGCCGCTGAGCCTGCGCGTCCGGAGCCTGTGCTCCGCAACGGGAGAGGCCACAACAGTGAGAGGCCCGCGCACCGCGATGAAGAGTGGCCCCCGCTCGCCGCAACCAGAGAAAGCCCACGCACAGAAACGAAGACCCAACGCGGCAAAAATAAAGAAATAAAGAAAAATAAATTTAAAAAAAGAATAAAACTAAGATAGGCTAACTGTTCGCATAAGGCGCAGTTATTCCCCAGATTCTGTCTCTTACCCTCCCCAGCCAGGCAGAGCACAGGTCTGCCTTCCTCAAACGTAGAGTTGGGGGAGAATGTGAGGCCAGACGCCAGGCTCCACTGGCGAGGGAGTGAGCCACTGAAAGTGAAAACTGGGGCTGCGGTGAAAAACCTGTGTAAGAAAAAAATCTCCCACCACTTAACCCAGTCGACTCTGAGAAAATGCTAACCGGCTTATTCTCTTTGTCCTTCTAGGTAAAATGATAAGTCTAATTACCATCCGTCACCATACAAAGATAGCACATTATTAGTGACTATATACATTCCCCACACTGTACGTACCATACTTGCGACTTATTTATTTAGTAACTAGAAGTTTGTACTTCTTTTTTTAAATTTAATTTTATTTTTTTTTAACATCTTTATTGGAGTATGACTGTTTTACAATAGTGAGTTAGTTTCTGCTTTACAACAAAGTGAATCAGTTATACATATACATATGTTCCCATATCTCCTCCCTCTTGCATCACCCTCCCTCCCACCCTCCCTATCCCACCCCTGTACTTCTTAACATATTTCTCTTATCCCCTCATCACCCTCTCCCTGGCAACCACCACCTGTTTATTCTCCATGTCTATGACTCTGTTTCTGTTCTATTTGTTCATTTGTTTTGTTTTTTAGATTCCACATATATGTGAAATCATATTCCTTTTGTCTTTCTCTTTCTGACTTATTTCACTTAGCATAATACCTTCTATGTCCATCCATGCTGTTGCAAATGGCAAGATTTCTTTCTTTTAATGGCTGAGTAATATTCCTGTGTGTGTGTACATGTGTGTGTATCACATCTTTATCCATTCATCTGTTGATGAACACTTAGGTTGCTTCAATATCTTGGCTATTGTGAATAATGCTGCAATGAACACAGGGGTACGTATATCACACACAGAACATTCCCATCATCACAGAAAGTTGTATTGGACAATGCTGATCTAGATTAATGTGTTCATTATGGAACATGGGGACATGGACCTACTCACCTGAAGGGATTTTATGTTCTTAATGATAAGTGATCCACAGGCATCCCAAAGCTCTAGATTCTACCATCATCATCCAAGATGTTCAGGATCAAAACCTGATTGCCCTTACCCTTCCATAAAAGAGTTAAAATTCACTATTTTAGATAAATTTATTTAAATTTAACAGATTTCTTTACTCCAACAGATCAAAGGCTATGTGGTACAAATATTTTAAATTAGCTTCAACATATTTGTCCTTCCTGATCTTACCAGATATAGCCCTATAATCCTCTCCTTTCTTCCTTAGATCAGAAAAATCAAAGTGGAAACTTTCTTATTTTCCAGTGAAGTTAATTAAAAGCAGAATCAACAAGAGAACAATTTTTTTTAAGAATGCATAGCCATAATAGGTGTAGATAACATATATCCATGACATCCATCTTAGAGGAAAACTCAAAACATTCAAGATAAAGGTAACATTTTTGATTTTGGTTTGGGGGGGGGTTTCTTTGCAACTCTGAATGTAAAATTTGCCACTGAGTAAATTCCTTTCTCTAACTCAATCATAAGAATGTATGAGTACTATTGAGCTATACAAAAACATTTTTCTGGATGAATTGAATTAACTCCCAATTTCTAAAAGTTTTAAACAATTACTTATAGCTAACACATATAACTATCATGTTTTATTTTATTATATGAATATCAAGAATTTGATTAAAAATATTATTATCCCTACCTCAATATGTCAAATAAACCATTTAATGGGCTCATGAATTTGATTATTAATGAATCCAATCATTATTAAAAAGAAAATTTATATAACTGCAATAAAAGTTATAAGTAGGACTTTTTTCTTTTACCTCAAAATAATACCCTATTCTGCAAATGCTTAGGACTTCAGCCTTTAACAATATTCAAAAAATAGTTAATGAACATCTATAAGTGCTAGAGAGTCAATACTTAGCTAAGCATGGTGCCCCCCCTTGTGAAATTTTCAGGCTAGTGGTAGAACTGACAGCCACGTAGACATTACACCGATTTGCATGTCATGGGAATATGTCAAACAAGATCATGACACAAATCATCCCTAAAAATCTGAGATATAACCTGCCATACATATTTATTAATTCAATAACTATTTATTGATTTGTGCTATATATCAAGTACAGTTCTAGGCCCTGGTGATACAACAATAAATTGATAAGGTTTTATAATTCAAGAACAATCAGCATTAGTTTATATAATCATATTCAAGTTTTATCTCTTGCTTTTTTTTTAGGCTCATATAGATTGAGAGGGAATTCACGTTGCTGTGAATTTTATCTCTTAGTTATTTAGTTTGCATATTGAGAGTAGAAACCAGTGCCCATCAACTCTTTTCTTCAAATCATAAGAGGGACTTCCCTGGAAGTCCAGTGGTCAAGACTCCGTGCTCTCAGTGCAGGGGGCACAGGTTTGATCTCTGGCTGGGGAACTAAGATCTCGCACGCTGCACAGCGTGGAAAAAAAAAATCATAACAAATATTTGTTGAGCCTTCAGATACCATTTGGTAGTAGTAATGAATAATTAAATAAACACAAAGTGACAAGGCTGTTATAAAAATGTATCCAAGTACTCCTGGCTGTTAGAGGAAGATATAGATAAGTATTCCAGAGTAGACTAGTAAGGATCTATAAAAGAGAAGACATTTGAGTTTAGTCTTGAAGATGGGTGGATGTTTCCTAAGCAGAGAAGAGCATGCCAAGCATAGGAAAAAAAATGAGAGCCTCTGAATTCAGTCTGGTGATTTAGAGCACAGAGTTCACGGGGGAGAATGGCAAGAGAATGAGATGACATATTTTTAGAGAGTATATTTTTACCATGAGAAATATATGTGTTTGAACTGAATTATCAATCAAGAGCTCTTTTACACTCTGACTCATGAGCCAAACATCCACTTTCTCCTTTTATGTCAAGCTTTTTCACAAGAAATGTATCGTTTTGTGGCATTCTATTTTGGTCAATGCTGGTTGATAGAAAGAATGTAAAAATCATCCTTAATATATTTTCAACTAAAATTTTCATTAACTTAACAGATATTTAAAACCATCTGCTCTGTCCCAAGCACAATATACGGAACTGTAGTAACACAAGAGGTAAAGAGGATACAGTCTACCACTGAGAATGTGCTGTTTAATTGGGGAAACAAAGGTGATCCAACATAATTACATACAAACATGACATGTGCTCTCTGATAGAGATGAGGGAATTTGGAGGGGAGGAAAGATGTGGCTACCTCAGGGAAAATAAAAGATATTTAACAGAAAATGTAATATTTTCTGTGTCTTTAAGAATGATTAAGGACTTGCCAGAAGGAAAAGTGAGAAGAAAGTATTCTAGGCAGAGAGATAAAGATAAATGATGTCTTCTAGCTATAAATGTTCCTGGCAAACATTTCTCTGCCCTAGTTTTGGATGTTAATAAAAATATTTTCAAATGTAAGAAATTCATATTTTTATAAACATACTTGCTCATTATAAATGTCTATTTTACTAGATTTTCTATGCAGCCAACTAGACACCATGCTTTTGAAAAATATTATTTATGAAATAAACATATTCTAAACATCAAAACCCGTGGACCCAATTTTCATTCCTCCATCATATCCTGGATGTATTTCCTCTACTTAGAAAGCCCCATTTGATATTGCTGTTGACAAGAGCAAATAAACTTTTAGAGTAAAACAAAGCCAGCATGGGAGACTGAAAAGCCACACCACTTTAATCGAAAAATTCCTTTCTAGTGTTTCTCCAAATTTGGTCCATGGCAAAGTTGGGAACACCTCAATAATACACATTCAGATAAGATTTCTCTCCTTTCTGCTTTAACAATTCCAGTATCTCGCTCTTTTATATTTATAAGTTTTTACTAGGGTATAGTTTATATGTAGTGAAATGCCAAAATCCAAATTTAATTTTTGATGAACTTTGACAAATATATACATCCAGGTAACCTACACTCTAACCAAATATTTCTGTCACCCCCCAAAAGTTCCCTCTTCTTTCCGTGCATAGAAATTCATATTAATCATTATTGGTGTCTATATTCTTATACATTAATTTATAACCTGCAATATCAAGTATACAGAAAATCCAGTCTCTGCCCAAAGGTAATGGTATTTAAATACATACACAAGCAATACATAAGCTAATCATAAGTTCTGTAATAATAGTTTCCCTGTAAATACAGTAGTACTTTTAGCATGGAATAGATACCAAAACGTCATCACTAAAAACACTTATTATTTTTATCAGAGAAAGAATGCACATAACTATATTTATATGAATGAGTCACCAAGCCAAAATACAATTAATACCAAATATAAAACCCTTATAATAGAACAATGCTATATACAGACTTTACAGTAAATACTTCATGGAAGAAATGAGATTTCAGCAGAGTGCTATATAAGGAGCAAAATACAGGGACCATGAGGAAGTCATGTGGAAAATGGAGGAAGAATCATGTTTAAATGCTACATGAGTGTGTGTGTGTGTGTGTGTGTGTGTGTGTGTGTGTGTGTGTGTGTGTTTGGGGGCAAGTTAAAAATGGAACAGAGTGTAATTTGTGAAGCATGAGGCATTAGTCATTGCTTAATAAAAACAGTGCTTACATGAAGTAAAATAGATCATAGAATCCATTGAGTAGCTGCTGTATGAGAATGTCTTGACTTTCTAAGCAAAATTCCTGAGACACAGATATCTCAAACGGACTGTGGTACAAATGCTACTGGTGTAGAAGATTTTTGTCCTAACCTTTGTAATGTGCTTAGCTGACAGTTGATGGGGGGGTAACAATTTTGACCTTCTGCCCTTGGATGATTCTCACCACTAGTAGATACAATAATGCTTATTATAAATGCCCTCTAATATTGCTAAGAAGATGGCATGTTTTATAGTTGAAAACAAACAAAACACCTCTGTGTGTTTGCATTACTTACTGTTATGCTATTCAATTCTTACCATGACTGCAAATACAACCTCATGATGACATAAGAAATCTCTTCTTGGACTTGTTTGCATGTGGTTTTGAGTTCATTCTTATTTATCTTTTCAATGAATACCATCTGTCTTTCCAGTTAGTCTATACATTCCCCAATATCTTGAGCCCACTTCTCTACATTGTAAATAGTCAATAAAGGTTGAGGACAGAATGCCTTTAGATGACCACTTACAATATGAGCTCCAGTTGCTTCCTAGAAACATACAATGGATACAAGTCTTTCTTCATAACTCTTTAAATATACACATAAAGCCTTTTATAAAAATATGAGATAAATTTTATTTATTAAGTTTGAGGTATGTATTTACATTCACTTTTTTTCTTGTTATAAATCTCAAGAAAGCAGTTACTGACTCTGTATTTATTTCTACTCGTAAAGTGACTAATGGGACATAAGGCTTCAGTAGAGACTTAAGAATGTATTCTGAGTTAATGATCATGCTATCTAGCTGGGTTATAGTATTAAGGGCAGAGAGAGCAGTCTTTCAACAACTGTTCTTAATTGGGAAATATAAGCCCTTCTGAAAAAAAAAACTTACATTTTTAAATGAATACCCAATATAGAACTATAAAAATTCAAAAGGACAATAAAACACACTAAAAGGCAATAAATAAGGGGCAGGTCATTAAAAGTAAACTGAAGTATATCTGGGTGTAATCATCTTTTGATGAGTCTACTTGGCTGAGCTACAATGCCCAATTATTCAACCAAACATTCATCTAGTTGTTTCTGTGGAAGTATTTTGTAGATGTGATTAAAGTTCATAATTAAGTGTAATTAACATAATTAAGTAAATAATCTGGGTGGGACTGATTCAATCAGTTGAAAGGCCTTAAGAGCAGAGCTGAAGATTTTACACAAAGAAGAAACTCTACCTGTTGACAGCAGCTTCCGCTCCAGAGTTCCAGCCTGCCTGTCCTGACGGACTTCCCTACCATCCCCACAACTACATAAGCCAATTCCTTGCAATAATTGTCTTAATATATATCTCCTACTGCTTCTCCTTCTCTGACTGAACTCTTTCTGATACCAGGCATGCATTAAATGACAATGTTAGTGCTTTTATATAAAGCTTCTATCTCAGCCCCTCGTTTTTAGTGACAAAGGATTGTTGTAATTGCATCCTAAAGGAGAAATGTCCTGAGACCATGGACTTTTTGTTTTTTTAATAAATTTGCTTAAAGCCATTTCAGAGAGCTTTGTATTAACAAGGATTGAAAACTATATCTTCAAATATTTTAAACAAAAACAAATATTTCAATATTTTGTAACCAGAAAGTCATAACCAAGAAAATGTTCTTTAATTCATTTGATGTAACATGTAAACAATAACCAAGTAAGAATATTTCAACGGAGTCTCAGGTCATTATTTTCATAGGTTTTAAGGCGAGTACCTAAAGTAATAGTTCAGCATTCCTAGCTTATTTGTTTATGCAATGAGAGCCATTAATCATTCCATTTGAACTCAAGTATTTGCAATTGAACCTTGAACCAGAGCTCTGATAGAGTAGTATACTTGAAGACTGACCCTGTGGAATTTCTTTTCTTACTTCAACAAACAATTCAGTTCAGTTCAAACATTTATTGAATACTCATTAGTTACTAGGAATATAAATTCTTTATGACTAAGTTTTGATTATTTGCCTATTAAACTCTCAAATACAAAATGGGTGTCAAGACTCAAATACTTACACTATTGAGAAATGTTAGAAAATTAGAAAGCCACATTATTCATATTCTGAAAGAAATTTTCTTCCATTGACACTCAAATGAAACAATTTCTAATATTTTCCCAATCTTAAACCATACCCCTCTCTTTCCTAATTTGGAGGAAAACATTTTATAATGTCGTAATGCATTTGTAATGCAATTCTGTAGCTTAACTAACTACCACTAAATAGTATACTTTCTTAATGGATTAGATTAGAAGAAAAGAAAGAAGCTTGGCGAGCACTTAGGGTATAAAAATAGATGGCAAAATCAGAAGGGGTATAAATAAATGAATATGAAGGGAGGGTAGAGAAATGGTCAAAGAAAAAGAAATATACAAAAAAGGAGTAAGAAACAGATGACAGATATTAAACATCTAAACATCAGGAAATAAAAGCAAGGAATAAGGTTCAAGCAAAAGGAATTTTAAAAGTCATTCTTCTGTGGAATAATCAATTAACAATAAAAAAAAAATTTAGCATCCTTAGAAGAAAGCTTACATAATAAATCTCAGATGACTTGGTCTTATTCTTCCACCAACTAGACAGTAGGAAGACTAACTATAAACTATTAAGCCTAAGGCAAGGAAACTGATCCTCAAGAATTTGGATTTATAATATCAGTGGAGATGACTTTGGAATACACTCTTATTTTTCTCCTTAGAAATCTGGGAGTGGTCTAAGGCCTAAATTCACTCGAGAGAGTGAATGGATTGGGGCACAGAACTCTTTTAAAAATGTATCTGAACCCACCTTGCTTTCTAATATATTAATAGCATAAAATAATACATGTCTGTCTACCCCTACATTTAGCCCGCAATGTCTGTACAGCTGGCCTACTTTATTAAGAGCTCCTTTTGTCTTTATGGGATTGCATAGGTATGAATGCAACCTACCTGTGTAATGAACTGTGGCAAATCTTACCATGAATCTCTGAAGTCAGATCTATTCTCATAATGCACAGAATCTTGTTTTTCTCTCATTCATGTAAAGTAGCAGAAGTTTTTATGCATGAAAGGTTGGTTGTAGGCAAATTCCAAGAAGCAAAACAAATTGAAAGACTCCTGTCAAAAGGTCAGTTTTATAAAGATTCTTCCCTTGGATTGTTTTCTCTCCTGATACACCTCCTCTGGTGTAAAGTAAGGCAAAGTGTTTATTTCTTACAATCAAAACATTTGAGTCTGCCCAGGTGAGGACACTAGGACAGTAGGAGTAAAAGGGCCAAAAAGAACAGGGAGAGTAAAGACGGAAAATGGTAAACACATAGCTAGTTTGTTTAATGTAAATCCTAACATTCAAAGCCTTCTTTACAAAATCCCTGTTTGCGATTGTTAATCTTTTTATCCTTGCCACTGTTGAAGAATGTTCCTCTTCTGGTATTATAAATCCTGGATTGTTTCCAAAAACTCCCTAACCCAAGAAAAATGTCTCAAGGCCCTAACCTATTTCTAAAGATTTATGAACATTAAAAGAAATAAGGATTTAAGTATGAAGCATGGTCTCTCTGCTTATTAAGTTGGTGTGTGTGCTACTTCCCTAGGCCTATTTGACATGATGTTGTTTTTTTGGAATCAGCATGTTGGAAATTTCCAAGTTTGTTTATCTGAAGCATTAGTTACAGACATCTTTTTCTTTCTCTCTTTCTTTCTTTGTGTGTTTGTGAGTCTATTCATGTGACTGCTAGTTTTTCTGGTAGCATGGTAGCTGAGAGTGTTTTTTGTTTTTATTTTATTTATTTATTTTTGGCTGCTTTGGGTCTTTGTTGCTGCACACAGGCTTTCTCTAGCCTCTGCCAGTGGGGACCACTCTTTCTGGCGGTGCGCAGGCCTCTTGTTGCGGAGCATGGGCTCTAGGCACGCAGGCTTCAGTAGTTGTGGCTCGCGGGCTCTACAGCGCAGGCTCAGTAGTTGTGGCACTCAGGCTTAGTTGCTCCGCGGCATGTGGGATCTTCCTGGTCCAGGGCTCGAACCCAGGTCTCCTGCATTGGCAGGTGGATTCCCAAGCACTGTGCCACCAGGGAAGCCCAGTTACTGACATCTTAAAAACTTCCTGTAGTGTACTTACATGCCCATTTTGACTGCAGTACAGAACTATCTCAGCAATAAAAAATAAAAGAGGGCATTCTTTTTATCGATTAAGGGATCAACTAAAATGTTAGAAACTAAAAGCAATGAGAGGAACATAAGTGGGAGAAGGTATTGGATAGGAAGAAGCAAAATAATGGATAATATTTAATGAATGATTACTACGATGACGTCACACTTCTAATTACTTTACATCTGTTGTTTCATCCAATCCCTATAGCCATTCAGCTAAGCAATAACTCAAACAATATTTTTATTTCTATTTTATAAATGAAGAAACTGAGAAATGATGAAATAAAATAATTTTCCCAGTGATTACACAAGTAGTATATGGTGAAAGTAGGATTCCAATTCGGGCATTCTGACCCCGATTTCCACAACTTCACACTATGCTACACACTGGCTCACTTAAATTATTTTCCTGAATAATGTAGGGGACACGGGTTCGTGCCTCGGTCCGGGAAGATCCCACATGCCGCGGAGCGGCTGGGCCCGTGAGCCATGGCCGCTGAGTCTGTGCGTCCGGAGCCTGTGCCTCGCAACGGGAGAGGCCACAACAATGAGAGGCCCGCGTACCACAAAAAAAAAAAAAAAAAAAAAAAAGCTACGTTTTCTAAAACAAAGCAAGCAAGAAAATTGGCATTATTTCACATTCTGGCAAATCGATGTCTAGCATAATAGGAGACAGCTGGATTGTACGTCTACTTCTACGTCAATAACATCCTTAACTGCGCGTGCACTGGTGGTGAAAAATACAATGACCACTAGTACCACTGGCATAGTTTGGTGCACTGTGTTGACATGCACTAAGGCACCAAGAGTTTTGCCCATCATTACGTTTGCTCATTCAGTGCAAAGGCCAAGAGACCTGATATTTAAATCCCAATTATTTAAAAAAGAAAAAACTAAACACAACCCTGACCAAATAAAGCTTTTTTTTTTCTACCAGCACACTAATAAAACAGTAATGGAAGAAATCATCATTTATTATGGAATGGCTTTCATCATGTTATTTTAATCCAATGAGGAAAGTTATTGGGAAAAGAATGGAAACTTTTATCTGATACAGGAATCAAAAAGCAGCACCAGGCTCCTCTTTTTCAGGTGGCAGCTGTTCCTCATAGCCAAGACACATGTTTTATTTTCAAAAATAATTGTGAGGACTAAGGAATAGCTACAAATGCCTTACGTAAAATTAGAATTGTTGTATTTTTATTTGGTTTGTGGAACTTTACCAGAAAAAAAAAAAAAAGGGAGAGAGATCAAACACTGTTTAAAGGAACTGTTTGAAGTCCATTGAAAAAAAAGGTTGGAATAAGCCATGTTATGATACTTCAGTCTTCCTTTGATACATACTGGATAAAACTCTGGCAGACGTATATGTCTAGCTAAAAAGATTGGTGATGGTTATGTGACCAAAAGAGTGTGACCTGGTAATGAAGACTAGACTGTGGTGGAATTGACCCGCCTTTCTCCTGGCAGTAATTAGCACCGTGGTTGTGTACAAAACAACCAACCAAACTGACTGTGATATGGTATTATTGTTAAAAGATGCCTTTTACTTCGTATGCCCACACCAAAGGACAGGAAAATCTTGCAATCATCAAGTGGGGTCCATAAAACTAAGTTCTCTATTTGTTATTCTTAGAGGGCATCTTTAAACACAGAACAAATAAAAGAATGAATTATTCAGAATGGCGGAACCAACACCATCAAATGGGACACATAAACAGAAGTCCAGCAGAGATGTTCTAACACCTTCTTTAGGCCATAGAGATACTTGTCAATCTCAAAACTGAAACGAGTTACATTAAAGTCCTGTACCATATATATTTTCGGAGCATCCAGAAAATATACTCTTAAATAAATGTCTCCCTCCAATGACTTATTATCTGAGTAATGGTTTCTCTATTTAGTATATTGTATTATTGTACTTGAGTGTTTCTAAGTCTGTCTGCCTCTGGGACTGTGATATTAAGGCTGAGAAACATCCCCCTCTGTTCCCCCAGTGCCTGGCACACAAAAGGGACAACAGAGGGTTGTATGTTATATTCCCAGAGTGCAGGGATTGTCCACTATTACATTCTCAGTGCCTAGACCACTGGCATCCAGTAGGTACTCAGTAGATTTGTTGACAATGGCACAATTATGATTAGTGACCCACGTATTTTCTGCCACTGGAAGACAGAAGAAACTATGTTCCTTTTCTGTTAGTTTATTTTAAATTGCATTTTTCCTAACCATGACATAGATTTCTATGGCTTTTGTTTTCACTGCTTTGCCCTAGCTACACCCTCAGATTATAAACTCTTCAAAACCCAAAGACAATTGTTTTACCCATATCTGAACTCTGTACCTTTCTCTGCACAACAGTAAACTTTAATGATGTTATCCATGGTAAAATGTCATATCCTATTCTCAACGTTTTCATTTTATGTTAAGAAAATGTTAAACCTATCTCCTTCATATCTCACTTTCTACGTCCATCAAAAAGTTAAGAAAATCAAATAAGCGTATTTCAGAAAAATGCAATTAGTATAAGCACTTAGAATGCCCTCTGTCGCCCATCCGCTCCTGCTAGCTCTGGTCCAGGCTTGTCCTAAGACATCTCCCTGACAGACAGGATCAGGGTGTGGCTCACGAGGCAAACAGTGGAGTCTTCTAGTTCTTGTGCTTCACAAAGGGTATAATGCATAAAAGAGCAAAAGTCTATACAGTCCTATTTCTGTGCAATGGCTACTAGGAGAAAATTTCTGTTAATGTCCTATCTACTGTGTTTATGCAATACTAAAGTATAATTTGAGTCTAAATGAAAAGTTTAGTTTTAATACTAAAGTTACAAATGTAATCGTATCAACATTAGGAAAAAATAATTTATGAAAATGGTCTTTACATAGTAGCCGCTATTTATGTTCTGGAGCGCTCTAAGGGAAATGACTCTGCCATAGGGAAGCCCAAACACACACAAAACTACAAAAGATCACTGCTCGTCCTTCTTTAGAGGTGAAAGTCATGGAGTGCAGTGGATTTATTTTTGTTTTGTGTTGTTTTTTTGCGGTACGCGGGCCTCTCACTGCTGTGGCCTCTCCCGTTGCGGAGCACAGGCTCCGGACGCGCAGGCTCAGCGGCCACGGCTCACGGGCCCAGCCGCTCCGCGGCAAGTGGGATCTTCCCGGACCGGGGCACGAACCCGCGTCCCCTGCATCGGCAGGCGGATTCTCAACCACTGCGCCACCAGGGAAGCCCGGGTGCAGTGGATTTTGCTTCTATTGACCAGCCATACTGATAGGCTGGTACCAACCCCCTTGTTCATAGAAGGCTATGACCACCTTCACCTAGGGCCTCCTTTTTCCTAGAGTCTGGCTTCATCTCCATTCCACAGCTAAGTTAGCTTCCCCAAAGATTATGAATCATCTTCTAATCATCAAATCCAATGACTGGTGTTTGTTTCACATTCTGTGCCATCCCACGGAACCAGTCCATTTCCCCTTCTACTTCTGACCACTCTTTCACCATCTGACCCTCACTTAAAAAAAATTTTTTTTATTAATTAATTTATTTTTGATTGCATTGGGTCTTCGTTGCTGTGCGTGGGCTTTCTTTAGTTGCAGTGAGCGGGGTCTACTCTTTGTTGCGGTGCACAGGCTTCTCATTGCGGTGGCTTCTTTGTTGTGGAGCACGGGCTCTAGGCATGTGGGCTTCAGTAGCTGTAGCATGCAGGCTCAGTAGTCGTGGTGCACAGGTTTAGTTGCTCCACGGCATGTGGGATCTTCCCGGACCAGGACTCGAACCTCTGTCCCCTGCATTGGCAGGAGGATTCTTAACCACTGCGCCACCAGGGAAGTCACTGCCCCTCACTTTTAAAACTGGGTCTTTGATCTTATTCTTTTCTCACCCTGTCTGCCCTTCCTCTGAGACCCTATTCATTCTCCCAGCCTACATCTAGAATGTTTGTCACTTGTCTTTCCTTCCCTAATTTTCTTATTTCTGTTTGTGGGGAAGCATCTCTTTCCAAGCACCTATACATATTTTGTGCAAATATTAAATTTTACTGATTCTTCATCTTATTAGATTGAACCGTATGAAGTAGCTATTAATGTAGTCAAAAATGGTCAAATATCAGTAATTTCACATGATTCACTTTATAATTACCAGCAAACAAGTTCAAGTGCTTTTAATCTCAAACTACTCCAGCGGCCTCCTGTCTCTGTACTTCCATTTCTATACCTACAACAATTTCTAAAGGCTGTAATTTATTAATCCTTCTGAAATACTCATCTTTGAGAACTTATTTGTCCTAAGTAAATAGACTAAATTTCTTCACTTTTCATTAATCACCTTACAATTTGCTCCAAACCTACTTTACAGGTTTGTTGCCCTACTGACCTTAATATTCCTCCCTTCCAGTTGAACTGTAATATATCATCTCTCTCCCATCTTTATTCAGAGAACTCTCCTTTCTCATGTCAGAGATTCCTCTGTCCATAGACATACTCAAACATTAACCTTACCTATACTTGGGACATTCCCAGTATCATTCACTTCGCTTTCAATTATTTTTACTCATGATGTGTCTTTCTACACACTGTTTAAATGCCTTCAAAGTACAAATGGTGTCTTTTATATCTCTTTATTTCTTCTTTAAGCAGAGTAGAGAGTCTTATAGATAGTAAGGGATCAAAAGATAGCTGCTCTCAGTGATTTTTTAAGTGGTCTGAGTCATCTGCCAGATACCATCACTTAATCTTCTCATCTGAAAATAGTTCTCCGGGCCCAGAGATGGGATGTCTTTTAAAGTAGTTTTTAGACGAAACTCTTTCCTATCAATGCTGCTGCAATTCATGCTATCATGCACTTGTGGACTGATTTATCTCCTGGGCAGACTCCTAGATTTCATCAGAATAAAAACTGATGAAAGATAGAGACTTTTCACAGGTTTTTAAAATCTTGGACTAGACTTGAATTTCTTTAAATCACTAGCAATGAAATCTTGTAGAGATGTATAGTGATATATCTCAGAATCTACTAAATCCAAACAGCTCAATGACTAAAGTTAAATTGAGAACTTTGATACATGAATGCTGTTTTCATGAGACCTCATAATCTGTTATCTGAATATCCAGACAAGAAAATGCCTCTTTTGTCATCAAGTCATAATTGTCTGGTTCTTCCACTGCCTGCTTGATTTATTTTTAAATATCCTGATCTTTGTCTTCTCCTAGATCTAAATAAAGTAATTCTTACAGGCCCTATTGGTCCCCTAATGTCTTCTACCCATGTTTCATCCATGCTGCCAGACAATTGCTGAGATCAATCCAAGATGATTTAAAAATAAGCTAGTTTATGTTTTTAGATAACTCCCTAAAAAGGCAACTCTCAATCCTAAAGTTGTATTTCTTGAGAAACTTGTATTGCATTGTCCACTTTACTGTATTGCACAAAGGCAAAAAAGACTAAAAATGGGTGGTTTTGACTTTAAAACAATTCTGCTGTTCATCAACAAAGGTAAAGATAAGAAATAACTTCTATAAAACAGCATACTCTCTTCTGGTCCTTTGGGACATTTTCAAAGACTACTTGTCAAAAGAAGAGTCAATAGACTTAAACAAAGGTTTATACCATTAAGCTCCAGTGAGGAAAAGATTCATTTCAGAGGACCACAAAAATATATGAATAGGGAATAAAATAAATTTAATTTAATCTTCAGATGGGACATACTTAGTTATATTTTCTAAGTATCTGATATGATAGCATTCGAAGTCATTTGGTTTAAATTCATGATTAAAGAAATAAAGATATCACATTTATTTAAATGTGCTGTATTCATTAATTATTGAACCACATGACTGAGTTGCTATTTTGCCTTGGTTAAAGATTAATTCTGGTTGTTCTTAAACTTTCCTTAAATCTTTTTACTTTGTAATTGAGTGGAAAGATTATGCTTAAAGTTAACTTCTATGTCATATTAGGAAGGAAGGAAAACTGATTGCACCAGGCAGAAAAATTTCCCTTAACTCAAACACATTGATCTAAAAATGAAGGCCAAATGAAAGAAAAGATCCTGTTTTGTTTTTCTTTTTTTTTAAAATTGACCTTTGTTCTTCGTTTGTTTGTCTTGGAATAGGTTATGAAGCTTTCTTACTAAACATTTCATTTCTTGGCTTATATTCAATGTAATATTATTAGAGAAACATTTTCCCCTCTCTATAGAAATTCATATGTCCATTAGTTCTTTCTTAAATACTGGTATCTGCAACCTAATTGTAATTGATGTACTTTTTTTTTTTTTTTTTTTTTTTTTTTTTTTTTTTTTTTGCGGTATGCGGGCCTCTCACTGTTGTGGCCTCTCCCGTTGCGGAGCACAGGCTCCGGACGCGCAGGCCTAGCGGCCATGGCTCACGGGCTTAGTTGCTCCGCGGCATGTGGGATCTTCCCGGACCGGGGCACGAACCCGTGTCCCCTGCATCGGCAGGCGGATTCTCAACCACTGCGCCACCAGGGAAGCCCTTGATGTACTTTTAAATTAAACATCATAATTTATTTCTCCAAAAGAAAAAAATTTGCATTTTTATTTGCTATCTTCCAATTCACACCCCAGAATAATTATTAAATGTCTACTACGTGAGTGCCTTAATAATTCCAATAATACTTTGTAAGAAATGCAAGTAAAATGTATGGATACTTTTATTTTGTTTGTATTGGGTGCAGTGGGCAGCCTTTACAATGGCTCCCAACAACGCCTGCCTTTCTGTGTTTGTGTCCTTGTGTAGTCTTCTCCCAAATTGTATCAGAGTTGGTCTGTATGAATGTAGAATATAGTAGAAGTAAGGTACTGTATAATAAAAAATTTTCCTGGCCTCCCTGATCTTGCTCTTTGCATCTCTTCACTTGGCTGGTTCTGATTTGTATCCTTTATAATAAAACATTATAATTATACTATTATAAATTTATAAATATAATTATATATTATAATTACTTATATTTATATGAAATATAAATATAATTGTAATATTTTCTTACAAAATTATAAATATAGTGCTTTGCTAAGTTCTGTGACTCAGTCTAGTGAATTATTGAACTTGAGATGATAATAGGAACCTACAAATTTGTAGCCAGTTGATCAGGAGTGCAGGTGACCTGGTGTCTGGGGTTGAGGGCAGCCTTGTAGGAGACTGTGCCCTGAACTTGTGAAATTTAACCCAACTCAGGGAAGCTGGAGTCAGAATTGCATTGCATATGGTATGTCACTTCCAAGAGTACAAATACAGGATATCGTGGCTTCTGCCTCTCTCTCTGAGATCCCTTGCTCTGGCGAAATTAGTTACCATGTTATGAACAGTCCTAGTAAGAGTTCCATGGTGAGAAACTGAGACCTCCAGCCTACAGCCACGTGAGGGAGCCTGTTTTGGAATTGGATTCTCCAGACTCAGTGAAGACTTTAGATGACTAGAGTCCTGACTGACACTTTGGTTATAATCTCATTTGAGATCCTGAGCTAGAACTACCCAGCTAAACCATTCCCAGATTCCTGAACCACAGTAACTGGAGATAGTAATTGTTCTGTTGTTTTTAGCCACTAAGTTTGGTGATAATTTGGGATAATTTGTAATGCAGCAATAATTAACTCACTAGGGAGTATAAGGATATTTGCGTTTGGTTTTAAGATTCAGATCTCTTGTTTTCCAGTCCATCCAAAAGAATAACGTGTAACTACCCGTTCATGTCATTGATTGATTTTTCTTTGGAATGGATCTCAGTAAATTGGCATTAGTGCCCCAAAACAAGTAAGACTATCCCTCTTGACTCTAAGATAGGCTAAACAACCCCAAATCTCACTCACTTATCATAGTAAAAGTGTATTTCTTGATCACATTGTAGTTAGATGCGGTCCAAGCAAAAGATCAGCAATGTGAGCTTCTTTCATCTTTTCACATCCCCACATGGGAAAAAGTAGGGAGAGTCTTATCACCAGGGCTCTTATTACCAGGGCTGGAAATTATGTACCTTACTTCTGCCCACATGCTGTGGCCAAACTCAGTCACACAGCACCAACTTAACTTCAAAGAAAGCTGCAAAATCTGCTTTTTATACCTGGCCAAGAAGAAAAAAATAGAATTTGTGACAATCAAGAGTCTCTGCCGTAGAGATCTGCTTTCTTTGGGGTCCACTGGCTCCGGTCAGTAGCATCAAAAGGCATAAATAACAACATCTTCCACCCCAAGTAGAGGAATCTTCATGATTTAACAGAGCATAGATTAATGCAATAACACTAAACATCTCCATGAGACAGCACTCGTGGTGTATCATGATTTTTAGCTTCTATTTTGGTGAAAATGTTATGCTGTTTATTTACACTGTCACAAAACAATACGAAATGTCGGTCTCTCTATTTCGTGTACTATTATGTTTTTGTTCTGTCACACTTGAGACAGTTACAAGATCTGTACATTTACATATGACCTGATTGTGTGGACTGGGTTGAAGGATATTAAAAGCAAGCATGCGTAGGGGAAGGGCATTCTCATATGCACCTAGAGACACACACACACTCGGGTCATTTGTTCTGACCTGGGTTGCTTCCGAGATGGACTAGTTAGTGCCTAATTTCTCCAGCTCCTCTCATCTGCGGACGTTAACTTTACTGAACCTTTTACTCAGCTAGGCCCCTGAGCCAGTGCCCATGATGAAAGTCATTCCAATAGGCTGTTCACCAACATGCAGCAACAGAGTATAGCTAATCATTATAGTTCATCTTGCTGCCCTAAATACATGTACATCATACCCCTCACCTGCCTCCTCCTTCTTCAATCCACACCCCTGCCCCACTTCGTCCTGCCCCTGTCACACACACACACACACACACACAGACACACACACACACACACACCTTCCATGTGTGCCCAGTCCATATGCTTGGGCTTATGCTTATTTGTATGTCCATTTCCCACTCTGAAATTAAAGCATTGGACTGAAATGTAACCTACTACATTTAGGCTCCACTATCCACTTTGGTTCTTGTTAAATTTGAATCTGAAATCTCCATACCCTTTTAAGATATTTAATTTGGACTAAAATACTAGAGGGAGATCTACATTATACATTTTTCTAGTGTCTCTGGACCTGCTCATTACTAAATTCCTCCCTGTGCTGGCAGCCACTGCTGAAGTTTCAGCATGTATGAAGGCTAAGCCTCCATGGTTATGACATTACGTTGTTTATTGGTTTTATTCAAAGACCTTACAGAGACGAAGTGAGCTAGAGATAAAGAGAAGCTTGAAAGGACTGAATTTTTAGTTTTGAAAATTGAGTATTCTAAGTAATTTTTGGTATTTGTAAGATATTAAAGAAATCATCATAATGTATTTTCACATATATGGATGTGCCACAATAAAACGAAGAATACAGAAATAGATGTAAATATGTAAAAATTGATTATGTTGGAAACCAAAGAGACAATATATATGAATATAAAACACCTTAAATCATTCTCTTTATATACTCATTCTTTAGTTCCTGAGAACCCAGAAGAAAAAAGTATATATTATCCAAGCTATTGGGGACTCACTCAGAACCTAGAATTTAAATTGAAACTTGAGATTAAAAGTCAGTTTTGTGGCTAATTGGCATATACCCTAAAGAAGAAAGGGATTATCCAAAGATTCAGACAGTCCCTTTCCCAAAAATCTGTCAGCAAAGCTACCTTGAACTTTAATGATGATAACAAGATTGAAGTTTTATCATGTTTTATTATCTTCTTGAAAAACGGGTGAGGATGGGGGTAGAGAAGGGGGAAAAATGCACTAACAAGCACATTAATTACTCTCTTTTAAATCTTGATTCATCAGACTTTCCAAACTGAAAACTCTTGATATCTTATCCTGAGCTCTGCTATTTATCAGTGGATACATTAGAGAAAGAAAATTAAAAAATAAAATAGCCTCATGTGGTCTGACCTCTTCTGTAAGGGCTCTGAAAAAATGCTTTAAATAAACAGGCAGGTAGCATTTTTCTTTCTCTTCTCTCTGGAAGAAGAGAGCAAGGGGCAGATGTTTCCACTGTCCTTTCTTCTAAGCACTCTCTGTTTTATCTGCCAACCACGCTTAGCAAAGAGACGGGGGCTGATTACAAAATCAGTTCCAAATGCTCTTCTTAGGATGAGACGCTATATGAATCATTGAACTGAAGACCTGGGCGAGACCCCAGCTGCTTACAGGCAGTAACTCTGACAGTCGAGATAAAAAGAAAACTTGACGCAGAAAAACGTAGACAAAAGCAAATTTAAACTTTTCTTCTCGAGAAGTAATAACTGAGCCAATTTTGTCTTCACGTTAAAGCCGGGTGGGAAGTTTTTCTCCCAAAGAGAACAAATGGAAATTTTTGTTTTTCATTGCAAGTATTAACTCTAGGTTTCAATTCACACATTCATAGGATCATTTGCTGGTGATTTTATATAAGAAACATTAAAGGGGACGCAATAACCGCCACCCCCATCCTCGCTCAGGGGGTAGGGACTACAGGATGCGATGTTTTCATTCACAAAAATTCGGAGAACTAACTATGTGTCCCACATATTTTAGGTTCTAGGGACAGAAAGATGAACAAGAGGGTCAAGAGAAACAGTTCTTCCCTTATTATCTGTAGGACTTTCAGGTCATCTCTCTTTGTTTAAAAGCTTAGTTCCCATGCTGTGAGCCTTAAGAGGTACTTTCCCTACTCTGAAGATGTCTTTATTCTTCCAAAGAAATCCAGAATATACATTTTCTCCCAGGGCACTGAGACAAAAATCCACATTGTCGACAACAGGGGTGTTCCAGACCTAAATGCGTGTGGAAGGTCGGGGTAGGAGTCAGGAGGCGGTTGGTGGGCATCTGTTTAGCTTTGGAAAACATGCAAAACCTTTCCAATCACCAAAATAGAATATATTTCTGAGACACTCTTGCCCTTTTCCCCAGGTGAGTGCATGGTATAAAGACACAATAGAGGAATAGGCCCTAATTCATCTCTTCTCACACTTACACCACACCCTTGGGTGTGACTGCCTTTCTAACACGTATTATTTCCCCTTATGTACTACAAGTGCATATATTTGTTTGTTCTCATCTTATATTCCTTCTCTCTCTGAAAGAAATGCTGACATTCCTTACAACCCTGTAACACCCAGAAGACATAAATAGGAATAGGTTCTATTTTGGTACTATTCTGTTAAGGATGCTGTTTAGCTTCCCCCAAATATTAGAGTGTGATGGAATTATACTGGTCTTTCTCACTAACAATATCAATAAGGTTTTGTTTTGTTTGTTTGTTTTATTAATTCGAGACATTATAAAGTCAATAAAAGAATTTGTAGATAAAACTAAACCTAGTTTTTTTCATCAATACATATTTATTGAGCATCTATTATGTGCCAGCCACTTTCCTGGCACAAAGACAGACAAAAAAAATCTTCTCTCACGGAGTTTAAATATATGAAATGTATTCAGTGCACACACACACACACACACACACACACACACACACACACTGACTTATAACGGGTAGTGTGTGTCTTATGTAAACTAAATAGTATCTTAGAGAAGTCTTTAGCAAGAAAGCGGGAAAGACAAGTGATGATTCACTAGTTTACATTCCATGTCAGACACTATACTCATTACTTATTTAATTCTCCCAATCACCTAAGAGATCAATATTACGAGGAAATTAGGAATTTAAGAAATTACGCCGTTCAGTGGTAGAATAGAAAAATTCTTTTATATCCACAACTCCCTAATGCCTTCTATAGAAGAACATGGTTTGAAATGAGCAAATTAGCCTTTGACATGTTAACTCTGGAAAAAAAACAGGAACATCATAGGAAAACTAAATGAATGTTGCTCAGTAAACGGAAGGGCCTTCCGTTTCCTGCCACTCTCTGCTGTCTGTTCCTCTTTTCCTGTCAATGAAAATAGTACTGCCATGTCCCCAAAAACCAAGCAAGAAACAGAATAATTGCTCACTTTTCTCAGTTCTTTAAATCGCACTAGGGAAGCTGCAGCATAGCACAGGGAGTTCACCTCTGTGCTTTGTGACCACCTAGAGGGGTGGGATAGGGAGGGTGGGAGGGAGGGTGACACAAGACGGAAGAGTTATGGGAACATATGTATATGTATAACTGATTCACTTTGTTGTAAAGGAGAAACTAACACACTATTGTAAAACAGTTATACTCAAATAAAGATGTTAAAAAATAAAAAAATAAATAAATCGCACTATAATTCAGCTGCCCTATTACTCTCAAATCTTTTCACACAAATGCCTTTTCCTGAAATCTTTATCTCCTTTTTACCCTTACTTGACTCACCTGCAACTTCTCCCCTAAAATATTGAAATCTCCACACCGCATCCTTCTAGCTCCTGCACACCACGCTCTAGCCACCAGGGTCAGAGTGGCTGCTCTGTGTAGAGACTCCACTCCTTCTACAACGTTAGATCCCAAATCAGAAGCAAATACGGCCCTACCTTTATTAGTCAGATTAAAAATACATCGTGCAAAAAATGTTTCTCCTTTGTGCTTAAATTATGGAATCTGTTGTTAAATCTCTACATCATTGCATTTCCACAGTATAACTGGGAAAATTCTTAGTAAAGTCATAAACATCACTGGGAGTATCTTGCATTTCTTTCATAATACTGATAAAACTTGCAATTTGCTTGTTTACCATTTGTCTTGTGCTAAGTTGTAAGGGCTCCTTACATTTGTTTAGCTTCCTTTGGTTTGGTTTGGTTTTAATTCAACAGTATAAGCTCAGAGCCTCACACACCTGAGTGAATGAATAACACAAAGTCAAGACTGGTGCCTGGAACCAAGGAGTGGCTTTGCAACCCAGCTAACTGGTTGCAAACTCACAGTTAATCAGCAAGCATTTACTGCATCACACACACTGTGCGTCTGGCGGTCTGCGTTTTGTCTGCCTCTAGAAACATGTATCTGCTTTTCAAGCTGTCATCGTTGCTTTTCGTCAGCCTAACTAAGGTAGAAAGAGACATGCAGGGGTGGAGAGAAAATAACTGTGCTCTACATGTTCAAACTTGATGGTGTGTCGTTTTGGTGTTTGCATAATAAAAATATGCCTAAGACTGAATTATGTCAAATATGTATGAATGGTATTTTGCCTGCAGTAGTACCAGAAATCTTAGAGCCTTCAAACCTCTGCAAATCAGAGACAGACACACAGTGCCAGCTACCAGGCGATGTAAAGAAAAGGTTTTCCCGTTTTGTGGGAAAGGCGACGGATCTCAAGTTAAGTAATTTGCCCACAGTCGTGAAGTAAATCAATGAAAACACCAAGGTTAACACAAGGTGGGCAACAAAGGGTAACACACTCCCTTTTTAAAAAGCTCATGTTATTTCCACACAATATTTTTCATTTCCATGTGAATGTCTGCATCAGTCACCCTGAAGCTGAGTGACGGGGCGAACAGACATTGGGTGGAGTACACGTATAAAGAATCAAAGTTTATTTAGTAGGAATGTTCTGACATCAGTCAACCTTAGTTTAAAATTCAGAAGCTTCTGGGAAGGAAAGGAAGGAGAGAGAATCAGAGGAAACCAAGACACTCTGGGATGAATTTTATGATTCAACAGAGGGGTTAAATCTGAAAAGATTCTATTACTGGCCCCCCTATCATACCTATTTCCAGGCTCTATTCCACTTTAATGCCTATGTTGAAATTTTCGTCTTTAGCCTTCTGTCTGCTTCTTCTGTTGGTTTCTATAAAGCAGATGTTTTAAATCTAATATCCATGAACCCCTGGACTCCACAGATGAATTACAGGCCCGGGAAATTCCTCTTCATGAACTCCTTGAAACTGCAGGCAAACCTTTGTGTAAATGTGCAGACGTGCATCTCACAGGCAAGGGGTCAATAGCCTTGATTAAATTGCCATGAGAGCTAATACTATGCAAAAATGAGTCGAGTACTGCCATAAAAAATAAATAACAAGACCCACACAGCGAGTCCTATTCAGAAATAAAAAAAATGTTTTGTTTAGAAATACAAGGAAGGTATTAGCTGAAAAAAGTGTTGATAAGAAACATAGAACTCTAAATTGTGCTACTGCTATGCTAGCTGATGAGGGTAAAGCAGAAGTACAGTAACAGTAACTTCTTCCCCCTACAAAGGGTCACCTTCCCAAACCTGCAGGAGCCCTTCACTCAGCCCTGGCTTGTTATAACTCAGAGCGAGTCCCCTCCCAACAGTGATGGATGTTCTGATGCCCACTGACTGCTGATGTCTGTTCCTTCCCTTTTATCTCCAGATCTTTGGTTTTACTGAAGTTAAAGCTTCACTTCCAATACTTTCTAGAGTCCTTTTCTCTCAAAAAATATTTATTTGTTTGTTTGTTTCTCTTTCTTCTGTAGTGCATCAAACAGTACATGGTGTGACTTTCTGTGTGCTGTGACGTCACAGATGTAGTCAAGTTTCTAGTATACATCTCACCTTCCATCCTGAATGGCAATAGTTAGTATTCAATGATGGGTTTAATATCTTAAGAAATGCCCAATTTTAGAAAAGATATTCATCTACAATCTACCTAAAATGTACCATTTTCAGATTGTTACATCCTTGTGCTAAAAACGGATGACTCTAGTCTAACAACAGACTTCTCGGGCTGATCATGGAAAGAGATTTTACAGTTAAGCAATCAAAAGGAAGTCCTGTTCTCAACTTTTTATGGTAATTCAACTTTATACTGTAACCAAGATATAGGAAACAGAAGAACAAAGGATTCAGTCCTCATTGTTTTTCTAAATACTTAACTCACAAATGTAACGAAGGCTGAAGCAATTTAGCAAAGATTTTTTTAAAATGTAAATATAAAAATAAAAGCACAGGATGTGTCCAGGCTAAGTTAGAAAATATTCTGATGAAAGGGTGTCCTTAATAATTCTAAAAGTTTTTCTGTCTCTACCTAGCACAAAACAAGTGTTTCCCAACAACTGAATTAAGTAAGAAATGTCTCTTCATTCATTGGGACTATTTAATGACAGTTAACTTTGATTCTTAATTAGTAAGACCTTTTAGCTGTAATTAATGGAAAGTCAACTCAAAATAGCCCAAGAAAAAAATGGGAGAGGGGGATTTATTGCCTTACATAATACACAAATATTCCTATTTCTCCTTCAGTTCTGAGTTCTAAGTGTCACCTCCTCTGGAAAGTTTTCCTGAACCCCTACAAATCCCAACGAGGTGATACCATAGGATGCCTTATAGATCCCATCTTGGGGTGAGTTTCATTTGAGAATTTTTTTTTAATTCTATATTCCTAGGAAAAGACGAATAGTTTTATAGCCACGGTAATAAATAGCCACCAGAACTTTAAAATCGGTTTCTTCTGTGACAGCTTGCCTCAGGAAACATACTTTTGTAAGCCAGGCAATCAGTAGCAACTCCTCGTCAATCAGGAATCAGCCAATCAGAAACAGACTCAGACTCAGTCCTCTAAACGCTCCTTTAAGTGCCAAACAATCCACAGCAGTCTCATCAAAACGTATTTCTACAGATGATGTTCAATTCATTTACATGCTTGAAATTTTGCCAAACTCTGAACTGCATTCTTTTTCTAAACCTTGTGTGAGATCAACAGCCTCCTCTGCTCAGAGAGGCTGTGCCTGGCCAATGTAGTTCCCCTTACTACAATAAACAATCCACTCATCTTTGTGCTTTTTGTTTTTTATAGAGTAGTCATCTCATAATTCTTTGACAATCTATATTGCACTAGTCTGTTTTCTTATCAGTACCCACCACTGGACACTCTCATTAGGGCAAAGGCTGAATCTGTGTTTGTTGCAGTTGTACTTCCCTTGCCTGGCAAGAAAATATACACATGGCATTTGTTGATTAAATATGTGGATGCATGTGAGGATGGATGGGTAGGTGGGTCGATGGATAGATGGATGGATGCATGCATCGGTGGATGGATGGTGATAGAAAAGCAAAATCATATTGTCACCTGGAAGGTTCTGGGCAAAAAACATCAGAGGTCTCAGAGGGGACTCCAATAGCAAAGGTAATGAAAAGATCCTTCATAAAGAGATTGTGCTTATATGTTAGATACTGGCAGAAGTTCTCAAAATAGGTAGGGGTAAATTTGATGTGGTCCTTTTCTGGTTTTCTAGCGCAGGAGAAGGGGGTCCATGAGAGAGAAAATGATTCAGAGACAATAGTGTCTCAATGAATATATAATCTAACCTTTATCCATCATTAGGTGGAATCAGAAGAAACTCAGATTACTAACCTACTCACCAAGCTGCTTAGAGAGTTGAAAGTTTAGAATCCATACCTTAGCATTTGATTTTATCCAAATCACATGGCCTTAGGTTGGGTTCCGTGCGGATGGAGCCTAAGATGAAGATTCTTGCTCAAGTGCTTTTTTGAGGAAGAACTCTTGTGAGATTGGGAGTGACAGAGCAGGACCATGCAGGGGAAAAATCCAAGCAAGAATGTTATCTCAACTACAACCCAGCTTTGGTGTGATTCCTCAGCAAAGCTCTGAAGTATGAATTAGTCCACAGACTTGGTCCCACTTGAGGCAAGGGGGCTAGCCTTGTGAGCCACTGGCCTTGGTCTGTTGCTGTCTGGGTAGAATAGAGTCTTAGTTTGTCCAGTGAAGTGGCTCCTATTTGGCCAAGGGCAGTTCTCAGAGCAGGGAGAGGACATGGGGAGTTATCAGCCGACCCCAAAGCAGCTGGCAGACAGATGCACCTTGGAGATCCGGGCAAGGTACCAACAGCATCCTGTACACAAGGCTAAAACATGGCTTCTCAATGGTGGTAGTATTGCCAAATGGGGCCAGAAAATTCTTTGTTGTACAAGGGGTATCTTGTGCACTGTAGGATGCTTAGCAATATCTCCAGCCTGTACCCACTAGATACCAATAGCACCACACCACTTTTTTCCCCAATTGTGAAAACAAAAAAGGTCTCTCGACGTTGCCACACGTCCCCTGGGGGCAAAAATCACCCCGGTTGAGAATGCCTGAGTTACCACAAGAAGTGAACATGAACTAAGTAACTTTTTTTTTTTTTTTCCTTTGCGGTACGCGGGCCTCTCACTGTTGTGGCCTCTCCCGTTGCAGAGCACAGGCTCCGGACGCGCAGGCTCAGCGGCCATGGCTCACGGGCCCAGCCGCTCCGCGGCATGTGGGATCTTCCCGGACGGGGGCACGAACCCGTGTCCCCTGCATCGGCAGGCGGACTCTCAACCACTGTGCCACCAGGGAAGCCCCTGGAATACTGCTGTATAACTTTGTTATATACATATATATATATATATATATATATATATATATATACAGCAGTATAACAAAGTGAATCAGCTATATGTATACATATATCCCCATATCTCCTCCCTCTTGCATCTCCCTCCCACCCTCCCTATCCCACCCCTCTAGGTGGTCACAGAGCACGGAGCTGATCTCCCTGTGCTATGCGGCTGCTTCCCACTAGCTATCCATTTTACATTTGGTAGTGTATATACGTCCATGCCACTCTCTCACTTTGTCCCAGCTTACCCTTCCCCCTCCCCGTATCCTCAAGTCCATTCTCTACGTCTGCATCTTTATTCCTGTCCTGCCCCTAGGTTCTTCATGACCATTTCTATTTTTAGATTCCATATATATATATGTGTTAGCATACGGTATTTGTTTTTCTCTTTCTGACTTACTTCACTCTGTATGACAGACTCTAGGTCCATCCACCGCACTACAAATAACTCAATTTCATTTCTTTTTATGGCTGAGTAATATTCCGTTGTATATATGTGCCACATCTTCTTTAACCAGTCATCTGTCAACGGACACTTAGGTTGCTTCTATGTCCTGTCTATTGTAAATAGAGCTGCAGTGAACATTGTGGTACATGACTCCTTTTGAATTATAGTTTTCTCTGGGTATATGCCCAGTAGTGGGATTGCTGGGTCGTATAGTAGTTCTATTTTTAGTTTTTTAAGGAACCTCCATACTGTTCTCCATAGTGGCTGTATCAATTTACATTCCCACCAACAGTGCAAGAGGGTTCCCTTTTCTCCACACTCTCTCCAGCATTTATTGTTTGTAGATTTTTTGATGATGGCCATTCTGACTGGTGTGAGATGATATCTCATTGTAGCTTTGATTTGCATTTCTCTAATGATTAGTGATGTTGAGCATTCTTTCATGTGTTTGTTGGCAATCTGTATATCTTCTTTGGAGAAATGTCTATTTAGGTCTTCTGCCCATTTTTGGATTGGGTTGTTTGTTGCTTTGATACTGAGCTGCTTGTAAATTTGGGAGATTTTAATCCTTTATCAGTAGTAACTTTATCTTTTGTGGCATAACGCAGAAGAGGCTGTGACACAGAAGAGTCACTAATCAGATATTTTTGAACCATATTCCAAATTGTGAGGTAAGGAAAAGAGACTCTGAAAGAATTCACAATTGACTCTCCAGCAAAAATTATCTCAACAATTTTGCTCTTTCCATGTACAGAAGCATGCACCTCTTAATTGTTTTGAATGCATAGATAAATGCTTCTAACACAATGTAACACATTGCTCCCTAAGTAATGTGTTTTCTCAAGTCATGAGGTACCCGTCACCATGGGGTTTTCTGACAGTGACAATTATCATACTCTCTCATTCTTTGAACCGGGCAAGTAAAACAAAATCCATTGTCAAAAATAGAGCTCAGAGCAGGTGATCAAGCCAGACAGGATATGAGGAGGGTTAAGCAGAAACTTAGGGTACAGCGAACGAAGCTTAAAGCAAAACGTCAGTACATGAGAAATGGAAAGAAGGCACCAGTTGTATAGACTCAAGTGGAAACTGAGAACGTAATCTAATGTATTTCTGCAGTTGGTGGCTCAGCAGGACAGGCGTCAATAGTTCCAGCAGCAAGTACCTGAATCAGTCATGGAGGCATCAAATTCAGTGATGAGATGCCTCCCAGCTTGCCTATTTGATGGGCGTGTACAAATCCCTTCCTGAAGACTCAGGTGAGTTTTCATCTTCACTGTGAAAACTTCCCACCCTGCTCTCCCCACAAGCAGAGGTGAGGTTTCCCTCTACTCTTTTTCTATTCCATCCAGGGCACAGATCTGTTAAAATATATACCCATTGTTTCATCACTGTTGGACTATTTGTCATTCTCTCCAACTTTTAAAATATTTTTATTTTATATTGGACTATAGTTGATTTACAATGTTGTGTTAGTTTCAGGTGTACGGAAGAGTGATTCACTTATACATATACATACATCTATTCTTTTTCAAATTATTTTCCCATTTAGATTATTATAGAATATTGAGCAGAGTTCCCTGTGCTATACAGTAGGTCCTTTTTGGTTATCTGAGTTTGGGATTGACCTATACCTTCTCTCCAATTAAATGGTGAGCTTCCTAGAACAGGGTTTTGTTTTTATCTTCATGACTTAAAACATCTAGAACATTTATGCAATATTCATTCAACAAGCCTTCACTGAGTCCTTGCTATGAACCAGCCACAGTCGGCCTCAACCCTATTCTGTCCTACAGATTCCCTATAATAAGGGAAGAACACCTCAACACCAAAAAAAGGAAGTATTCCTTCTCATTGTCTTGAGAATGACATCACCCTGTTACCTTAAGAGTCTCTGTGCTTCTGTGATGGGCTTTGATTGCCATTCCCCATCCCAGAGAGAGCTGGCCTGTGATGGATTCAGTGTCTCGTGAAGTCCGTGTGCCCTGGGCACTCACTGTAATTTACGCTGTCCTATGAAGAGACAAGCAGAGAACTCAGAACATTTGCCGCAGCTGATTAGCATTCTAATACATGGAATATGCGACTGTTGACGATGAATGCCCCCCGCAAAGTGGAATATTTGATATACCTCTCCAGGATTGCCTGATTTTTATTGCTACTTTTTAAGAACTCATATAAATCAGAGCCACCTCTTCTCATAAAAGTGTTGAGATTTTTCTAATATTATTAAAATCTAATATGTTATTTCAATGATATTGGGAAAGAAATAAATTATATTGGAGAAGTCAAGTGGATTCTGATGTTCCAATAGTTGTATTCCTTTATTCACATCACCAGCACTGGGGACATGCAACATATTCCCCAAAAAAAGAAACCATTTTTAGAAGCTACTTTCATTTGGAGGCATTAATGGGTTCTTTTAATAGCCTGATTTTCCCCTGTCTAAGATTATCCAGAACACTTGGGAAATATTTTGATATTTATAGTTGTAATACACCAGTAATTTCAATCACTGAAACTCCCAGATGACATCATAGTAGTACTATCTCAAAATTAGGAATGTTTTACAAACTTTTTCTATTTCAATTATATATGTTTTTATCATACACATGTATGTATTTCTATTATTCCTTTAACAGCTGTTCTACAGTCGGGGCTAGCATAGCAAAATCAGCACCTGAGGTGTTATTTTTAAGCACACACAGTAGCCTATCTGGAAATAAACAGTCAGAATTTCATCATGGCCTAATGTGAAAAAGATAATCTTCTGCTGTATCATATACCCATATCAACATGCCTATAAAAGCAACATGTTTCTAGGTAAAACACAGAACCCAAAGATAAACATATATATTTTTCTGAGTTAAGACTCATCTAGCTTAACTGCATATTTTTACAAAAACCATCCTCCCAACCTGGAAAGCTGTACTTAGATACACAGTCAGACAGATATCAACATGCAGGGATCTTGAGGCATCAGGAAGAAAAAGTATGAAAATGCCAAAAAATATTATTTTGGCTACATAATTAAAAGAAGAAGATAACTTCTAGAATTTAAGTGGCAAGTTACACATTTTAAAATATTGTAATTATATTATTTCAGAATCTAAAATAATAGTGCAAAGAGCTGGAAGAAAAATGCTCACTGGAGTTTGAGACATTACAACTCTCCATAAGCAGAGCCCATTATGACTATCTTTGAGCATAACAGTTTTACACCAGAAATAGATCAAAGTAATGTAACAGCCTTGTGTATATAATTACAATCTTCCATCCTTTGAAGACAGTATAGTAGATGTGGGTGTGTACATGTACATGTATGTAAAGGCATGGTCTTTTGGATAAACTATTGGGCCAAAGTTCTCTTGCTTAGGTTGTGTTGAGTTCCAGTTCTTTGGCTCCATTTTCTCCCCACATGTCAGAGGTCTAACACGTCCACTCCTGCTCCTTGTGAAGTCAGTTTTCCCCTCTTCCGGTTAGAAACCATAAAGCTGTCTTTAATTCTTCCCTCTTCTTCATTCTCTATACTTCTATCCATTCTTAGCATAGTCCTTTGCATGCAGTAAGCATTCGACAATTATGCCTTCAAATTACTTGCTATGGACATATTTTTACTTCCAAGTGTTCTAGCCTTTCCTTTTGTTCCTTATTTCTGCAGCGACCCTACTCATTCCACTGTAGCCCTTGGCACTCTATTCTTATTTACCACACGGGAAACTAGCTGCCAGATTAATCTTCCTAAAGTATTACTCTTTTGATCACCTTGAAAATCCCCAATAGCCACTGCTACTTTAGTTTTCAAATCCTAATGTGACTTCCTTTTTTTAAGTGACTTTCTAACCTGAATGACCAAAGAGTACTCATCGATACTTTCATTTTATACCACTAAAAAACCTATTTTCACCATCATTATCCACTACTAAGGTGCAGGGTTTTTGGGGGGTTTATGTGGGGTTTTTTGTTTGTCTTGGGGATTTTTTTTTTTTTTTGGCTCTGCAGCATGGCTTGTGGGATCTTAGTTCTCCGACCAGGGATTGAACCCGGGCTGTGAGAGCGCAGGGTCCTAACCACTGCACGGCCAGGGAATTTTCCTAAGGTGCAGTTTTAACCACACCCTTTGATGTTCTCCCTGATTTACAGACTCTCCTCTCCTTATTCAGTTATTCAAATGCATCCTTCAATTTCCAACCCAAACCTACATCCTTCATTAAACCTTACTAGTTTCTACTTCAAGTACTTCATTTTTTTTTTCTGAACAATTACAGTCTTTAGTCTACCTTGCAACGTTCATTATTTAATTATATATTATTCTTAATTCCCTTCTAATTTTCCCTTAATTTCCCTCTGATTATTCTGGTCTGGTCTATCCAATTTGGTGGTTCAATTTTTAAAGGTAGGACAGGTTTTAACCACCATCCCTGAGCTTAAAAATCATGAATAATAGAGCCACAGGGGTGCGGAGGGCAAAGCGGAGAGATTCCCACAGAGGATCGGTGCTGACCGGCACTCACCAGCCGGAGAGGCTTGTCTGCTCACCCGCCGGGGCGGGCGGGGCCGGGAGCTGAGGCTCGGGCTTCAGTCGGATCCCAGGGAAAGGTCTGGAGTTGGCAGAGTGAAAACAGCTTGAAGGGGGCTAGTGCGCCACGGCTGGCCGGGAGGGAGTTCGGGAGAAGTCTGGAGCTGCCGAAGAGGCAAGAGACCTTTTCCTCCCTCTTTGCTGCCTGGGCGTGAGGAGAGGGGATTAAGTGCGCCGCTTAAAGGAGCCCCAGAAGCGGGCGCGGAGCTGCCGAAGAGACAAGAGACTTTTTCTTGCCTCTTTGCTTCCTCGGGTGTGAGGTGAGGGGATTAAGAGCACCGCGGAGAGGAACTCCAGAAACGGGCGCGAGCCGCGGCTGTCGGCACGGACAGTAGAGACGGGTGTCGGACGCTAGGGTTGCTGCTGCCACCACCAACAGGCCTGTGTGTGAGCACAGGTCACTCTCCACACCGGCCCTCCCGGGAGCCCGTGCAGCCCGCCACTGCCGGGGTCCCTGGATCCAGAGACAGCTTCCCCGGGAGAACGCACGGCGCGCCTCGGGCCTGTGCAGCGTCACGTCGGCCTCTGACGTCGCGGACTCGCCCCGCCCCCGTGCCACTCCCTCCCCCCAGCCTGAGTGAGCCGGAGCCCCCGAATCAACTGCTCCTTTAACATCGTCCTGTCTGAGCGAAGGGCAGTCGCCCTTGGACAACCTACACGCAGAGGCGGGACCAAGTCCAAAGCTGAACCCCAGGAGCTGTGCGAACAGAGAGGAGAGGGGGAGGTCTCTCCCAGCAGCCTCAGAAGCGGCGGATTAAAGCTCCACAATCAACTTTAAGTGCCCTGCATCTGTTGAAAACCTGAATAGACAACGAATCATCCCAAGTTGAGGAGGTGGACTTTGGGAGCAAGATATACTATTATTTCCCCCCCTTTTTTTTTCTTTTTGTGAGTGTGTATGTGTGTGCTGTGTGAGATTTTGTCTGTATAGCTTTGCTTTCACCATCTGTCCTAGGGTTAGACCGACCCATTTTTCTGTTTTTTTTTTTTTTAAAGGAAATTTTTCTTCTTAATAATTATTTTTTATTTTAATAACTATACTTTATACTACTCTGTCTTCTCCCTTTCTTTCTTCCTTTCTTCCTTCCTTTCTTCCCTCCTTCCCTCCTTTCTTCCTTCCTTCCCCCCTTCTTTCCTCCCTTCCTCTCTTCCTTCCTCCCTTTCTTCCTCTGCACCTTCCTTCCTTCCTTTCTTGCTCCCTTCCTTCATTTCTTCCTTCCTTTCTTCCTTCCTTCCCTCCCTCCCTCCTTCCTTCCTTTTCTTTCCTTTCTATTTTTTCTACCTTTTATTTTGAGCCGCGTGGATTAAAGGTTCTTGGCGCCCCAGCCAGGCACCAGGGCGGTGTCCCTGAGGTGGGAGAACCAACCTCAAGACACTAGTCCACAAGAGACCTCCCAGCTCCACGTAATATCAGACGGCGAAAATCTCCCAGAGATCTCCATCTCAACACCAAGACCCAGCTTCACTCAAGGACCAGCAAAGAACAGTGCTGGACACCCTATCCCCAACAAAGAGCAAGACAGGTCTACAGCCCCATCCATTAGCAGAGAGGCTGCCTAAAATCATAATAAGGTTACCAACATCCCCAAACACACCACCAGACGAGGACCTGCCCACCAGAAAGACAAGATCCAGCCTCATCCACCAGAACAGAGGCACTAGTCCCCCCAACCAGGGAATCTACTCAACCCACTGAACCAACCTTAGCCACTGGGGACAGCCACCAAAAACAACGGGAACTACGAACCTGCAGCGTGCAAAAAGGAGACCCCAAACACAGTAAGATAAGCGAAATGAGAAGACAGAAAAACACACAACAGATGAAGGAGCAAGATAAAAACACACCAGACCTAACAGATGAAGAGGTAATAGCCAATCTACCTGAAAGAGAATTTAGAATAATGATGGTGAAGATGATGCAAAATCTTGGAAATAGAATAGACAATTTGCAAGAAACAGTTAACAGGGACCTAGAAGAAATAAAGAGGAAGCAAGAAACGATGAGCAACACAATAAATGAAATGAAAAATACTCTAGATGGGATTAATAGCAGAATAACTGAGGCAGAAGGACGGATAAGTGACCTGGAAGATAAAATAGTGGAAATAACTACTGCAGAGCAGAAGAAAGAAAAAAGAATGAAAAGAACTGTGGACAGTCTCAGAGACCTCTGGGACAACATTAAACGCACCAACATTCGAATTATAGGGGTCCCAGAAGAAGAAGAGAAAAAGAAAGGGACTGAGAAAATATTTGAAGAGATTATAGTTGAAAACTTCCCTAATATAGGAAAGGAAATAGTCAATCAAGTCCAGGAAGCACAGAGAGTTCCATACAGGATAAACCCAAAGAGAAACACGCCAAGACACATAATAATCAAACTTTCAAAAATTAAATACAAAGAAAACATATTAAAAGCAGCAAGGGAAAAACAACAAATAACACACAAGGGAATCCCCATAAGGTTAACATCTGATCTTTCAGCAGAAACTCTACAAGCCAGAAGGGAGTGGCAGGACATATTTAAAGTGATGAAGGAAAAAAACCTACAACCAAGATTACTCTACCCAGCAAGGATCTCATTCAGATTTGATGGAGAAATTAAAACCTTTACAGACAAGCAAAAGCTGAGAGAGTTCAGCACCACCAAACCAGCTCTACAACAAATCCTAAAGGAACTTCTCTAGGCAAGAAACACAAGAGAAGGAAAAGACCTACAAGAACAACCCGAGAAGTGAGAGAGTGGCAGGGACATATATACACTATCAAATGTAAATTAGATAGCTAGTGGGAAGCTGCTGCATAGCACAGGGAGATCACCTCTGTGCTTTGTGACCACCTAGAGGGGTGGGATAGGGAGGGTGGGAGAGAGGGTGATGCAAGAGGGAAGAGATATGGGAACATATGTATAGGTATAACTGATTCAGTTTGTTGTAAAGGAAAAACTAACACACTATTGTAAAACAATTATACTCCAATAAAGATGTTTAAAAAAAAAAAAAAAAAAGAACAACCCAAAACAATTAAGTAAATGGTAATAGGAACATACATATCGATAATTACCTTAAATGTAAATGGATTAAATGCTCCCACCAAAAGACACAGACTGGCTGAATGGATACAAAAACAAGACCCATATATATGCTGTCTACAAGAGACCCACTTCAGACCTAGGGACACATACAGACTGAAAGTAAGGGGATGGAAAAAGATATTCCATGCAAATGGAAATCAGAAGAAAGCTGGAGTAGCAATTCTCATATCAGACAAAATAGACTTTAAAATAAAGACAATTACAAGAGACAAAGAAGGACACTACATAATGATCAAGGGATCGATCCATGAAGAAGATATAACAATTGTAAATATTTATGCACCCAACATAGGAGCACCTCAATACATAAGGCAAATACTAACAGCCTTAAAAGGGGAAATCGACAGTAACACAATTATAATGGGGGACTTTAACACCCCACTTTCACCAATGGACAGATCATCCAAAATGAAAATAAATAAGGAAACACAAGCTTTAAATGATACATTACACAAGATGGACTTAATTGATATTTATAGGACATTCCATCCAAAAACAACAGAATACACATTTTTCTCAAGTGCTCATGGAACATTCTCCAGGATTGATCATATATTGGGTCACAAATCTAGCCTTGGCAAATTTAAGAAAATTGAAATCGTATCAAGTATCTTTTCCGACCACAACGCTATGAGACTAGATATCAATTACAGGAAAAGATCTGTAAAAAATACAAACACATGGAGGCTAAACAATACACTACTTAATAACGAAGTGATCACTGAAGAAATCAAGGAGGAAATCAAAAAATACTTAGAAACAAATGACAATGGAGACACAACGACCCAAAACCTATGGGATACAGCAAAAGCAGTTCTAAGAGGCAAGTTTATAGCAATACAATCATACCTTAAGAAACAGGAAACATCTCGAATAAACAACCTAACTTTGCACTTAAAGCAATTAGAGAAAGAAGAACAAAAAAACCCCAAATTTAGCAGAAGGAAAGAAATCATAAAGATCAGATCAGAAATAAATGAAAAAGAAGTGAAGGAAACAATAGCAAAGATCAATAAAACTAAAAGCTGGTTCTTTGAGAAGATAAATAAAATTGATAAACCATTAGCCAGACTCATCAAGAATAAAAGGGAGAAGACTCAAATCAATAGAATTAGAAATGAAAAAGGAGATGTTACAACTGACACTGCAGAAATACAAAAGATTATTAGAGATTACTACAAGCAACTGTATGCCAATAAAATGGACAACCTGGAAGAAATGGACAAATTCTTAGAAATGCACAACCTGCCGAGACTGAACCAGGAAGAAAGAGAAAATATGAACAGACCAATCACAAGCACTGAAATTGAAACTGTGATTAAAAATCTTCCAGCAAACAAAAGCCCAGGACCAGATGGCTTCACAGGCGAATTCTATCAAACATTTAGAGAAGAGCTAACACCTATCCTTCTCAAACTCTTCCAACAGATAGCAGAGGGAGGAACACTCCCAAACTCATTCTATGAGGCCAACATCACCCTGATACCAAAACCAGACAAAGACGTCACAAAGAAAGAAAACTACAGGCCAATATCACTGATGAACATAGATGCAAAAATCCTTAAAAAAATATTAGCAAACAGAATCCAACAGCACATTAAAAGGATCATACACCATGATCAAGTGGGGTTTATCCCAGGAATGCAAGGATTCTTCAATATACGCAAATCAATCAACGTGATACACCATATCAACAAACTGAAGGAGAAAAACCATATGATCATCTCAATAGATGCAGAGAAAGCTTTTGACAAAATTCAACACTCATTTATGATAAAAACCCTGCAGAAAGTAGGCATACAGGGAACTTTCCTCAACATAATAAAGGCCATATATGACAAACCCACAGCTAGCATCGTTCTCAATGGTGAAAAACTGAAACCATTTCCACTAAGATCAGGAACAAGACAAGGTTGCCCACTCTCACCACTCTTATTCAACATAGTTTTGGAAGTTCTAGCCACAGCAATCAGAGAAGAAAAAGAAATAAAAGGAATCCAATAGGAAAAGAAGAAGTAAAGCTGTCACTGTTTGCAGATGACATGATACTATACATAGAGAATCCTAAGGATGCTACCAGAAAACTACTAGAGCTAATCAATGAATTTGGTAAAGTTGCAGGATACAAAATTAATGCACAGAAATCTCTGGCATTCTTATACACTAATGATGAAAAATCTGAGAGTGAAATTAAGAAAACACTCCCATTTACCATTGCAACAAAAAGAATAAAATATCTAGGAATAAACCTACCTAAGGAGACAAAAGACTTGTATGCAGAAAACTATAAGACACTGATGAAAGAAATTAAAGATGATACAAATAGGTGGAGAAATATACCATGTTCTTGGATTGGAAGAATCAACATTGTGAAAATGACTATACTACCCAAAGCAATCTACCGATTCAATGCAATCCCTATCAAATTACCACTGGCATTTTTTACAGAACTAGAACAAAAAATTTCACAATTTGTATGGAAACACAAAAGACCCCGAATAGCCAAAGCAATCTTGAGAACGAGAAATGGAGCTGGAGGAATTAGGCTCCCGGACTTCAGACTCTACTACAAGGCTACAGTAATCAAGACAATATGGTACTGGCACAAAAACAGAAATATAGATCAATGGAACAGGATAGAGAGCCCAGAGATAAACCCACACACATATGGTCACCTTATCTTTGATAAAGGAGGGAAGGATATACAGTGGAGAAAAGACAGCCTCTTCAATAAGTGGTGCTGGGAAAACTGGACAGCTACATGTAAAAGTATGAAATTAGAACAATCCCTAACACCACACACAAAAATAAACTCAAAATGGGTTAAAGACCTAAATGTAAGGCCAGACACTATCAAACTCTTAGAGGAAAACATAGGCAGAACACTATACGACATAAATCACAGCAAGATCCTTTTTGACCCATCTCCTAGAGAAATGGAAATAAAAACAGAAATAAACAAATGGGACCTAATGAAACTTAAAAGCTTTTGCACAGCAAAGGATACCATAAACAAGACCAAAAGACAACCCTCAGAATGGGAGAAAATATTTGCAAATGAAGCAACTGACAAAGGATTAATTTCCAAAATTTATAAGCAACTCATGCAGCTCAATAACAAAAAAACAAACAACCCAATCCAAAAATGGGCAGAAGAACTAAATAGACATTTCTCCAAAGAAGATATACAGATTGCTAACAAACACATGAAAGAATGCTCAACCTCATTAATCATTAGAGAAATGCAAATCAAAACTACAATGAGATATCATCTCACACCGGTCAGATTGGCCATCATCAAAAACTCTAGAAACAATAAATGCTGGAGAGGGTGTGGAGAAAAGGGAACCCTCTTGCACTGCTGGTGGGAATGTAAATTGATACAGCCGCTATGGAGAACAGTATGGAGGTTCCTTAAAAAACTACAAATAGAACTACCATACGACCCAGCAATCCCACTACTGGGCATATACCCTGAGAAAACCATAATTCAGAAAGACTCATGTACCAAAATATTCATTGCAGCTCTATTTACAATAGCCAGGACATGGAAGCAACCTAAGTGTCCATCAACAGATGAATGGATAAAGAAGATGTGGCACATATATACAATGGAATATTACTCAGCCATAAAAAGAAATGAAACTGAGTTATTTATAATGAGGTGGATGGACCTGGAGTCTGTCAGAAGGAGAAAAACAAATACCGTATGCTAACACATATATATGGACTCTAAGGGAAAAAAATGTCATGAAGAGATTAGTGGTAGGACGGGAATAAAACACAGACTTACTCAAGCATGGACTTGAGGATATGGGGAGGGGGAAGGGTGGGCTGTGACGAAGTGAGAGAGTGGCAGGGACATATATACACTATCAAATGTAAAGTAGATAGCTAGTGGGAAGCTGCCGCATAGCACAGGGAGATCACCTCTGTGCTTTGTGACCACCTAGAGGGGTGGGATAGGGAGGGTGGGAGAGAGGGTGATGCAAGAGGGAAGAGATATGGGAACATATGTATAGGTATAACTGATTCAGTTTGTTGTAAAGGAAAAACTAACACACTATTGTAAAACAATTATACTCCAATAAAGATGTTAAAAAAAAAATCATGAATAATAGGCATAGAAGATATAGCTACTTACTTTGTCAATGCTATATACTGATTTTGATGCACTAAGTCAGAAAACATCAGACAAAATAATTGAAAGAAAAGTAAAAACTACTTTTTCCTTCCAAGAAATCAGTGTCAATGATAAGCATCATAGGTAAGTTATGGAAAACAGCAGGTGCATTAAGTGCAAATTCATCAATATGAATTTGAAAGCTCTTTAAGAAAATTCAGAAATTGCTTCAGTAGACTTTACTTTTTTTGTTCTTCCCATCACCAATTATTCTAGTAAGCATTCTTAAGATGTAAATCAAGGAAGGTGAGAAACCTGTATATTCCTATTAGTGGAAAATAATATGGTTACATTTACAAGAAGACAAGCTAACAATTAGGAAAATTTGTTTCAATTAAGTTAGCTTTTTAAATGTATTCGATTTAGTATTAGGTTAAAATATATCCATTCCTTTAAAGTGAGATGGACACATTTTGTTTTCTGTAACTGACATTTTCATTATTGAGAAATGATCTCCATCCTTTATCCATCCAAATCCCAACTGCTTAACCTTAGACATAGTAAACACTCAAAAATTATTCCTTCAAATGACTTGCAATGAACACATTCTTACTTCCAAGTGTTTTTTCTCCTTATTTCTACAGCCACCCTAGTCATCCAGCCCTAGGACCCTTATTTAAAATATTATAAATAATAATAAGCACTTGTTAAGTAAACATATTGATCTACAATGATTTTCTGGTGTTTTGTTTGCTTAGGACAAGGTAATAGGTACAGACAGAGCCATAGTCTGTGACTCAATAGCAACAGCTCATATATAAAAAGGCACCGTTTGCCAACCCTATTGTGTAATGCGACTCCTCAAGTGACTTCTCTGTTAATTTGCTAAATTTTAATTTATCTATTTTCTTTTAGACAGTTTTTCTTTGTAACTTTTTAAAAGTCCATAATATTACCATAAACATCTTTGTTTGTATAGAACTCATTTCAACCTTGGATTAGTTCCTAGGATAAATTCTTAAGATGGCAATAACTGTTTCAAAGGAATAAAAATATCATCTCCTCACTGGGGGCTAACTAATATACTAACAATAAACTAATGCCTTTCTGTAAAGTGTGGTAACCGTGTATACATTTTCTATAACTTAGCATTCCTATTTTTTCCTTTTCCTTTTTAATTTCTGTTGCTGTTGGGTTAGGGTTAGGGCTTTGTTTCTCTGAGAATTTAAGAGGTTAAAATGGAGCTAGGGAACCTTTCAGCTAATTTATTTCTGCTGTTTCAAATTATGTTTAGCTGGATAATGTAGCTTATTCTACTTTGAAATATCCTTGAACCACAAATAATGGAGGCACTGTGTTGGCAGACAAGATTGTCTGGAATAGAAGAACCCAGTCACCGGATCTATATTACCTGGGTTCAAAGCCCAGCTCAGCCACTTATCAGTCCTGCAATCCCAAGAAAGCTATTGTGCTTAGGTCTTGGTGCTACCTTTTAAAACAGACACTGATAAACAGAGCAAACAAAATGGCAAAGGGTCTGGAAAACGTGTCGCAAAAAAAACAGTTGAGCAAATCAGCAATATTTAGTCTGGAGAAAAGATAACATGATTGCTGACCTCAAATACCTGGAGAGCTGTCATGTGGAAGGAGTAGATAGAATCCATTTCATGCCAGAAAGGAGAATAAATGGAAATGACAAGGAGGCAGTGTTCAGCTTTATGGAAAGATGGACTTGCTAATAATTACAGCTTTTCAGTGATAAACCCAACTGCCACCTGGGGCAGCAAACTTTCTGTCATTGGAGGATTTGTAGCTGCAGCCACACGACCATCTATGCTAGATGGTGAAAGTTAAATGATGAAGTCTGGGCAGGAAGGATGGAGATGGGGAACGCAATTTGGGGGAACCTGGCAAAAGATAACAGGGCTGAGCCGTGAGGGAGCAAATTGGGAACACTGCTTGAGATGCTAGGAGGTCACTAGCAGAAGCAAGGCTGGCATCTTTCTAGGTCGGGGCTAGAAAATTGTGGGAAAATGGGGTCTAGAGATTGATTCATAAATAAAAAAGGAAAGAGAATATTTTTTGAAATATGTCAGTGACCTACCAATGAAATCATTCTCGAGGACTAAGTCATCTTAAAAAATAATTTCTGAAAATAAATCTGTAATTGCTTCTCTGTTATAACCTTATAATTCTGTTTTGAAGCTATCAAAATATATGTTTCTTTCCCCCTCTAGGAATGTGTGCACTATTCATTTCACGTTAAAGTTAGATTTTTTAAGTTTATTTAAATTTATCCCTTAGATTCCTCTGTCTCACAGAACTTAATTCGTGTGAGTAGATGGGAGAAAGCACTCTATTTCAAAGGGGCTTTTGTAAAACTTCACATGGTATATTTCTAGGACACAGTGAGTACTTCATTGGAGGCCTGCTAATAGGAGTCGAAAATAGAATCGCTGTAAGAAACCTACAGAAGTCATCCCATAAGATCTTGTTTTTAATTTAAATCCCAGTAAGAGAAGAGTTTTTCCCTTATTTGTTCTTTGTTTAGTTCTTCTGGGTTCAGCTGAGTGGTGGCCTCTTGTTTCAACTGTGCTTAAATTCCACTTCGTTCTGAGTTTTGTTTGAAAACTTACGGGTGGAAAATCCACAGCTATTCATGCCCTAGGATCATTGGCTATAAAAAAAGATCTTACATGACACAGCCAAATATTGGGGAAAACTGTTTTTAAGGGCATCAAGTCAATGCTTTTATGCTGAACCTCGGGCCACACTGAGTTCTTATTGCTGGCTCAGCTCAGGTCCCTGCAAATCACAGTGACCTGGCCTCTCCTCTCTTCTCCCTCCTCCATCAGTCACTTTTCTCAACAAGAAGGATTTTCACAACTGTGTGGATTGAGTACGTTTCCAAGTATGTAATCAAGTTATCCCCATTAGGAAAGCCCGTCAAAAGATAATGCTATCATGGACCACTTTCCCCTCTCTGCAGTGCTCGGTAAGCCTTTCACTGAATAAGAAAAACATACGCAGGTTTTGCCAAATGTGCTTAAAAATGTTCTTTTAATGGCATATTTCAGAACGTAAAAGAAAGAACAAACTAGCAGTAGTCAGATGACTTGAATTGTAATTCATGTAATTTATTTTTCATTTCATCAAATTTATTTAATTCTAATGTCATTAATTGCGTGAACTTGAAAAAAAACAACCCCACTGAACCCAGCTGTGTCTCAATTTTCTCAGATACAAAATGGTACTATTGATACTTAACCTGCTACAACGTGCAGTGGTTGTTTTGCTCCCTGCAATTGGAGCGCCTTTCTTCTAAGTGAGAAATTCCCACAGTGTGAATCTTAGCTGTAAGGAGAGCTACTCGACACCAGGAGGTCAAAAAGCGCAGACACACACTTTCCCCGTGCCCTTGGCAGCTAGAATGTGGGCCCAAGACTTAAGCTGGAAAAATCCATGCCTGCCTGGATGTTTGAATTTACAGTGACAGAGAGAGAGAGAGAATTCATTTGGTCCGTGGCTGCCGTGACATCTCGAGTCCAAGAGCGGCAGAGATGGAGGAGTGTCCTGCAGGGTCCACTGCCCAGCGGTGGCTGCAGTGCCGTCCCCACAAGACCTTGTCATGCAGGACTTTGCTTCTGGTTGCCTAGGCTTTTCAGTTCATGCCCACTTTTCTGAGCCTTCTGCTACTATGTTCCCAGAAATTATGAGAGCAATCCAAGATCTTTTTCATTTCTTTTTTGCTTAATTCTCTTTCGCTTGCTACTAAGAAAACTGAATAATATACCTGGCTACCTCCCAAAGCTGTTGTGAAATCCGGCTGAGTTGTTTCAAGTGGGATTGCTTGGAAAAGAACAGAACGTGATCTAATTTCATGTAATAGGTATTTATTAATGTCTTTATGAAGGTAAAAGATGAACAAGCACACATCAGGCTGTGTGCTCCAGATGCTTTCAAAATAGTGATGGCACAAGAACACGCTGAAAATACCACAACATACAGTAAAAGTGGTTTCAGGTGAGAAACACAAGCAAAGGCCTATGATGCAAGGGGAGGAGGACGGAGAAAGAGTCAAAGATGCGTAGCGGGTACTAAGTTGAGTAGATGAGCAAAGACTCCACGGGAGAGTGAATATTTGACATGAACCTTAAAGGTTGAATTGGAGCTTAAAAGAGGGTGCAGACACTGGCTTTGCAGTTGGAGCTCGGATTCTCTTTTCCCCTCCAGCTCGACACCCAGATCTCAAGCTCCTTGGTTCAGTCTCCGCACCTACGATAGGAGGAAGTTATGGTATTATAAATGGTCTATAAGGTTCTTGTAGTTCTTAAATTTCCGATAGACTCCCACGGGCAGAGAAGGAGAACATTTCAGGTAAGAAGAAGCATGGTGGGCTAAAAAGTGAAGGTTAAAAAGGCGAGATGAGCAAAGACCTAGAAGGAAGACAGAAAACTCAATCCCCCGACAACGTATAGTTTAGCATAAAATATAAAGATGAAGACAGTGTGTTTTACATGACAGGCAGTGGGGAGCCAGAAGAGATTTAAGCAAAATGCTACGATCAAAGGTGAACTTCTGTTTTTTTCCGGAGCGATGCATAGCATGGCAGATACAACAGTAAGGAGACGGGGATTTGAAGAAAGTTCAAAGAAAAATAATGTTGAACTGAACTAGGACGATGGCAGACAGGACTGGGAAGAGAGGACAGTTGTGAATGACACTGTGGAGATAGATTCTCTCCAACTTAATGATTCCTGAGAATGAGGGACGTCATGGTCAAGATAACTTGCAGGGCGAACGTCACCCGATAGAAGGTTTATAAATCTGCTTGGTAAGAAAGTTGAAATAGTAGATTCAGAAGATGCAAAAGATTCAGAAAGAGCGAGATGTGGGCATAGTTTGAGGGGGTACTGCCACTGAGGGAGACTGTTTTCTACAAAATGGGAAAAATTAAGCAAAATTTTAACCAAAGATGAAACAACTAGAAAGACTGGAAATCCAAGCAAGAGAGGAAAACTGATAGAACAATTAATAGATATAATTAGAATATATTATTTGTTATAATCACAATCAAGTGTTTCACTTTCACTAATAAGACGCTAAGAAATAAATTCAGAGAATGAGATAAGGAGAACCAAAGAGAAGCTAACTAAGAGTTTGCCATCTTTACTTCATAAAAATTTGGAATATACCTCTGTCTATCTATCTATACCTATATATTTTTAGTATAGAAAGGTATTTGAAAACAATGATCATTTTTCTCTATTTCAACTTTGCATATATGCATATACATAAATACATATACATTTTGTTATTTCATCTTTCCAATAGCCTCATGAGGAAAGTCAAGGCAGTATTTTCACCTTCCTTCTCTCCTCTCCAATCACATTTTTAGAAACAGAGACAGTGACTTGTCCACAGCTCCAAGCAAGTGGAAAAGGCAACTTCAAAGCAGGGTTTTCTGACTTCTAGTCCAGTGTTCTTTCTCTTTCCACATAGTAAACCCCCATCTGAACATAGCTTCGTCTGGAAAATCTGGGTATTTATGACACTATTTGTATCACCTTATGATAGATCCATCTTGAAAATTTACCTATCCTCATAATGAATTTTAATTTAGTTTTATATTGCCAGATTTTAATTTTGATTTTCTTGTTGATTAAAAAATATAGCTACTTAATGATGTTGTATGTAAACTGCCCATGTCAATGAATACTAACACTGTCATACAATCGAAAAAGGAACAATCAATTCATAGGCAAAGGGCACAAGCTATGAGTTCTAAGTTTTCTAACCTAGTAGTAGTGACTTATTTTTTATTAACAGAGTCAGTCTTTCTGGCAAGAATGAAAACTATTGCTTCTGAGCACAGAACATAAGGAAGGAAAATGGTGGGTCATCCATAAATTTGGTCTTATGGCACCAAATACCAAAACCCAAAGGGTTACCAAAGGAGAATTTGTCCACAGAGACTGAGTCCCTTGTTTTATAGTTGAGGAGACTGTGGCTGCAAAACAAAGGGAACTGCTGCAAGTCACACAGTGGGTGTCAGAGCCAAGGCTGGAACCCAGCTCTTGGTCAATCAGCACAGGGCTGTTTACCCCTTCAGCACTGCTCTGAAATCAGTTAAGTTTGGATTTATAGGACGCCATGGTTTTGAAGCTATCAAAGAATAAAATTCTATTGAGAACGATTACAGATTTTTGACATAAAGCTTCAATCACTCATCTGTAAGTATTTTTAAGGCGCCTATGAGGCAATCACTATTGTAGTCTTTTGAGCCAGTAGAGGAACATAACAGATGTGAAATAAACCCTGAGGTGACACTGTAACAATCAAAGTGTAACCAGGTGTATCTTTAGCTCCAGTGTTACTTTAGAGCATCAAACCCGCTGTCCAGTTTCTACATGAATATCTTGCCTGCATCTTAACTTCATTACATTACCTCTTTTATTTTAGGGCACAAATTCTCTGGTGCTTAACCTTAGGTCAGAACTCATTTGAGTTTTAGCGATCAATAAATTTAGCTTTAAGTTGATTTGAGGAGACATTCTGGTGTGTTTTTCATAGAGTAAACAAATTTAAGAATTTATTATAGAGGATATTTTCCCCAGAATATATACAGCAATTGTCTAAAAGCTTAAAAAGGTAAGAACTGAAGAATTAAGCTCAGATTTTAAAAAATTACACGTTTGTCAACGTATTTTATCTCTTGTAATATTGTGAATGTTGGCCATAAAATATCCTTGCTAATTTAAGTATAGAAATATTTTAACACTGAGCTATTTATCTTAATGTGAGATCATTACCACCAGTAATATTTGCTTTCAGATGAGAATTTAATATTTCACTATTATATCAACGGTCGTCAATGCAAAATATATTTAAGCAAATGACAGTATGTGTTACCTTCGATGTAATTTTTAAAACCCAAATAACTAAGACATTTACCAAAAAATAATAATAATTCCTAAGAATCATTCCATCACTTCAGTCAAGGCAGGCTAAATTAAAAAGTCAAAAAAGATTATAATTTACTGATTTCCTTAGGCTACTTGAAAATAAACGTGGACCTCTATTCTTCTTCCCAAGAAACAAAATATTGAACTCTGCCCTTCGGGCATACTGCCATACTTCAGATGCTGATCTTATCATTGCTTGCAAGTCAAACAGAGTTGGACTTTAAAAGGAAGAAAGGAAATGCCTGGAGCCACTGGGAAGCATCAGGGGTCAGGATGATGGTCTCTTTCTGGTCAGAGCATACCCAGAGTCACAATGACTGAATAAGGATGACTTGGCTTCCAGCTGACATTTTTCAATCAAGACACATAACCAGAATTTGAAATACAGTATATAAAGAACCATATTCTGAAACTGATGTCCTATTTCACTTGGCATCTTCCCATTTGTTTTATTTGTGAACGGGACATAATAGATGTTTTCCTTGTCACTACAATTTGAATTCCGTATGTGATAATAAATAAGCATACTAAATTAGAAAATAATAATGCCCAAAGCAGATTGGAAGTTGATGGAGAGTTGGTTGGGGATTTTCTCATACATTTAAAAGATTGGTCACATCCCTTCTGTGTTCCTGGATGTTCGTTTTGTACTAAATTGTGAAATGTATGTATCAATTGTAAGCGAGAGTTCAAAGTTCCGTAAAAGTACAATATACATAGAATAAGCTGAAATATATTCAATTAACTAAGTGTTACTTGTTTGGATAAGTGGCTCACTTCAGATTTGTCTCTCTCTCCCTGTCGACTCCCAGGGTCAGACACTGCCCAGCGGGCTTTCTGGAGCCGTCTCTGATTATCACTCAGCAATACTTATGCACAGAGGTGATGCTGTGGCCTTGAAAATAGCTCTCCATGCTTCAGGCAGGGATCAAAACCCTCAAATGGAGGAGCTCAGGGGAAAGACACAAAAGTTTTAAAGGGATAAGTGCTTCTCACTGCAATGTACCCGCATATGCATCTTATATCTTCAGTTTGGACTGAAATATAAAAGGGAATAACACTGTCTTACACTCCTTTTTTTCCCCCCCAAATCTAAAATACCTTTAAGCAGGAAAAGGGCAGGATGACCATTATTTCAATTTTATTTTCCAATTAATTATCTGATTTGTATTATTGGAGAGAAAAGAACATGACCCACAATAAAACATTTTGTTCAGGATAACCAAGACTGCTTAAGCTAAAACGGTAGAGTTTTCATTGTGAGGGTTTGGGGGTGGGGGGAAAGCAGTTAGAAAACCTTTCGGAAAGGGAATCTACACACTTCTGAAACCCGACAAACACAAGGGGGCAGGCAGAGCTCGAGTCTGACTTGGAAACCTGCTGACTGAGGGTAGCTAACCTGTTTTAGTTCGCCCTCCGGATATTTATCAATTCTCTCTGGCAGGCCAAGAAATGTGATTCTGACACGCGGGTCTAGTTAGTACTTGGTGTAATTACTGAGAAGAGAACAGGAACGTCTCTAATGACCACTACCTCAACAGCGGCGCCTTTGGAAGAGCCGGGGGGCTACATACCCTGGAACGTATCCTCTGCTGCGACTCTCTCGATCCCGCTCTGACGGCATTTCTCACACAATCCAAGTGCCCCTTTTTCCTTTTACTCTGAAATTTGGTTGCAAAGGAGGGGCTTGTTAAAATCTCACCAATCCGAGAACTGTAGTCGTTGTAATTTATGAGGAGACAGCGCGCGGTGGGGGCGAGGGGAGGCGCAAACTCCTCTAGACGGGCTTTTAATTCCAGCTTTCCTTCTTATGCGCAAAGGCCCCAGAGTTTCTCCCTAAACTGCTCTGGGTTTTGATTCACACTCAAGCCACGTTGCGTCTAACTTTCCTCTCGGGTTTGTTTAAAAGTTACAGTGAGAAATAAGCATTCCCTGCGCGGGATCCCATTGAATTGGGGGAATGGGAGCCAAAACGGGGGTATTAGCTGGATCGCAGGCAGCTGGAAAAGGGAATCGAGCTCCGCGGCGTGTTCCGGCTCCGGCGCCTCAGAGACGCAATCCTAGCAGTGCCGAGCGGAGCTATAGCGCCCCCACTTCCAGGACAACGCTTCGCGCGCTCTATCTCCTCCCCTCCTCGCGATTTCTCGGCCTCCGCCCCTAGGAGCTGATTGGCAGAAATCGCTACCCAACCCTCGTCTCCGGGCCTCCTCCCGGGACCGACGATTGGCCTCCAGGGAGGACTGGAGTAAGGGGGTGCGAGGGGAGGGATTTCCCTCAAAGCTCAGGGTCCCGGGACCTGGGAGGGAGGAGTGAAGCGACTCAGTTCTCCGCTCGACTGAGCCGCGAGCCGCGGAGCTGGACCGGCCGGGACGGTTTAGCCTCCCCGGCAGCTCCGGGGACCGTGCCGAGCCTCTTTCCCATCCTTCTGGTCCAGCCTCGGCTACAGCAGGAACCCCCGGGCACCGTGCAGAGTTCCTGGCACTTTCCCGAAGGCTCTCTCACCACCTGCCCCGGACTGGGACTGACTGCTCTCTCAGGGCGACCCGTCCGAGCCCCAACATCCGGACCATGCACGCCGCCCGGACCCCCGGGATCACCGCCCGCGCGCGCCACGCAGCTAACCCCACCGCCTCTCAGCCCTTGCCTCCGCCGCCGCCCCGGCTGGTGCTGCTGTTTTTGCTTCTCCTGTCACTGGTAAGCCGCGTCCGGGCACAGCCCCCTGACCCCGGCCGGGCGTTGCTGTCCCCGGATCTCGCGGGCGTTGCAGGGGTCCCCTCCGAAGAGGCCATAGTGCCGGCGAACCGTGGGCTCCGGGTGCCCTTCGGCCGTGAGGTCTGGCTGGATCCGTTGCAGGACCTGGTGCTGCAGGTGCAGCCGGGGGATCGCTGCGTAGTGACCGTGCTAGACAACGATGCGCTGGCCCAGCGGCCCGGCCGTCTGAGTCCCAAGCGCTTCCCGTGCGACTTCGGCGCTGGAGAAGTGCGCTACTCGCACCTGGGCGCGCGCAGCCCGTCGCGGGATCGGGTCCGGCTGCAGCTCCGCTACGACGCGCCGGGGGGGGCGGCAGTGCTACCCTTGGTGCTGGAGGTGGAGGTGGTCTTCACCCAACTGGAGGTTGTAACTCGGAACTTGCCCCTGGTCGTGGAGGAGCTGCTTGGCACCAGCAATGCCCTGGACGCGCGGACCTTGGAATTCGCCTACCAGCCCGAGGCTGAGGAGTGTCGCGTGGGCATCCTGTCCGGCTTCGGCGCGCTGCCTCGCTACGGGGAACTCCTTCACTACCCGCCAGTCCCGGGACGTGCCAGCGAGAAGGGCACCCAGGAGCCGCTCCTCATGGACTGCAAAGCTTTCCAGGAACTAGGCGTGCGCTACCGCCACACGGCCCCCAGTCGTTCTCCAAACAGGGACTGGGTGCCCATGGTGGTGGAGCTGCGCTCACGAGGGGCTCCTGTGGGCAGCCCTGCTTTGAAACGCGAGCACTTCCAGGTGTTGGTGAGAATCCGAGGAGGGGCTGAGAACACTGCACCCAAGCCCAGTTTTGTGGCCATGATGATGATGGAGGTGGACCAGTTTGTACTGACCGCCCTGACGCCAGACATGTTGGCAGCCGAGGATGCTGAGTCTACCCCCGACTTGTTGATCTTCAATCTCACCTCTCCTTTCCAGCCTGGCCAGGGCTACCTGGTGAGCACTGACGACCGCAGTCTGCCCCTCTCCTCCTTCACTCAGAGGGATTTGCACCTCCTGAAGATTGCCTATCAGCCCCCCTCTGAGGACGCCGACCGGGAGCGTGTCTTTGAACTGGAGCTGGAGGTAGTGGACCCAGAAGGAGCAGCTTCAGAGCCTTTTGCCTTCATGGTGGTGGTGAAGCCTATGAACACACTGGCTCCAGTGGTCACCCGGAACACTGGGCTCATTCTCTACGAGGGCCAGTCTCGGCCCCTCACCGGCCCTGCAGGCAGTGGACCGCAGAACCTGGTCATCAGTGATGAGGATGACCTGGAGGCAGTACAGCTGGAGGTGGTGGCTGGCCTCCGGCACGGTCACCTTGTCCTTCTGGGTGCCTCAAGTGGCAACTCTGCCCCTAAGACATTTACGGTCGCTGAGCTGGCAGCCGGCCAAGTGGTCTACCACCACGATGACAGAGATGGCTCCCTAAGTGACAACCTCGTGCTTCGAATGACGGATGGAGGACGCAGACACCAGGTGCAATTCCTGTTCCCTATCACCTTAGTGCCTGTGGATGACCAGCCACCAGTCCTCAATGCCAACACGGGGCTGACACTGGCAGAGGGTGAAACCGTGCCCATCCTGCCCCAGGCTCTAAGTGCAGCTGACATGGACTCAGATGACTCGCTGCTTCTTTTTGTGCTAGAGTCGCCCTCCTCAACCACAGGGCACCTGCTTCTCCGTCAAACCCATCCTCCCCAGGAGGAGGAGATGCTGATCAGGGGCCCTTGGAGAAAACAGGGAGCATTCTATGAGAAAACGGTGACAGAGTGGCGGCAGCGAGACATAACGGAGGGGAGGCTTTTCTACAGGCACTCGGGGCCTCACAGTCCTGGGCCAGTAATGGACCAGCTCGCGTTTCGAGTCCAGGATAACCATGACCCCCCTAACAGGTCTGGGCTACAGAGGTTTGTGATACGCATCCATCCCGTGGATCGCCTCCCTCCAGAGCTGGGCAGCGGCTGTCCCCTCCGGATGGTGGTACAGGAATCCCAGCTCACGCCGCTGAGGAAGAAGTGGCTGCACTACACCGACCTGGACACAGACGACCGAGAACTACGCTACACGGTGACACAGCCCCCAATGGACACAGATAAAAACCACTCACCAGCCCCCCTGGGCACCTTGGTGCTGACTGACAACCCTTCAGTAGTGGTGGCCCATTTTACACAAGCCCAGGTCAACCACCATAAAATTGCTTACAGACCTCCAGCTCAAGAACTGGGAGTGGCTGCCCGTGTGGCCCAGTTCCAGTTCCAGGTGGAGGACCAAGCTGGGAATGTGGCTCCAGGCACTTTCACCCTTTACTTGCAGCCGGTGGACAACCAGCCACCTGAAATCCTCAACACTGGCTTCACTATTCAGGAAAAGGGCCACCACATCCTGAGTGAGACTGAGTTGAGTGTGAGTGATATAGACACTGATGCAGCCCACATCACTTTCACTCTCACACAGGCACCCAAACATGGCCACATGAGGATGTCTGGACAGATACTGAGTGTGGATGGGGTTTTCCACTTAGAGGACATAAAACAGGGTCGGATTTCCTATGCCCATAATGGGGATGAATCTCTGACTGATAGTTGCTCCTTGGAGGTCAGCGACAGACACCACGTGGTGCCCATCACTCTCAGAGTGAATGTCCGGCCGGTGGATGATGAGGTGCCCATGCTGAGCCTGCCTGCAGGCACTCTGGGCTCCTATCTGGACGTTTTAGAAAATGGGGCTACTGAAATCACTGCCAGTGTTATCAAGGGGACCGATGAGGACACTGATGATTTGATGTTGACTTTCCTCTTGGAAGATCCACCTTTATGTGGAGAAATCCTGGTCAGTGGAGTTCCAGCAGAGCAGTTTACCCAAAGGGACATCCTGGAGGGCTCAGTCGTTTACGCCCACACTAGCGGGGAGATAGGTCTATTGCCCAAGGAGGACTCTTTCAACCTGAGTCTGTCAGATATGTCGCAAGAATGGAGAATAGGTGGTAATACTATCCAAGGAGTGACCGTGTGGGTGACCATCCTCCCTGTTGACAGCCAGGCCCCAGAAATTTCTGTAGGCGAACGGTTTATAGTGATGGAAGGTGATAAAAGTGTTATAACCTCGATGCACATAAGTGCTGAGGATACTGATTCCCTCACTGATGACATCTTGTGCACCATAGTTATTCAGCCTACCTCAGGTTACGTGGAGAACATCTCTCCAGCCCCGGGCTCTGAAAAATCGAGAGCAGGAATTGCCATAAGTGCTTTCACTCTGAAAGATCTCAGGCAGGGTCATATAAACTACGTCCAGAGTGTCCATAAAGGAGTAGAACCGGTGGAGGACAGATTTATATTTCGATGTTCTGATGGCATTAACTTTTCAGAGAGACATTTTTTCCCCATCATAATCATTCCCACCAATGACGAGCAGCCAGAAATATTTATGAGAGAATTTATGGTGATGGAAGGCATGAGTCTGGTGGTCGATACGCCCATCCTCAATGCTGCTGATGCTGATGTTCCCCCAGATGATTTAACTTTCACTATTACCAAGTTTCCTACCCACGGTCACATCATGAACCAGCTGATAAATGGCACGGTTTTGGTTGAAAGCTTCACCTTGGACCAGATCATAGACAGCTCCAGCATTATTTATGAGCACGATGACTCTGAGACTCTGGAAGACAGCTTCATGATTAAACTAACAGATGGTAAGCACTCTGTGGAAAAGACGGTCATCGTTATGATTATCCCTGTTGACGATGAGACCCCCAGAATGGCCATCAATAATGGACTGGACATAGAAATTGGGGAAACCAAAATTATCAACAACAAAATATTAATGGCAACTGATTTAGATTCTGAAGACGAATCCTTGGTTTATATTATTCGTTATGGGCCAGGACATGGCTTATTACAGAGACAGAAACCTACAGGTGTCTTTGAAAATATCACACTGGGCATGAATTTTACCCAGGAGGAAGTGGACAGGAACTTGATCCAGTACGTCCACTTTGGGCAAGAGGGCATTCGGGATCTAATTAAATTTGATGTGACTGATGGAATAAATGCCCTTATAGATCGCTACTTTTATGTGTCTATTGGGAGCCTTGACATTGTCTTCCCTGATGTGATAAGTAAGGGAGTGTCTTTGAAAGAAGGTGGTAAGGTCACCCTCACAACAGACCTACTAAGCACTAGTGACTTGAACAGTCCTGATGAAAACTTAGTTTTTACCATCACCAGGGCTCCCATGAGAGGTCACTTAGAATGCACAGACCAACCTGGAGTATCCATCACATCTTTCACTCAGCTCCAACTGGCTGGCAACAAAATCTACTACATCCACACAGCTGATGATGAGGTGAAGATGGACAGCTTTGAGTTCCAAGTCACTGACGGACGTAACCCCGTCTTCCGGACATTCCGTATCTCCATCAGTGATGTGGACAACAAAAAGCCAGTGGTCACCATCCATAACCTGGTTGTCAGCGAAGGAGAAAACAAGCTGATTACTCCCTTTGAACTCACTGTGGAAGATAGAGATACTCCAGACAAACTCTTGAAATTCACTGTCACCCAGGTGCCTGTTCATGGTCAACTCCTATTCAACAATACCAGACCCGCCATGATTTTTACCAAGCAAGACTTGAATGAAAACTTAATCAGCTACAGACATGATGGCACCGAGTCAAGTGAGGACAGCTTCTCCTTCACGGTGACTGATGGTTCCCATACAGAGTTCTATGTTTTCCCTGATACAGTATTTGAAACAAGAAGACCCCAGGTGATGAAGATCCAGGTCTTAGCTGTTGACAATAGTGTCCCCCAAATTGCCGTGAACAAAGGGGCTTCTACACTTCGCCCTCTGGCCACAGGCCACTTGGGGTTCATGATCACAAGCAAAGTATTGAAAGTGGAGGACAGAGACAGCTTACGTTTTTCTCTTAGGTTTATTGTGACGGAGGCCCCTCGACATGGATATCTCCTCAACCTGGGCCAAGGCAACCACAGTGTGACTCAGTTTACACAAGGTATGGTTCACTTTTCTTTCTTTAGAATCAAAGGGCACTCCAAGTCTTATTTCTTGGGATATGGCTGTCACTGAGAACTTCGTAAATAGAGCATCAAATTAGAGTCCAAGGGAAGGGAAGGGAAGAGAAGGGAAATGAAGGGGAGGTGAAATTACAGGGACTCTCTTTCCTGGGAGAACAGCTCGCTTCTTGCCATCCGTCCTACTGCAGTGACCTTTATTAGAAGGAATATCAGGGCTTCCCTGGTGGCGCAGTGGTTGAGAATCTGCCTGCCAATGCAGGAGACACGGGTTCGTGCCCTGGTCCGGGAAGATCCCACATGCCGCGGAGCAACTGAGCCCGTGAGCCATGGCCACTGAGCCTGTGCGTCCGGAGCCTGTGCTCCGCAACGGGAGAGGCCACAACAGTGAGAGGCCCGCATACCGCAAAAAAAAAAAAAAAAAAAAAAGAAGGAATATCATATTTTGAAAATACAAGCTAAATTGTCAAAGGAGGATCTCGACTTTGGTGAATTAAATTTAAAGCAGGCTTTCCAGTTCTGCTCTGTTAGCCACACACCTCCTCTGAGCAGCCTGTTTTAGATGCTGCAGACAGTTCATGAAGCATGTTGGCATCTTAGAGATATATAGCATCTATATATCCACATTATTATTATTATTATCATCACCCACCATTCAAAAAGAACCTTCAAATTTATATTATTTTGATTGCTTTTTTAGAGGATTTGTTCTAAGTCTGGTATAGTTGTTAGAAACTTTGTAACGAAAATAAGAAGATGTATTTACATTTACTTTGTAGATTTTATAATTTTTATAAGAACTATGACTTAGGCTAACACCAGTCCAAAGATGTAAGAGGTAAACACGATCTAGATTTAGAATGATTATATGTACAAGGCATGCTACAACAATCCACACAAGAAAAGAAAGTATACTTAATGATGTATAAGAAGGCAGTAAGTCCACCACCAAAATATACATCGACTTCATTGTTAAGAACCTGAAGATAGTTAACAAGATTAGTAGTAGGAGGAAGAAATTATTTTCTCATTTCAAACCTCCTCTCTGCCCTGTTTCAGACACAATAACCAACACCGTTGCCTGAAGCATCTGCATCCTTGAGACTAAAGCATTTCTGTAACCTCAGTTTTCTTTGTGTGTGGACAGAATCTGAGACAGGAAGGGCAGGTGACCTGCACAGAGTTACTCAGTGACTAAAGGGAGAAGCCCATTCAATCTGCTGGCTTGGGAGTTAGAGCTCTGTTTTCTAGAATGTGCGACTTTCATTACAAAGAGCTTTGGGTTGCTTTCATGAAAATCTCACCCTTGTCAGAATGGAAACCAGATGGAGTTAAACCCCAGGGCTTCCCAGGGGGAGTGTTCTTTTCCTGCAGCAGCTTGTGCTCTTAGATAACAAATGCTTTAATAAACATGGAAGTTGCAAAGTATAGTGTTAAAGTAAACTGCTTCTCTGTTTTAGATGCTGGCAAATAGCCCTACACTCCAACCTCCTGATTCTTGGCTGAAAGCCTGACTATATCCTAGGGCCTGCAGGGACGGGAAAACTTCAGTGCCAAGTGTCACGCCAGACCAGCAGGAAACTTGTGTGTGAAGGCTTTCTGAGGGTAGAGATGCATGCAATCTTAGACTGGTTTATTTTCATGGAAAGTAGAGAGGATGAAAGGAATATGGAAAGGATATTCTTTACAGGATTGAAAATGTTACTTCAAATGACTCCTCTGATGAGAAAATATAACCTGATTTTAGGGATTTTTTTTTTTTAAAAAAAAAAGAAGGAAAATAAGCAAATGATTTAATTTAAATTCTATGGACCAAGTCCAACAGCTCAAAATATTAGAATATTATTTCCTAAATATTGAGCCATAAAATTCTGCTATTTCATTACAGGCTGTTGCTCTGTCACTGACTTGACGTCACCGTGATTACTTTTTATAGTCATTTGTAAATATAGAGTAGTTATGAGTTTATTATAAAAAGTGAAGATAAATTTTTAAGATTACATTTTAAAAGAAATCATCACGTTCCAATAAGAACCCGTATGTTGACTAGGAAAATTGTTGGTATTTAATCACACAGGACTCATTACAACAAGTTGAGGCTGGAGTTTGGTTCATAGGAGTTATTTATGGAGATTAGATAAGTGAGTAAAAATGGAGAAAGCTCCGTTATAGAGCTACCATGGCTGCTCTTGCAGTAGAGAAAGTAAAAGCAGTAACTAAAGGGAGCACTGTACTGTCTTTTTCTTTGTTTTTGTTTTATCATGAAGAGATGAGATGAACTATATTTTGATGGATTTTCAATGCACTGAACTAAGTCCACTTAGCACATATGGCTTGGGAAGGCTATTGCCAAATAAATTGACTAAATGGTCCCTAGGAGAAAAAAAAAACATTTCTAAAACTTATTAAACTTCACTATTAGGAAAAGTAAACAAGGTAGAATCAGACAAATTAAGGAAATTATTTAGTTATTTCAAACTTTGCTCTCTCTTGAGGTGCCCTTCCCTGCTCTCTCCACCCCACATCTAAATCACTTGTCTCAAGTACCTGGATTTTTTTCTCTACAATAAATACATAATAATATCTTGTGGGAGATAATTTAGAAATCAATTTCAGAAATATCCTAAAGGTAGCCAAGGTGTGACTACCAGGAATGTTAATGAATTTAGAATTAAAAAAAAAAAAAAACATGGAATGATTATGTAGATAAACTGAAATAAATTTGATGCATGTTTAACAAAAGAAAATCTAGTTAACTGTTAGATGTTTACTGAAAGAAAATAACATTTTGGCTCAGGTTTTTATCTTCCTAATACTTCTGTGCCTTAAGAAGCAAGTGTTTATATGTATATTTATAGTGTGTTTTGTTATTTTAGAGGTAGCTGTAGAATAACAGTGTTATGATCAAAGTCTTTACTCACTTGAGATTTTTTAAAAGCCCCCCTTTTGAACAATGCATTATTAACAGAATTATGAAAAGGGTTGTAGTTTGTTTCATCTAATCAATAGCCTAGGCCTAACTTGGAGAGAAAATTTGACACCTGAATGTCTTATAACTGAATTCATGTTCTCATTACTTTAAAAATGAAAAGTTCTTGAAAATCAGTCTTGAAGAGGTATTTTATTTCAGTGAAACCATCTCCCAAGTACTATAGTTTCTGCTTAGAAAACATTGATACAGGGATTGGGTATTGTTCTTGTTGTTTTTCCTATAGTGGAGCCTTTAGATTTTCTTATAGAATTAAAGAAGAAATGGGAACTTTGGACCAAGGTCTTGCCCACATGACCGGAGGATGTTGTCTTTATGCTAAGGACCTATAGTCAGAGCAGAGTTCACTTCACTCCTTAACCGATAATTAAAGATTGTAAAAGTTAAGAGTTGTAAGAGAAAACAGGTAAATAGCAGTGCAGGGGGCTTCACTCCTTACCCCTGCAGAGACATCATCCATTCGAAGGGAGAGATGCAGGTGTGGACCACCAGACCTCCAGGCTCTTTCATTTTAGATTAACAAACATTTGAGCCTTTACTGAATGTAAGATCCTGAGCAAAGGACTGTGGAAACAAAAAACAGATTGATAAAAGAAATTTTCAATCTTCTACAAAAGGCAGCCATGCAGAAAGAGGCAGAATTTGGGGAGATTACAATAGAGTTAGAAAAGAAATGCTAAGGGAGAACAACACATCTTGAACGTGCTTCACCTTTAGGTATCTCTATTAACAAGAAGGTACTATTAACTATTAAATCAGATTTTCCCCTCCTCAAATGTTTGATTGTAAGCAAGTCACCTTCCAAAACTGTGTGAGCCAAGGTAGATCATATGTTTCACCATCTGTAAAGTGGAGCTATAGAAATTCATGGAGTAATCTGTTGATTCTAATACTTTGCATCACTTGATACTATTATTTCATAAAATCATTTCTTATATGTAATGCCTTTAAACTCCATAGCATGAAGTTATGAGAGATCTTAGGAGATGAATAAACCATAGAGCACACACGAGACAAATAAATATCACATACTATTGTTGAAGCAATTTTTAGCTATGATCTTGGTTTTATGTAACCTTGGAAATAACTACTTGCTGATTGGCCCAGATCCAATAGAGATCTACTGTGAGTATCACAGAAAAAAAAAAAATGATGTTTATTTTATTATGTTGTCTGTGTGGCATCGTTAAGGAGAAAAACTGATAAAATGGATGAATAAATTTTCAAATTGTATTTTAGTCAACACTGAAAACAAACTACGCCGGTGAATTTGATAGCTAGAACAGAAAGCATTAGAAAAAGCGATTCCGAGACAGAATAACTCTTCACTCTGAATAAAGGTTTCAGCTTTTACTCGATGTTTTCTAAGTTCTCTTTGGCATTGGGTCATGATAGTAATTTCAATCCGTTGGATTTGTTTTAAAAAGATTTTCTTCATTTTTCCTTTCAAAAATTTGGAGAGCTTAAAAACAGTCTGCTGTAGCACAAGAGGTAAGAAAAGTTAGCCTGAGGTAGAGCTGAGGAACCTCTTTCCTCTTAGGGCCAGTCCTACAGGGAGGCAAAGGGTGTGATTTCAGTAGTGCCAGGAAATCTGCCATGCCTCAAAATATCTCCCTTTCCACCTGTCATGGAGTCTGACATTCCGTATTTAGATAGTCACTCCTTTGGTGCATGAACATGCGAATACCATTGGGAAGGGCAACACCTTGCTATTATTATAACCTAGCTCTTGCATTCTATCTGTGTAAGGGTTCAGATTTCCAAGGGACAGCTGAAATCAAGGGGCTTAGATATATGAGAAATAGGAGAGCACTCTTTCCCTTAGGAGAAGAAGGAGATCTAAACATGGCTCAGAAAAGTAATAGCCAATAGGATTTACCATAAATGATGAGTCACCAGTTTTGCCCTAGTAATTAATCATCTTATTTGGTTATTTTCTAGCTGACATTGATGATATGAAGATATGCTACATCTTGAGAGAAGGGGCTAATGCCACAAGTGACATATTCCATTTTACAGTTGAAGATGGTGGTAAGTATTCACTCTCCTGTTAGTATAAACAAGGAGAGTGACTTTTATTCGTTACTCTTTGACAACTTTATTACAGGGAATCGGTATCAAGTATCAGTTTATGCTCACCTGAATTTGCACTGAGTGAAGTTGGTATTTGCTCATGAAAATCTTACGTTTTCTGTCTGACACAATACTACTCTGCAATGATTGTAAATACGTGTTCTAGTTATATTATTCTTGTGTTATGATTTGTAACGCACTAAAGAGAAAGATCTATGTAAATAGGATCCCCATGTCTAGTTCAGATTATACTCTGCATAAAGCTGCCTGCTTGAGGCCACCAGAGGGTGTTGGGACCCGCCCAGCCCCACTTGCAAACCATGTGTTCTACCTATAGGTGTGTCTGCCCAAAGGGGGTGCCTTTTTCGAATTTTCTTGGGTGCTGTGTGGACTAATGCTGATGGATAATATGTCGCCTTCACCAAGAAAACAGTGCTAAATAAATGTGTATCAAGCTCAGTATGTCTAATGATTTTTCTTAGTTTGGGGCATTTTGTGACTTGATCTAGCTCAGCTTTTCTTTGGTGAAGTCTGAATACTGCAGAGAATAGACTATGACCTGGGATCTAAGTCACCTCAGTAATTTATTGCCATCGCTCCCCCAGAGCCCTGGCTGCCTCTCACACTTCAGCTCCCTTCCTCACCCTGCAGCCTAGGAGGAAAGCTGGCCACTTCTAGATTGATCATAAGGATGTTTGTGTTCTCACTTGCTCTCAGGAGAAGGAAAAGAACCTCAGGAAGAATGTGTGAACAGGACACAGGAAATGAGGGGACCTGTGTGCGAGAGAAGAGGGAGGGAGAAATGATTCAGTCACCTGTTTCCTTATGATGCTTTATAAAAACGCACACTATTCTGTCATCTGTCTCAAAAAGATTCCATGCTTACCCTTCCTGGTTTTTTAAAGCATTAAATAGCACTTGTTGAAAATGTCGTTGGACGTAACAGGATCACAGCTCTGAAAAATGACATCTGCTGGGTGTGTGCCAGAGAGGAAAAAAAAAAAAAAAGTGTGTTAACTTGGGTTCAACTAAATTTAATAAGTTTAATGCCTTTATTTTTTTAGCAACCAAATCATACTTTAGTATTCTACATATTGATAGATGAATCTTAGTATGAAACCAAGTTCTGAGAAGGAAATCAACTTATCAGAAAATAATCTGCTTGTTGAATCTTGCTGCCCAAATGGGAAATACTACTGCAAGTAAACTTTAGAGTGGGACTGTGAAATAATTCAAATTTGTCTTATATATATATATATATAAATGTAAGGACTAAATCGTTGGTGCCAAACACCATGTATATCTTTCCAAATGACTGAATAAGCCTCAATATCAAAAGTATGATTTTCTTTAAAATTCCCCCAAAATGTTTGAAATCCAATGACTACAATTCCAAGACATTATAGCCTATACTTTTTTATACATTTTGCTTTTTCTTTCTTTTTATACATATATATGCTCTATTATTATGCACTTTTCTTTCCTTAGCTGAATGGAATGGTAGCATTTACTTTAAAATTTTGGTCTGTATTCAAACTTTGGAAAACATTATACTGTATGATATTTCAAAATATTAAGTGAGGAGTGACTAGCTGAAGAGACTGGGTTTATTTTGGGATTTGCTGAAAAAGTGGCTGAGCCTCTAAAGATTGTGTTTTTGGAAATAGGAACTAAATCATTTGGGGAGCTTTTTCAGAGCTAGAGTTTCATGTGAGAGAGAAAAATTCCAGAGATATTGTCCTTTACTCTTCTCCTACCACTGACTTAGCATTACTTACGGGGCTCAGGCAGATTCTGGCAACTATCTGTGGAACAGAATTTATCTTAATTTCCCTGATGCAAGAAAACTTCCCTTTGACAGAATAAATACAGAGACCTGCAAGATTAAAAAATAAAAAATCATATATGTATTTCAAAATAGTTTCAATCTGATACTTATTTTTTTAGGATTTTTGCACTGTCTCTTGTAACATATTCTAATATATCAATGAGAAGTGCAATACTATTTAAACTTACAGAGTATCTTGAATGAAATTCTCCTCTCTGGGAAGTGTGAGGTATTTTGCTAAACAGAATTAAAAATATGTTTGGAATATTTGTGATAAAAGAAGAAATAAAGATATTCTTCCTCTCTACAAAAATATTATACTTAGAATTATGAATTTTTTCTGACCTAGCTATTATATCTTCTAGTAGTACAGTCAGTAATTTCATCAAAATATACTCTAGAAAAGACCTATTTTATAGACTGTAATATGAGCATTTATTTTCAAAATCTTCAAATGTAGCAATGTAAATTTCATGAACTAGATGGCATGTTTATGAAGACACATTTGTGATGTCATTTGACACTTCTCCAAGATATGTATGCCTCAGGAATTATGTCAGGTAATACAAGGATTGAATCTTATATACAAGGATTCTCCTTGTTTCTCAGTTGGAAGGATCTAGGTCTCAGAGTAGCCAGGTAACTTCCCCAAACACATCCATCCATCCATCCAGGAAGTAACAGAGCCCCCTCAAGTGTACTTACCCTTCCCATCCATTTGATGACGGACTTTTTGGACCAGAGGGTTTAGTTACTGAATTCAGCTGTAGTCATTTATTATCATTTACTTTATACAATTATAGTAAGCATATCCATACACCATTCCCATGAAATATATGAAATGCTAGTATTTCAGATCTGAGAAGCAAGTCAAGGCACCATGGCATAAAATCAATCAACTCTCTACTACCAATTCTTTCTCCAACTCACTAAAAATCACTTTCTTCAAGTCAACCAGATTGATTTTAGGACAGTGACTATCTAAGGAAATTACTGGAGCAAATATAATCCTCAAATTACATTAAAAATAAAACATAGCTTTTAATTTCAGGAGTCAAGAATGGGAGAGGAGGCTGAGGAGAACAGAAAATTAAAATCCCTTGTTTTTGATTTAATTATATTGTCATAAGAACCTGGCTAGCCATAGAATTCTCCTCTTATAATGTCCTAACCGGTTAAGACCACCCACGACTCATGGATTGTTGGTTAGGACAGAGTTACTACTTTTTAGTGTTTGGAGGGCTTTGGGGCAATTACCAAAAGACTGGACTAAAGAATACACTAATTGAAGAATAGATAACGTCAGGATTTTCACCTCGGAGTTCTACTGTGTTTGGACTTAATGAATGTTGGTTAATAGAGCACATGTATACACACACACACACACACACACACACACACACACACACGCACACAGATCCTCATATGTCAGGGGTTCTTTCCATTAGATCTTTTATTAGAACTATCATTTATGCAATTTTGCCTTCATTGCTCTGAGAACAGTTAAAAATACGTATATTTGACAGATGAGTAAACTGAGTCACAGATATAGGGAACTCCTTCAGGTTGTATAACCAGGCAGCTAGAGGCCAATTAGAATCCCAGATTCTTTCCTCAAACAGTAACTTTGACACTTATTCAGGATTGACATAAGAGGGAGGAATACTTGAATTCTTCTGGGTTCTCCAGACTGAGTTTTTAGGCATGTTTGATAGATGAGAATGAAGTCAGAGTAGGATCCGCTGAGAGACAAAAAGTTCTGCATCCTCTGGGGTGTACAGTTTTATTTTAGAATACTTTAGAGGTCGCTGCATCCTAACATTTACAGTATTCTTTCCTGGTATCACACTGTAATTTTTCTACCTACATGTGGAAAAAGTTTATTCTTTCTAAAGTTGAAATAAACACAAATCAAATCAACCTTAAGGTACCATTTTTTTAACGTTTTTATTGGCATATAATTGCTTTACAATGGTGTGTTAGTTTCTGCTTTATAATGAAGTGAATCAGTTATACATATACATACATCCCCATATCTCCTCCCTCTTGCATCTCCCTCCTTCCCACCCTCCCTACCCCACCCTTCTAGCTGGTCACAAAGGTACCATTTTATAATTATTTTATCAATTATATTACAAAGAAACTTTTTAAAACTTCACTTCAGGGATTATGGTGAAACAGGTACACTTCCAAACTATTTGTGAGGTTGTAAACTGAGAAAATAAAGTTGAAGAAACATCTGAATAAGGAGATGAAGTCAAGAACGCTATAATATTCCACTTGAGACATGGCTCAACAGAAGCAAAAATTTGTAGGCACATGTATGTCACCATGCGAAAAGTAGCAATCTGGAAATTACTAATGCCAATAAAAATAGAGCTTTTTAGTAATGGTATCTACATCAGAAAATGTTATGCAGCCCTTAAAATTCATAACTACAAATTGTCATATTGTAATTCTTCAAATGATCATTTAGTAATGAAATACATTTATTGGAATATTAGTGAAGAACCTGAGGAAATTCCCCGGTAGTCCATTGGTTAGGCCTCTGCGCTCTCACTGCTGAGGGCCCAGGTTCAGTCCCTGGTCAGGAAACTAAAATTTCAGAAGCCGCGTGGCGCAGCCCAAGAAAAAAAACCCATGAAAATGTTACATCCAAATAGGTCATCCATCCAGTTTTCTGGGGCCAATCAACACGTGCATTTTCATAGTTACAATCTAAAAGGTCAAACTCTGAAATTAGAAAGTGTGTTCCTGTTATCTGTGGCTTCATCCAAAGAGCTTTTGTATATAAGTGTGGGTAGCAATCACCTATGGATTTAGCTAAACCGCCTTCCATCTCTTTTGCTTTTACCCTATATGTCTTCTCGAGGGTAATTCAATGTAATAATGATAATACAGACTTGGAAAACACATCCTCCTTTGATAATTGCCTCTTTGAATTAAAATTCCAGATCTAGTACTTGGAATTTTACGGGAAGAAAAACAGCATGTATTCTTTTCTTTTTTTCTTTTTCCCTAAGCTAATAGAGGGAAGAAATTAGAAAACTAATAATAATAAAATAAATCCAAAAGATAACAAGAAATGAGAGAAAACAGAACATAGAACAGAAGAAACAAAAAAGAAAGCAAATATTATGATAATAGATATAAAGCAAAATGTATCGATAATTATATTAAATGTAAGTGAACTAAATGTTCTAATTAGAATATAAAAGTTGTCAAACTGGATAAGAAAACAAAACCCAATTATATGTTGCTTACAAAAAGCACACCCTTGAAAAAGCATGTATTCTTTTATCCCCTTCATAATAGAGCATATTTTACCTGATTTCTTCTCAGCATTTAACTCTGTAATTTTCCTCTTCTAACATTATAAGTATTCTAACATGAAAGCACTCCTGTCCCTTTTTAGTTTTGTCTCCAAGGAAATCCTCTAGCTCTTTATTATGATGTGAAATCCAGTCTCACGTAACTATTCCAGGTATGTCCCACCCTCAGCCCTAATGACTGCTAATCACTCCTCAACTTTCAACTCAGATGTCATTCCCTCTCCAAAGTTGCTCCCAATATCTTGATAACAAAATTAGCCATGCCCTTTTTTTGTGCTTCTATCCCTACCTTTCTTTAGAACAAGAATATTGTATTCTGATTATTTGCTAATGTGAAGACCTCCATTAGTAGAGAAGAAACTTTTTCAAGTCAAAAAAAGGTGTCATTAATCTTTATACCACAAGGCCTATCCAGGGGTGAACACACAGTAAATATTAAACAAATATTAAAAATAAATGAATAGACAAATGGCCAAAAGAAGCTCTATTTTATATAAAGATCAATTAAATAGTATTCTACAAAAAGCTCCTATAAACAGTTCCCAGGGGACCCTTTTCATTCCCTTAGAACATTCTCTTATCCTAGCATTGATTTAAATCCTTGTGGCACCAAAAAAGATTTTTCGTAAAGCTTTCACATTTTTAAATACATGAAACTATTTGCTGTAAAAATGCCTTTGAAACCTTCAGTGAAATATACTTAAGATTGAAGAGATTCACAGTAACCACCAGTTTAGAGCTCATGTTATTCTTAAAGAATTCTTTTCAGGAAAAAAAAGTTGTCAGTATGTTATATAAACAATTATACAATTTTAAAATTTAAAAAGAAATCAACATTTTCTATAAATCACTGAAATTTTAAAGTCAGCACCACTGCCTTAAGTATTTTTAGTGACCCCAATTTTTTTGCCTCATGTGAGACAACTTTATGACAGGGAGAGAAGTAGAAAGCTATATTAGCATAAAGTATCCTCAGTTCTTATTAAAAAGTCATTATGTACTTTTTTTTTTTTTTTTTTTTTTTTTTGCGATACGCGGGCCTCTCCCTGTTGTGGCCTCTCCCATTGCGGAGCACAGGCTCCGGACGCGCAGGCTCAGCGGCCATGGCTCACGAGCCCAGCCGCCCCGCGGCATGTGGGATCTTCCCGGCCCGGGGCACGAACCCGTGTCCCCTGCATCGGCAGTGGGACCCTCAACCATTGCGCCGCCAGGGAAGCCCTGTACATTTTTATGTTTCTTGTTTGCTTGTTTCACGTCTCAAAGCCTGAGCATCAGATTCAAGATACTTCTTTTTTTTTCTGCAATATTTCTCTCTTTTTTAAATTTTTATTTTATGTTGGAGTATAGTTGATTAACAATGTTGTGTTAGTTTCAGGTGCACAGCAAAATGATTCAGTTATACATATACATGTATCTCTTTGTCAAATTCTTTCCCCATTTAGGTTATTACAGAATATCGAGTAGAGTCCCCTGTGCTATACAGTAGGTCCTTTTTGGTTATCTGTTTTACATATAGCAGTGTGTCCATGTCAGTCCCAAACTCTGACATAAATCAAGGTACTTCTTGATGGGCAGAAGAAGGAATTAGGATACGTGATCATCTGGCCCGGTATATTTAGTAGGAGGAGCCCTACTTTTTGCTCCATTATGAAAACTGGTTTGCTGCTTCCTCATTGAGGTCTCATATGACATGGGCACACCGTCTATGAGAGTCTCTCTCTGGTTTTGGCACTGAAACTGGGCGTCAGACATGATATGCGTGTTGGCCATTATAATGTGTCTGGTCCATAGCCAGACATGTGTTGCCACTGTCTTTGACTGTGCACCGCCTAGCGGTGCCCAGTTTTTCATCCGCCAAGATCCCTAATTCATATGCTATTGAAAGATATAAATAGCTTCTTGACCTAGTAGAACAAGCTGCAAAGTCATTTCTGTATATGAAATGTCAATGAAGGACGAGGCTTTCGGAATTGTATTCCGTACTTGATGGCTGAATACTCAAGACCCCAGGAGACTGGACGCTCTTAATACTGGTTCAGAAGAAGCACAGCTTTTCGCTGGAAGGCGACCAGTAACTTCAGGGTTTAAGGCAAAGTCATTATTGATAATTAGCTTGAATTTAAAGCAAAGGCTGGAAAAAGATAAATAAGTTCAGTAAGTCGGAAAATGAGGTCTGAGTACCAGCATTAAAAGATTTTACGGACATTCCGCTGAGAGAAAAAAAGCAAGCATTCTTGGCAATAAAGTTAATTACTAGTGACATGAGAACCAGAGGAAAGACACTAGTGCCTCAGGGGGTTATAATAAGACGGTGAAGTAATGTCAGGCACTGATACAAGTATTTTTAATCTGTAAGAGAGCACAGATCCACTAGAATACAGACCCTGGGAGGAGATGCTGGCGACTATGGCATAATGTTTGTAAGCCTTTCCTTTTTCATTGAACGGTTCAGAACAGTTCCAGTCATCAAGATCTTTCTATGCCAGATCCCTGCCTTTAAAAGCATGAATCTGGGGCTTCCCTGGTGGAGCAGTGGTTGAGAGTCCGCCTGCCGATGCAGGGGACACGGGTTCGTGCCCGGATCCGGGAAGATCCCACATGCCGCGGAGCGTCTGGGCCCGTGAGCCATGGCCGCTGAGCCTGCGCGTCCGGAGCCTGTGCTCCGCAACGGGAGAGGCCACAAAAGTGAGGGTCCGGGTACCACAAAAACCAAAAAAAAAAAAAAACATGAATCTGTAAAATACCTGTACTGTACTGTCCATGAAAGAATTTGTACCTTTTAAATAGAAAAATATAAACTAAATTTTATTAGTTATTATTCTTTAGGTTCATTCCAAAATTATATGTCATATGGCTGTACTGTTTTCATTAGCTTTAGTTCACAGGAAACTTTTCTTAAATCATTAAATCTTCCCGTGAATATGAATCCTTATTAGACACATTTTTAGAGGTTTAGCATGGTTCTATATTTACTCTCAAAACAAATGATAATCACCTTTTAAAAACTAAGCAAATCTTTCATAAGTGGCTAAAATACCATAATCTCAAATCAAATATTTATTTATGGTATATATTACATTACTCAGTAATATCTCAGTCTGTCTTTTTAAATTTGCTCTGCGTAGCCGGGAGAAATAGACCATGGTGTTCAATGGCTGTTGTCATTAGTATGATTCTATATTTGCTAGAACCTATAAGAATACAACAGAGAACCAGAATGCAATGGAAGAGAAGGTTCAGAGTTTCTATGGTGAAACTTAAAGAGTTTCCCTACTCACTTATTTATTGAATTATTCAACAAGTATCTTTGGTGCCCCAACTATGCTTCAGGTGTCTATTGGGATCTTGGAAAATAATGACGATCATGGCAGTTATGACCTCTGACCTGAGGTTCTGATAGCTGTGGATGATAAAACAGTAGACAAATACAACACGTATACATTGTTTAAAGTATTATGGGGGTTATAATTAAATCCAAGATAGAGATGCGGATGTCAGGAAAGGCCTCTGAAAGGTGTACTATTTAAGCTTAGACCTAGGATGAGATGATGCACCAGGAAGAAGGGAGGAAGAAATGTTTCAGGTGGAGGGAAAAGCGCGTGCGATGGCATCGAGCTTGGTGTGTTCAAGTGACCAGAAGAACATCAACACACCTGGACCTCAACTAACAAACCAGAGAGTGGGACAGGATGGTGCTCGGGAGACAGACTGGGGTGAGAGCCTTATAAACCCAGGGCAGTAATTTAGACTTCGTTCTGAGGGAAAGAGAATGCCCCAAATCATTTTCTTTAACTTTTTATTTTATTTTGGAGTATAGTTGATTAACAAGGTTGTGTTAGTTTCAGGTGCCCAGCAAAGTGATTGATTCAGTTATACATATACATGTATCTATTCTTTTTCAAATTCTTTTCCCATTTAGGTTGTTACAGAATATTGAACAGGGTTTGGGACTGACATATACACACTGCTATATTTTAAATGGATAACCGACAAGGACCTACTGTATAGCACAGGGAACCCAAATCATTTTAAAACAAGGGAGTAACACGTTCCAGTTGATGTTTTCAGATGATGACTCTTGTAGCTGTGGAGAGTCAAGGGGACGTATCAAGGAGAAAGCAGGGGCTGATGCAGGAAGACATCTGATACAGAGAGAAGAAGACAGGCTTGCGTAATTTCAGATCTCCATCTATAGTACTTACTGATGGATTGGATTATGGGGTAAGGAAAAAAGAGAGTTAAGCATGATTCTGGGTTTCTTGGCCAGCGGAGAATGGTGCTGCCATTTGTTGAGATGGAAAAGACTAGTGGGGCATGGAAAAGGTTGAAAGGAAATTAAGAGGTCCTTTCCAACATATTAATTATGAGATGTCTTACTTCTCTGAAATGTGTACACAGGAAGGTCAACCTCTTGACCCCGCTTATCTTCCTTTCCATCCAAGCGAGGGGCACAGCCTCTGGAGTTAGAACTGGGACAAATACCAATTGGTGATGTGACCCTGAGCCAAGAGACTGAACCTTTCCAAGCCTCAGTTTCATTTGTAAAGTGGGACAATAATAGTACCTAGCTAATAGGGTTCTTTTGAAGATTTAAGTAAGATTATTCGTGGAAATAGGATCATTCATGCAGCACAGTTCCTGCGGCATAGCAAGAACTGTGCAGGTAGCTACTACTATGAGGGTTTCCAGAGCTTCTCTTTGTTTGTCTTTCTTTATTTTTTTTTTCCTTGCTTATTTTCCCTCTCTCGCTCCTTCTTCTGTCCTTTTCTTTCTTCGTTTCTTCCTTGTGCTTGCTTTTCTAAACTGTGTATAAAATTTGACTGTCTATTTGTTTTTGGTGGAAAGATGGGATATACAGGGACAAAAGTGGAAGAATAATTAACACTTCTTCAATGCTGAATCTAGAGGCTAAGAATGCTTCCAAAGTTACTGGACCACTAGTAAAAGTAGCTAAACTCAGATTTCCATGAATCTAATAATAATGAGTTCTCACTTTGGCCAAATCATAGGAATACAAAACACTGTACTTCTTTTCACTGTACATGTTTTATTTCTCTTTTTTAATGACTGGAAATATAAATTGTATCGACTTGAAAGTTAAATATAGTAACATGCTTTTACCAAAATGTAGTACTCCAAAACGTCTTGATTTAGCAATTGTGAGGTTTGAGGGACAGTTTTGATCGCAAGTCTAATACTCTGGGACACAACCAGCCAAAGACAGTGGTAAAATACCATGTTTGTTCAGGTCTTAGAATCGCCTAAATATATTTAGTATAGAATGCTGTACTAAACTATACTGTAGTATAGTTCTGCGGCTGACAGATGTTCCATTTAATCATCATAAAGAAAAAAACAAATAAAAGCATCTTTGAGAAAATTAGTAAATTTAAGTAATAAGAAGAGCATATATTTTGAAATTCTCCATTTATGTCATTGGAAAATAAGTGCCGTGGATTTGTATATTACTCTTAACATGTTCCTTAAAAGCTGAATATTGCTTATGTGAATTATTTGCAGTAAACAGATACTTCTTTTTTTAAAATTAATTAATTTATTTGGTTGCTCCGGGTCTTAGTTGAGGCATGCATGTGGGGATCTAGTTCCCTGACCGGAGATCGAACCCGGGCCCCCTGCCTTTGGGAGCGCAGTCTTAACCACTGTGCCACCAGGCAAGTCCTCAGTAAACAGATGATTGGGTAATATGTAGATTTTATTTAACAGCTTTATCTGTTTCTACCTGATAAGTTTTACAGCCATAGGTCTTTCTGCAATATTCCAGTGAAGTCAAAGGGAAAAATGTCATACCTAATCCCAATTGCAAATAAGGAAAAATATGGTTTTTTAACATTGTGATAAAGAGAGGAATGTGTGGACCACACACACACACACAAAATAGAGATGTTTTGGTTCTTGCTTCACAAATGTAGATTGATTTCATAATGTACATTTCTTGGAGCAATAATGTTTGTGTAAATGAGGGGGAAAAAGTTTTCCTGAACCTTTTCTTTTAGAACAGTTAGTGTAAATTTACTAAAATCATTAATTTATTGATCTGTTTCTGCCCCTAAGGATAAAAAAATCAATGGCCAAGTAGTGGTATCATTAGCGATTTTTCACTTAGGGAATGAATATAAGGTTAAGAAAACAGTGTACCTTTAGGTGGTTCACATTTAGAATTCTCATATTGTTGTTATGGTAGAAGATTCCAGAATAAATTATTCAGGTATGGCTAAGTACCATTTCACATAAGACTCACTTTTTGCAGAGGCTATTAGCATTCTTGGTACCAAGAAATCAAAAGAAAAGATTAAGGGAACAAAATTATCTTGCTATGTTTGGTTTTCAGTTTAGAACTATGTTTTATTCTTCTTGTTAATTTTGATTTAAGCTTGGAAAATAGCACCTTCATAGTATTTTGATGAAGGAAGCCAGGACACAATTCTCCTCTTTTTGTTTCAAGACAGCTCTGACTACTTTCCTCCAAACTGAGAGAGCAGAAGTGCCTGCTCTCTATTTCTTTGCTGGTTTCCTCTGTGCAGAAATATCTAATCATTTCATCTTGGTAATGCCCCACCTGTTACCTTTAACTTCACTTACATAGTTATTAGAGGCATGATTTGAGAACACTGAAAACAGTGTTTTTAGGCATAGCTCAAGAGAGCCACTTCAGAAATTGAAAATAAAGTGGTAAAACTGGTTAGTAGACTTCAGAAATCCAAGAGACAGAGAAGAACCATTTTGTGTTCCCATAATCCTTCTCTTGCTTTACTTTATTTTTATGCAGAAATAGCCCCAAATTAAATGCACGGCATCATTCCTATAGAATTAAGAAAAGTAGGCTACACTTAACCATTTAAGAAAAAGTTATTCTTGCTACCTAAACCTCAAGAAGCATTTTGTTTCACCGTATGCATAGCCATACAGTTACTAAACCAGTCAGTTTTACCTGCTTCCTGAATTTCTGTTGAATCAGATTCCTTCACTAACTCTATGGCTATTGATCCCATTAGAACCACATCAGTGTGGCTTATCTTAAATGATTTATTAAAAGTAAACTGCTTAAAATAATGAGTGGCACAGAGTAAGTGCTATATAAATGTTAGCCATTTTTCCCAGCTGTAATATAGTAAGCTATCCATGAGAACTATCTCTGTTTTTTACCCTTGTTTTTCATTGATGTATCCGCAGTGCCTGGAGCATATAGTTGCTCAATAAATGTTTACTGAGTGAATGAAGGATTTTTTTCTAATGTAATTCTCCTAATGGATCTCTTCATCTCTTGTCACTTTCCCCTCTGACCCAGATACACTTTGTTTCTATAGTTACCTAAAAAAACAGTTGTGATTTTTAAAATTATCTTTAAAAAAAAAAAACCTTCTGTCCTTCCGTCTGCTGCCACAGTTCATTTTCTACAGTGCAAATCTGATACCATTATTACTTTCCAACTCACAATGGCCTTTTGTTATGCACAGGATAAAATTCAGACTCTTCTTGGGAATTCCCTGGTGGTCCAGTGGTTAGGACTCCACACTGTCATTGCTGAGGGCCCGGGTTCGATCCCTGGTCGGGGAACTAAAATCCCACAAGGTGCACAGTGCAGCCAAAAAAAAATTCAGACTCTTCTTGATGTACCAACTAGCCAAGTCTAATCTATCCAGCCACACAGCCTTTTCAGGATTCCTGCACATGCCACATGCCTTTCCTTTCTTCTTTGGTATCCTTCTGTTGTCTCTGCGTGAGATTCACTCCCATAGTGTATTTTCTCCCTGATTTCTTCTACCCCTGTAATTAAGGTCAGACATCACTTCCTGTGTGTTCCCATAACTACTAATATTTGTATCCAGGGACAATATTCAAAGTATTGATTTGTATATCCATATATTGATGTAAATAATAATTTAAACCATTGTCAATTATAAAATTATATATAGACATACATATGAAAGTGTATACATGCACATTCATATATCTATAATTACTTAGCAAGTGATATAAGTGGCAGTGCAAATAATTAATAATAGCATAATATAAGAAGGCTGTTAATATACTATGCAGTATAATATATTACACATATATATGTTTTATAAAAGTGCTTACAAGTATAAGGTTACAGTACAAATCACTCATCAAATCACTAATAATTTTAAAATGTTGTTTTGATGTCATCTTTTATGAAAGCAGCTTTCCCAAGCTAAAGCATACCTTCCCTGGGCCATGTTTTGACATAGGATCAAGCTCTTCCCTTAAATTGGTCATTATTAAGTGACTTGTAACACTAATTGGTAGAAAATTTCTCTCAGCATCAATGATATTGTTCATGGTGTTTTTGTTGAACTAAATCAATTATATCCAAATTATTTCTAAGCCCTACAAAATACTTGAGGCTCGTATATTCAATGTCTATGTATAGATAAAGTCACAAAATTTATTCACTGGAATGCAAGGTTTAATTAGGTGGAACTTCAGGACCAATGAGAGGCTGGGTGTTAAACAGTGTGAGCTCTTCCAGGCATTTTGGGCTTGAATTCTGACTTTGCAAGGTTTTAAATAATCTTTCCGTCTACTTGTTAATCAGTAGAGATGCATTCGCCATTTTAACAATCAGTTTACAAGCTCAGAACATACCACTGTGTACTGGAACACTTTACGTACAACTGCGTTTGTAAAGCTTCTCCTCTGCAGGAGCTGCTTTCTTCATATTCCTGTCTCCTTGTCCAGGGCTTAGTCTCCACATGGCACTTAGTTGGAAGTCAATAAATATTTAGGGGATGAAGTCATGAATAAATGCTGAAGGTAAATAACTAATGGTTTCTATTTTCTCTTAAAGTTGTATGTGGAGTATCTTGAGAAGTCAAGAGAGGAATCTAAAGGAAAATAGAAAAGTCTTACCCGTATAAAAGAATGTGAAATAAACAAAAGCTTGTCTTGTCTTGTCCTTTAGCTGTCTTCCAAACACACAGAGGTGTATATGAACATATACTTTCCCAATATTCTTTGCATAGAATTTATGGTGACATCCAACTCTTTGTCTTGCTTATTTTATAATGGAGTTCCTCTTCTTATGTGTATGCCTGGATATGTTTCCAGTTTAGACACTTAGCTTTTAGACATTTAAGCTTTTGTAAGTGCTGTAATTTCTTTGACTTAGTTATTATAATAAGCGTGCTGAATCTTACTGATTTATGTTCTAAACACCACTGAGAATGGAATGAGTTTATACTCTTAATAGACTCACTTCACTCCCCTTTTCCTCCATCATTTTGACAAAGCTGAGAAAACTGCTAACCCCTTCCCCTCCGTGTTCCCACCTCCAC